>NC_060120.1:330349143-330949143 GCF_021461395.2 Schistocerca americana
GGATCACAGGCGGTTGTTGCTGCCACGTTCTCAGCTATGCCAGCGAGCAAGAAGAATCAGTGGGGCCAGCCTATGGCTCCCAGCAGAGCAGCATGGAGACAGTGGGGATGGTGGCCACTGAGTCGGCTGCTGGTGCAACCATCCTGACATCATCGGAACTCAGCAGGCCAGCCAAGGCTGGCATGATACAGCGTCTCGTTGCACAGGCCGCTGGAGTGCTTCCTCACCATTGCGGGGCCCTGTGACACAGACCGAGGTGAATGGAGCACTGTAGTGGAAACAAATAAATCATATGGAAAGTTCTCACTGAGTTTTAATACGGCACCTCCTGGCCCCATCCATAACATAACAACATCCTGTTCCGCTGAACGGACTTGGTGTACAATTGTGGTGGTCGCGTGATTAAGGATCCCTCTTGATTTCCTTCTAGCAGAGCACGACATCTCGTAGTTCGCTAGCAAAACTGCTCTGTTCGTGCACCCAGCCCATGTAAGTAACTCAGTTCGCAGTTTCTTAATTAAATCGCTAAATCCATCGCTCTTACGCTCACGAGTTTATCAGATTTTCACATCGTGTTTATTTCGTAATATGTATATTACCTGACTCTCCTAGGAATATAAGATCTGGTAATTTGAGCGGTAAACAGCTTCCTCTTGGCCAGTGTTACTCTGTCGGAGACTTCGTGGTGGTACAGCGCTAGTGGTAAGTTTCTATGGGACAAAACCGCTGAGGTCATCGGTCCCTAGGCTTACACCCTACTTAATGTAACTTAAACTAACTTATGCTAAGGACAACACACACACCCATGCCCGAGGGAGGACTCGAACCTCCGACTAGGGGAGTCGGGTGAACTGTGGCAAGGCGCCTTAAACCAGGAGGTTTTCGTGACGATTTTGCACATACTAAACAAAGCTGTGAAGAAACTTAGCACTCTTATTCGGGTCTTCTGTATTCCCTCTATCAGTGCTACCTGGCATACTGCCAGTCTGTGGAGCAGTACTCAACTATCGGTAGAACGAGGGTTGTGTCAGCTACCTCCTTCGCGGGTGGACTACAATTGCTGAGGATTCCTCCAATCAGTCTCAGTCTGGCATCTAGTTTTTCTACAACTAGTTTTCATTATTCGTTCCACTTTAGGTTGCTCCATGCAGTTACATCCAGGTATTTTACAGTTGTTACTGTTTTCGGTGACTTATGACCGGTAGTTTAACCCCACAATATTAATGTAATTGAACCACAACACTTTATATTTATTAATGTTGGGATCTACTGCCAATCCCTGAACACAGAGTCGACATTATGCAGGTCTTATTCCATCACTCTAACAATTAGTTGAAGCTAGTCACAAATGTGCGAGGATCTCTCAACAAATAAAAATAAATTTCTCGGTCGATTTCGGTTGAAAAAATGCGAAATTTGTTGTGAGACATCGCGGAATATTGCCGCTTCAGCCCCTATAATTTCATGAAGTTCCGATAGGTCGCGGCCCTTTACGTAGCCTTCAAAATGGCGTCTGTAAAGGAAGTGCGTTAAAAGCAGAGACCTTCATTGAGTTCCTTCGGCGCAAAACCAGAGCATCGCAGACATTCAGAGGTGCTTGCGGTATGTCCACGAAGACCCAGCAATGAACAAAAGCAAGGTGAGCTGTTGGGCGAGGCGTCTGTCACCATCGCAGTGCGGTGGCGCCAACCTGTCCGATCTCCCACGTGCTGGCTGGCCGCACGCAACAGTGACACTTGCAGTGTTGTTAACTGTGGACACACGCATTGGAGATGATCGACGGATCGCAGTCGAACGCCTCGCTGCACAACTGGGCGTTTCTGTTGGTAATACTGACACACTCGTGGGTACTCAAAGGTGTGTGCCCGCTCGATTCCTCACAGCGTAACAGAAAACCATAAAGAGTAACGAATGAGCATCTGTGAGGAATTGCTTGCGCGTTACGAGGCTGAAGGGCAATTTTTTGTCGAACATCGTCACAGGCGATGAAACATGGGTTCATCAGTTCAAACCGGAAACAAAACTACTCACGATGTCTCCTCCGAAGAAAAAGCTCAAAGCCGCACCCTCAGCCGGCAAAGTCATGGCGACGATCTTCTATGTTTCTGAATGGGTTATCTGTCTGATGTCATCCCTCGTGGTGCAACGATCAGTTCTGAAGTGTATTGTGCTACCCGCAGGAAATTGTAGACACCACTTCAGCATGCTCGTCGCCACAAAAATGCAAAAGAAATCCTCCTCCTCCACGACAAAGCAAGGCCCACTGACGTTTGCTCATCTGAGAGGAGCTCACAAAACTACACTGGAATGTTGTTCCACACCCATCCTACAGCCCGGATTTCACACCTTGCGATTTCTATCTGTTTGGCCCAGTGAAGGATGCACTCCGTGGGAAGCAGTACGTGGGTGTTGATGAGGTTATTGATGCAGCAAGACGTTGGATCCGACATCGACCAGTAAGTAGTACCATGCAGGTATGCGGGCCCTCCCAGTAAGGTGGCGTAAGGGCATCGCATTGAACGGAGATAATGTTGAAAAATAGGGTTTTGTAGCTAAAGGAGTGGGGAACCATATGGCGTATTGGAATCCTAATTAAAAGCAACTTGCTTTCAGAAAGAATGCATTGTATTAGTTACTCAACGCCCCTCGTAAATTAATGTCGTGGCATCTACATCTACATCCATACTCCGCAAGCCACCTGACGGTGTGTGGCGGAGGGTACTTTGAGTACCTCGATCGGTTGGTTCTCCCTTCTATTCTAGTCTCGTATTGTTCGTGGAAAGAAAGATTGTCGGTATGCCTCTGTGTGGGCTCTAATCTCTCTGATTTTATCCTCATGGTCTCTTCGCGAGATATACGTAGGAGGGAGCAATATACTGCTTGACTCCTCGGTGAAGGTATGTTCTCGAAACTTCAACAAAAGCCCGTACCGAGGTACTGAGCGTCTTTCTTGCAGAGTCTTCCACTGGAGTTTATCTATCATCTCCGTAACGCTTTCGCTATTACTAAATGATCCTATAACGAAGCGCGCTGCTCTCCGTTGGATCTTCTCCATCTCTTCTATCAACCCTATCTGGTACGGATCCCACACTGGTGAGCAGTATTCAAGCAGTGGGCGAACAAGTGTACTGTAACCTACTTCCTTTGTTTTCGCATTGCATTTCCTCAGCATTCTTCCAATGAATCTTAGTTTGGCATCTGCTTTACCGACGATTAGTTTTATATGGTCATTCCATTTTAAATCACTCCTAATGCGTACTCCCAGATAATTTATGGAGCTGAGTGATTAGCCGGCACGGTAGCTCAGCGTGTTCGGTCAGAGCGTTAGCTGCCCTCTGTAATAAAAAAAACTGAGTTAATCGATCAATAACGAACTTAAACGGATGTCTCACGACGTCTGCCCCGAGCAGATGCAACGAACAAAAGCGAAAAAAAAAAATGGTCAGCGCGACAGACTGTCAATCCTAAGGGCCCGGGTTCGATTCCCGGCTGGGTCGGAGATTTTCTCCGCTCAGGGACTGGGTGTTGTGTTGTCCTAATCATCATCATTTCATCCCCATCGACGCACAAGTCGCCGAAATGGCGTCAAATCGAAAGACTTGCACCAGGCGAGCGGTCTACCCGACGGGGGGCCCTCGTCACACGCCATTATTATTATTATTATTATTATGGAATTAACTGCTTCCAGTTGCTGACCTGCTATTTTGTAGCTAAATGATAAAGGATCTTTCTTTCTGTGTATTCGCAGCACATTACACTTGTCTACGTTGAGATTCAATTGCCATTCCCTGCACCAAGCGTCAATTCGTTGCAGATCCTCCTGCATTTCAGTACAATTTTTCATTGTTACAACCTCTCGATATACCACAGCATTATCCGCAAATAGCCTCAGTGAACTTCCGATGTTATCCACAAGGTCATTTATATATATTGTGAATAGCAACGGTCCTACGACACTCCCCTGCGGCACACCTGAAATCACTCTTACTTCGGAAGACTTCTCTCCATTGAGAATGACATGCTGCGTTCTGTTATCTAGGAACTCTTCAATCCAATCACACAATTGGTCTGATAGTCCATATGATCTTACTTTGTTCATTAAACCACTGTGGGTAACTGTATCAAACGCCTTGCGGAAGTCCCCTTCATGCGTCACTAGTCTACGTATACGTAAAATGTCAATTAAGCTGCCCTTAGGTACGGAAATAATGGATCGCTGGTGGGAGGAAAGCGGAACCTCTGTGCTACAACAGGCACAACCACACAGCTCGAGGGACGGCGTCGCTAAAGCAGCGTCACTGATGTCGACGTCCTGCCAGCACTGCATACCGCGGAAAGGCGAGTCAGCAAGTAATGCTCAATTTAACGTCTCGTTTCAGGCAGGCCGCAACAGAGTTTCTCTCAAGTTCTGTTTCACTCGCCTTTTGTGCCTCTGAATCTCTCTTAGCTTACTCCTATCAACCTAAGTAAGGTTGTTTTAAACACTGCAGAGCTTCACTAGGCATGAGCCTACAGGAGACAGTGAGACCTTCCCTTCCTAAAATTTAAGAACTAAGCTAATCCATCAAGTTTGAGAGGGACTTGCGGTTTAACAGAAAATGTTAACTTCGGCCCAATAAGCCTACGTCTCTTATAACACTTACCGTACATCGTCTGTCCGAAAGGTTTCGAGATGATTTCATTTCTGGCATCAGCCCCGGCCGTTGTGACCGAGCGGTTCTACGCGCTTTAGTCCGGAACCGCGCTGCTGCTACGGTCACAGGTTCGAATCCTGCTTCGGTCATGGATGTGTGTGATGTCCTTAGTTCAAGGGGACTGATGACCTCAGATGCTAAGTCGCATAGTGCTTAGAGCCATTTGAACCTGGCGTCAGCGAAGTAATTTAGATAGCGGCTTGAACTAACAACTGTAAACAACAAATGTCCATTCGATTTGTCGTTTGTGAACAGACAATGTTAACCAATGGATGGCTCTGAGCACTATGGGACTTAACAGCTGTGGTCATCAGTCCCCTAGAACTTAGAACTACTTAAACCTAACTAACCTAAGGACATCACACACATCCATGCCCGAGGCAGGATTCGAACCTGCGACCGTAGCAGTCGCGCGGTTCCGGACTGCGCGCCTAGAACCGCAAGACCACCGCGGCCGGCTAACCAATGGATGTGCTGTCGTAGAGTGTCAGTATTGTTGTGTAATAAATCTAAATGGAGAAACATCTACATGCAGTTACAAACTCCTCAAGCCACCGTACGGTCCACGGTGGAAGGTGCATTTAACCACTACTTGTCCTGTCCTGTCCCACTCAGAAATAGAGCGAGGGAACAACGACTGCCTATATGCCTCCGTACAAACCCGTTTCTATTATCTCATCCTCGTGGTTCTTATGCGAAATGTATGTTGATGGCAGAAGAATCGTTCTGCGGTCAGATTCAAATGTCGGTTCTCTAAATTTTCTTAATAGAGGTTCACGAAAAGAGCGGAAAATTTGGAAATTCGTGGTAAGGTCTTATGGGACCAAACTGCTGAGATAATCGCTCCATAAGCTTACGCACTACTTAATCGAGCTTAAACTAACTTATGCTACGGACGACACACACACACCGATGCCCGATGGAGGACTCGAACCTCCGTAATACTCGCGTGTTGACTGAACCTTCTGGAAGCAAATCTAGGGTTGAAGACACTCTCTAGAATGTTTTGAAGAGAAGAAAAGTCTGTGCAGAGTCTATCCCGCACATCTTGACTTCCGAACGATAACAACGATATGTGGACGCCTGCAGCCACTAGACTGAAATGCAAAACACACTTTTATTTACAAGAAAAAATCTTCACTGGTGACGAAACTTGGTGTTATCGATACGAACTTACCACGAAACAACAATGTGCAGAAATTCACGTAAAGGGTCAACGCTTTGTCGACACAACCGACATTCGAGTCAACGTGACCCTCGAGTTGAGCAACATCCCAAAGACTGAATTACATCAACAGGACAAGCTGAAAATTTGTGTCAGACTGGATGTCGAACTCAGGTCTCCCGCGCACTAGACGGATGCTCTGACCTCTAAGCCATACAGACACTGTGGTCATCGCATACTGCACCGACTACCCTAGCACGCCTCCCGCAAGGCTCAAATTCTAAACTTATCTACACGCTAGTCACTTATTGCCCCTGCCCATTATCTTCATTACTCGCGGCGTTTCGTCGATTCCCACAAGAGTAAGAAATGTCCGAAAGAACAGATACCACATTTACATTTTTAGAATGGATTTCCTCGCTGCACGTTTGTCGAACGTGGGTAATGACACTTAACGTAAATGAATGGCAGAAATACAGGCGGAGTCAAATCTGGAGAAGTTGGATGTCTGGGGAAGAGCGAAAATAATAGGGTAAGGTGAGCGGGATGAGATGGAGGAGAGAAAATAGAAACAGACAGGCATGAGAGAACGGTGGATGCTGTTGAGAATGTACCAGAAATATTGGTTCGCTGTTCGACGGAAGGAACACAGGTGGGAAGTGTCGAGAGGGAGGCTACGCCGGTGGTATCATGTGTAGAGCTTTAATCTGCTCTTGAATGCAGATTGTTTCGGAATAGACCGAGTTAGAGGGCAGTTTGTTCAGGAGTGTACGGCAGAAATGGAGGAGGATATAGACAAACATTTAGTGTCATGCATAGGTACAGCCTATGTGCGGAACGTATCAGATCTTGTGTTACGGAATGAAGAGAGCCATTTTATTTGCGAGAAAATGTATTGACTCCAGTGAGTAAGAAATCGATGAAGAAAACAAAGCCTCTAAAAATCGCGCCTACTAAAGCGAGTGTCCATCTTAGATGATCCCAGTAAACACTGTCGCGATCAAGCAGCTGAATGTTACAAAGAAATCTAACACAAACATTCAAGCCGAGCTAAAGTAGCAAGGGAAGCTGCCTCCAGCCCCCGTAAACAAAAAATCTAAGCAAACCAAAATCGCATCCCACTTGGATTACCATACATACATATTATTCCAGTACAATTTTCAAGTAATCTTAAACATGTAATGGGTAATGACTATTATCCAACCGATAACGACTGATCCCTGACTCTCATTCTGGTTACATCGCATGACGATTATCAATGTCCTGTACCTTGTCGGAGTCGTGGAAATGTCTACTTCTATTTAGTTTATGATTATGATATTCTAGTTGAAAAGGGAACGACATAACCGGTTGTGTTTAAGAGAAAATGTACTTTTTGAGCTTATTTTGGCGAATGTCAAATTTTGAAGGGTCACTGCTGCAAAACCGCAATCACATTAACAATTTCCTTTTCCCAGCTTAAAGAGACAACAGTGCTCCGCTTACGGGCGTAGTTTCGTTGCATTTCGATCAGTCGTTTTGTCACAGTATTGACGGATGCGCAGGGTGACGCAAAGGTCTGTATACACCTCTAAAAATGTCGAACAGTGTGAGGAGTCATAACGGCGTCTGGTAGTGGCTGTCTGCAGGTGGGGGCGCAACTTACATAGGAGCTGTGGCCACAGCGGCAGCCATCTTGGAATCCACCATCTAGGATTTGCATTACATGTTTCAAATGGGAATGGGGTCATGTGGCACATCATTTTGAACTGCCACTTCTTCGGCCATACACATGTGAAATCTGTTTTAAGATATCTTTATTTGTGTGGGAGTTATGATGTGTTAAAGCTTAGGACATTTGTCAGAATCGGCGTTACAGCATGTGCTCAATTTGACCTCCATTGGCCTGAACACACAATCGGAGTCTTCTTACTGGTTCTGCTGCACACGTCGCAGGATCTGTGAGTCAACAGAGGCACACGCCTCCTCAATACACTTGTAAAGATGAGCTACACCGTTGGTTTTTACCTCATATACGATTGATTTCAAATGTTCCCACAGATAAATGTGAAGAGGTGTAAGATCAGGGGACCCTGGTGGCCATTCAATAGGACACTCTCCTACCTATCCAGTGACCTCCAAACTGTTCATCCAGAAACAATATGACTTCAGCAGCATAGTGGGGAGGGGCACCGTTTTCTTGGAAGGAAGCTGGGGCATCACCCTGCGGATTCAACAGCGTTGGAAGCCATAATCAAGGGGCATGTTAAGATATCACTCCCCATTCAAGGTTCCATCAATGAACACCGGACCAACGATTCTTGTGTTCCAAATCCCACACCAAACCATCACTTTTTCACCACTAGCACCTTTACAGGGATCCACCCAAGAGGGGGGGGGGGGTTGCATCTGATCAGTAACGATGGTTCTGTTTGTTTACTTCTCCTTGCACATAAAAATTAGCTTTATCACTGAACAACACCTGTCGTATGAAGTTTGGATTCCCCTTACACTGATCCAGACCCCATTCTGCAAACTACACCCGTCGGTTAGTGTCGTCCTCCGGGAGATGACGTTACAACTGAAACTCGTACGGGCGCCGTTGGTGTCTATGTGCAACACACGCAGGAATGAAGGCTGACTGACGCCAGATATTGCCAATAACCGGCGCGTAATGCGATATGGACTTTTCACAAACCATGTCACAGTTGCTGTCGCAGTCTCCTCGTCTGTGGCTGTTCTTGGACGTCCACTGCGTGGCTTGTCCACCACAGAAACCGTTGCACGAACTTGTCCAACAACTTGGATACTGTCATATGTGAACTGTCATTTCTCTCAGGATGCCGGGCACTGAAGTCAGCAGCAATCACCCTGACACTTTATCCACACTCATGAACACAATTTCAATGCATTTCTGCCGTGTAAGTGCCACTGTGGATAACCTGCAACAATAGGCAAAACTGATCACCGTCTTGTAATTTCAAATTTTAGCTGGTTGTAATTTATACACAAATAGAAATATCTTAAAACAGGTTTCACATTCTTGAGAAAGAGGCAGTTCAAAATGATGTGCCACGTGACCCCCCCCCCCCCCTCCCTTTTGAAACACGTAACCCAAATCCAAGTTGGCGGGTTTGAAGATGGCCGCCCCTGTCCCCATAGCTCCTGTTAACTTGCACCCCAACCTACAGACACCCCATACCTGACTCCATTATGATTCCTCACGCCGTTCGACTTTTACAGGGGTGTATCCAGACATCTGCCTCACCCTGTAAATTGCCGCAATTCGCCTAATGGTGAACGTATTAACTAGACGAAAAGGGTAAATGTTAGATCTGTTATTGCCTTTCACAGCTATTACGTTTTTATGCACATATGTCTAGAAGCTCTAATATCACGTGTATAATTTATTTGTTTTTGCGTTATGCAATGCGTGTTCACGTATGCTATATTGCCGGACTTCTGAACGGGTTAGATACTTCCCTCCCTAGGCCCGACAAGACGCCTCCTGAGACGCGGCAAGGTAGGAGTAGGCAAAATGCAACAGGGAATAACAATATTAATGTGCTAATAGTAAACTGCAGGAGCGTCTACAGAAAGGTCCCAGAACTGCTCTCATTAATAAACGGTCACAACGCCCATATAGTACTAGGGACAGAAAGTTGGCTGAAACCAGACGTAAACAGTAATGAAATCCTAAACTCAGATTGGAATGTATACCGCAGAGACAGGCTGGACAGTGAAGGGGGAGGCGTGTTTATAGCGATAAGAAGTGCAATAGTATCGAAGGAAATTGACGGAGATCCGAAATGTGAAATGATTTGGGTGAAGGTCACGGTTAAAGCAGGCTCAGACATGGTAATTGGATGTCTCTGTAGGCCCCCTGGCTCAGCAGCTGTTGTGGCTGAGCACCTGAAGGATAATTTGGAAAATATTTCGAGTAGATTTCCCCACCATGTTATAGTTCTGGGTGGAGATTTTAATTTGCCGGATATAGACTGGGAGACTCAGACGTTCATAACGGGTGGCAGGGACAAAGAATCCAGTGAAATTTTTTTAAGTGCTTTATCTGAAAACTACCTTGAGCAGTTAAACAGAGAACCGACTCGTGGCGATAACATATTAGACCTTCTGGTGACAAACAGACCCGAACTATTTGAAAAAGTTAACGCAGAACAGGGAATCAGCGATCATAAAGCGGTTACGACATCGATGATTTCAGCCGTAAATAGGAATATTAAAAAGGGTAGGAAGATTTTTCTGTTTAGCAAAAGTGACAAAAAGCAGATTTCAGAGTACCTGTTGGCGCAACACAAAAGTTTTGTCTCAAGTACAGATAGTGTTGAGGATCAGTGGACAAAGTTCAAAACCGTCGTACATAATGCGTTAGATGAGTATGTGCCAAGCAAGATGGTAAAAGATGGAAAAGAGCCACCGTGGTACAACAATCGAGTTAGAAAACTGCTGCGGAAACAAAGGGAACTTCACAGCAAACATAAACATAGCCAAAGCCTTGCAGACAAACAAAAATTACGCGAAGCGAAATGTAGTGTGAGGAGGGCTATGAGAGAGGCGTTCAATGAATTCGAAAGTAAAGTTCTATGTACTGACTTGGCAGAAAATCCTAAGAAATTTTGGTCTTATGTCAAAGCGGTAGGTGGGTCAAAACAAAATGTCCAGACACTCTGTGACCAAAATGGTACTGAAACAGAGGATGACAGACTAAAGGCCGAAATACTAAATGTCTTTTTCCAAAGTTGTTTCACAGAGGAAGACTGCACTGTAGTTTCTTCTCTAGATTGTCGCACAGATGACAAAATGGTAGATATCGAAATAGACGACAGAGGGATAGAGAAACAATTAAAATCGCTCAAAAGAGGAAAGGCCTCTGGACCTGATGGGATACCAGTTCAATTTTACACAGAGTACGCGAAGGAACTTGCCCCCCTTCTTGCAGTGGTGTACCGTAGGTCTCTAGAACAGCGTAGCGTTCCAAAGGATTGGAACAGGGCACAGGTCATCCCCGTTTTCAAGAAGGGACGTCGAGCAGATGTGCAGAACTATAGACCTATATCTCTAACGTCGATCAGTTGTAGAATTTTGGAACACGTATTGTGTTCGAGTATAATGGCTTTTCTTGAGACAAGAAATCTACTCTGTAGGAATCAGCACGGGTTTCGAAAAAGACGGTCATGTGAAACCCAGCTCGCGCTATTCGTCCACGAGACTCAGAGGGCCATAGACACGGGTTCACAGGTAGATGCCGTGTTTCTTGACTTCCGCAAGGCGTTCGATACAGTTCCCCACAGTCGTTTAATGAACAAAGTAAGAGCATATGGACTATCAGACCAATTGTGTGATTGGATTGAGGAGTTCCTAGATAACAGGACGCAGCATGTCATTCTCAATGGAGAGAAGTCTTCCGAAGTAAGAGTGATTTCAGGTGTGCCGCAGGGGAGTGTCATAGGACCGTTGCTATTCACAATATACATAAATGACCTTGTGGATGACGTCGGAAGTTCACTGAGGCTTTTTGCGGATGATGCTGTGGTGTATCGAGAGGTTGTAACAATGGAAAATTGTACTGAAATGCAGGAGGATCTGCAGCGAATTGACGCATGGTGCAGGGAATGGCAATTGAATCTCAATGTAGACAAGTGTAATGTGCTGCGAATACACAGAAAGATAGATCCTTTATCATTTAGCTACAAAATAGCAGGTCAGCAACTGGAAGCAGTTAATTCCATAAATTATCTGGGAGTACGCATTAGGAGTGATTTAAAATGGAATTATCATATAAAGTTGATCGTCGGTAAAGCAGATGCCAGACTGAGATTCATTGGAAGAATCCTAAGGAAATGCAATCCGAAAACAAAGGAAGTAGGTTACAGTACGCTTGTTCGCCCACTGCTTGAATACTGCTCAGCAGTGTGGGATCCGTACCAGATAGGGTTGATAGAAGATATAGAGAAGATCCAACGGAGAGCAGCGCGCTTCGTTACAGGATCATTTAGTAATCGCGAAAGCGTTACGGAGATGATAGATAAACTGCAGTGGAAGACTCTGCAGGAGAGACGCTCAGTAGCTCGGTACGGGCTTTTGTCAAAGTTTCGAGAACATACCTTCACCGAAGAGTCAAGCAGTATATTGCTCCCTCCTACGTATATCTCGCGAAGAGACCATGAGGATAAAATCAGAGAGATTAGAGCCCACACAGAGGCATACCGACAATCCTTCTTTCCACGAACAATACGAGACTGGAATAGAAGGGAGAACCAACCGATAGAGGTACTCAAGGTACCCTCCGCCACACACCGTCAGGTGGCTTGCAGAGTATGGATGTAGATGTAGTAGATGTATTTCCATTTTATTTTTCACTGTTGGAGTGTTTGCTTCGGCGTTTCCTGTAAGAGAGGAAAACAATCGCCTTCCATTCGTTGTTGTCTACCTTTGCGAGCCAGTAAATAGTTCGTCGCCTTGTACTTGTGTGAAACCATGTAATATTTACGGAGTTGTGAAAAGTCAATAGTGATCAGTATGCGTGCCTACTTTGAGTTTCGTATCACAGCCAGTAAACAGAACTTCTGAATGTCTCAGTATTAGTGAAAGTACAGTGAAGAGAATTCCGAGAGAATATACAGAAACTTCAAGTCTCGTACCACCAAAAAAAGAGTTCTGACAGGCGGTAAAAGTTTACATTGGACGAGTTTACACAAGGATTTATAGGAAGGTAACTCCAAGACTTGTAATGCGGAAAAGCCGTTTCCAAAAGTAGCAGCTCTATTCCAAGAGTTGAGGACTGATAACGAAGACTTTCCTGACATGAGTAAGACACCTCTTTCACGTGCTATTCGGATATTGGGCTTCAGATACAAAAAGTCCAACAGAAAACCTCTGTTGATGGAATATAATCTAGCAGCAAGTAAAAGAGACGAGCTGTTCCTGGAAATATACTTGCGAAACACCTGATGGACTATTTATTAGCCGCGCGGGATTAGCCGAGTGGTCAAGGGCGCTGCAGTCGTGGACTGTACGGCTGGTCCCAGAGGAGGTTCGAGTCCTCCCTCGGGCATGGGTGTGTGTGTTTGTCCTTAGGATAATTTAGGTTAAGTAGTGTGTAAGCTTAGGGACTGATGACCTTAGCAGTTAAGTCTTATAAGATTTCACACACACTATTTATTACACTGATGAGAGGTGATGTGGTGCAAATTTCAGAAAATTTGCGTAGCAGGAAGAAAAAATGCCGTAAGCAACAAAACATATACGACTGTCAAAAAGAAATGTTCAGTAGTGGAATGGATCGAAAGGATCAATTCAAGCAACTTCTGGGACAGCAAAAACGATTATAATTTGCCACATTGGGAACGAAGACGGATTCGTGCAAAATGCCGACTTTTGTTTTGTTGGGCAAAAAGGAGATGCAGACAATCATTCAGAGATGAATGCCAGACACTAGAAAGAGCGGTATAGAAGTGTTCTCGAAAAATTTCCAAACATACCTTCGATTGTTATATATATGTCTCATAGATCAAGCTCCATAACACACGATGATAAGTCCAGTATCATGAAGTCCACCTGTGAAATGGAGAACGGATCCTATTATTGAACGTATGGAAAGCAATAACAGTAGCACTTCCATCTAATGCCACGTTATACCAGGAAATTGCTAAAGCACTGAAATGCACGTGGCCACACTTGGGAAGTGTATTGCGCTGAGTGAACAAGGAAACAAAGCTTCTGTGGTTTCATGTGGCACTCTGTGTATTCTACACCACTGGGCCTTTGCCAAGAACAAGGTATACTATGTGATCAAAAGCATCCGGACGCCCCAAAAAACATACGTTTTTCGTATTAGGTGCATTGTGCTGCCACCTACTGCCAGATACTCTGTATCAGCGACCCCAATAGTCATTAGACACCGTGAGAGAGCAGAATGGGAAGCTCCGCGGAACTCACGGACATCGAACGTGGTCAGGTGATTGGGTGTCACTTGTGGCACACGTCTGAACGCGAGATTTCCACATTCCGAAACATCCCTAGGCCCACTGTTTTCGATGTGACAGTGAAGTGCAAACGTGAAGGGACACGTACAGCACAAAAGCGTACAGGCCGACCTCGTCTATTGACTAACAAAGACCGCCGACAGTTAAAGAGGGTCGAAATGTGTAATAGCCAGACATCTATCCAGACCATCACACAGGAATTCCAGACTGCATCAGGATCCACTGCAAGTACTCTGACAGTTGGCAGGAGGTGAGAAATCTTGGATTTCATGGTCGAGCGGCTCCTCATAAGCCACGCATCACGTCGGTAAATGCCAAACGACCTCTCGCTTGATGTAAGGAGCGTAAACATTGGACGATTGAACAGTGGAAAAACGTTGTGTGGAGTGACGAATCACGGTACACAATGTGGCGATTGATTTTTAAGCGCCTTCTTGCTCCCTCCTGTTGAAGAGCAATTCGGGGATGGCGACTGCATCTTTCAACACGATCGAGTGTCTATTCATAATGCACGGCCTATGGCAGAGTGGTTACACGACAATAACACCCCTGTAATGGATTGGCCTGAATCCTATAGAAGACCTTTGGGATGTTTTGGAATGCCGACTTCATGCCAGGCCCCACCGACGGACATCGATACCTCTCCTCTGTGCAGCACACCGTGAAGAATGGGCTGCCATTCCCCAAGAAACCTTCCAGCACCTGAATGAACGTATGCCTGTGAGAGTGGAAGCTGTCATCAAAGCTAAGGGTGGGCCAACGCCATACTGAGTTCAAGCATTACCGATGGATGGCGCAACGACTTGTAAGTCACTTTCAGCCAGGTGTCCGGATACTTTTGATCACACAGTGTAGCAGAGAGGAACGAGAATTTTAAGATAAATGACAGACACTATGGGAAGTACTCCTCAAAGTGTATGGAGGAATACAGTGATCATGAGCTCAGAGTTGAAAATAAAAAACATAAAAAGAGCCGACATGTTTGATATAGCAACAGAACCATTGCTGATCCAAGTAGACAACTGCATTAGTAGCAGCGATACCTCATACAGCAGTGAAAGCGATTATGATTGGTTTTATTTCATTCATCATTCGCCCTGCAAAATTTGTTCGGGGTAATCGACTTTTCATTTACTTTTTAATGTATAGTACTTTTCGTTTTTCATTTATTTAGAGCTGCTTGTATATCGAGCTTTCACTTGTAATTTCCCATTTTATTGACCCATACTCGCAACGACAACTGAACACGGCAATGCAGTATACGAATACTAGTACGAAGTTGCCATTCTTCGTTGGTGAATAGGCGCTTACCGCTCGGTAGGGCCTACAATAATGGCAGCGCGCTGGTATATTAACTATGCTCCGTCACATCCTCTCCTGGACTGCAATTACCAACACAATTGCCTTATTAGCGCTTACCTGACAAACACGGGAAGGTTTCACTGATAATGACATATGATGTAACCAACGAAAGTTCAAGTTCTACAATCGAGCTTTCTCCTCCACAATACCCGCAACGAACAGTGGTGGTAAAAATATCCTAACCGGCAGGGAGCGGAGACGAGTGCCACGCCTTGTCAAAAACAATGTTTCCAACCTAACAGTAATTATGCTGGTAATGAATCCTGCTCCATCGCAACGAGTTTCCCAGTGAACATTGCTAAGGGAACAGCATGCAAGGACATTTGTACACCGGTACTTTATTAAAAAATAATTGTTCAGATTGGTCTCTAAGTCTTCAGTGGGCTTAAACACACTGAAACTGGGCAGTAGCTGACTGGAGGAGTCGCATTTTTTCCTCTTTTTTTCAAATGATGCGAGGTATCTTGAGCTTCGACTGCGCAGTGAGGCGTTCAAGCTGCAGTGTGGTGAGGATGTAGTTCAGGCTGGAGGCAGTCCTGTGATATTTCGGGTGCAGTTCCCGTACCGTGACTCGGTCCACTCATTCGGGGTATCGTGAACATGAACCGGGATGTTTGCTTCAACAAAGTGTCTTTCTCCAACACCTTGATAATGGGTATGCTATGGACACTCCTGTCCTGTAAGATGGCAACAGCGGTGTCTGGGGCTGTGCGCACATGCACGTGGTTTGATGAAGAATCTGCCGCGACATCGCACCTCGACTGTCCCAGTAAATCACCCGACCTTAATCCCACTGAAAATGTCTGGAACAATATTGAACAGCGAGTGAAACGTAGCAATCAACATTGAGCAATTTGGAGCGTTACAGAATTTAACAATCAGTGAGTGGCTTCAGCTTGATGTGGCATGCACGAAGAGACTTGTGGCCTCTCTTCCTTACCGAACTGAGGCAGTGATCAACGCCAGATGCAGTGTCACACGGCATTATCATGATGTCTCGTGGGGGCGACTAATTTTTTGTACTGTGTACCCGGTCCCCCAGCGAGGATTTCGAACGGATACGTTCTTCTTAGTAATTATAAGCGACAAAAAACTGTAAAGAGTGATAAGTATAGCACATTCGTGACGTGGGATGGACAGAGGATGGACAAAAATACGGAAACAAACTGCCATGCCTAAAACGGTGTAGGAAAACTGTTGGCATTTAAAAAAGCTTCTAGTCATCTTGGAATGGATAAATGTAGGTCCTGTACGGTTTTTAAGAGAAACTTATACCACTCTTCCTGCAAAATAGTGTCAACTTCTGGTAACGATGATGTAGTTAGATACCTAAAATGGCTCTAAGCACTATGGGACTTAATATCTGAGGTCATCAGTCCCCTTGACTTAGAACTACCTAAACCTAATTAACCTAAGGACATCACACACATCCATGCCCGAGGCAGGATTCGAACCTGCGACCGTAGCAGCAGCGCTGTTCCGGACTGAAGCGCCTAGAACCGCTCGGCCACAGCGGCCGGCAGTTGGATAGCGATCACGCACCCTTCTCTAGAAAGTACGCCACAAGCGATCGATAATATTGAAACGTGGTGACGGAGTGGTCAGGGCAGATGCGACATTTCATCCTCGCGCTCTCAAAACTAACGCTGGAAGATGCGAGCTGTGCAAACAGGGGCGCTGTCGTGTTGAAACAGAACATCACCACTGGGGAACAAGTATTGTAGCTTGGTATGTAACTGATCGGCCAAGTGGTCTCATACTCCTTGGTAGTAATGCGACCTGGCAGACTAACCATGGGGCCCATGGAATACCACGATATGCGATATGGCTGACCAAATCATCCCCCCCCCCCCTCCCATATTTCACTCATCACAATAAGCAGTCGGTATCGTCGGTTTGGGACGGCGTTCACCGGATGTAAACACGGCCATAAATTGGAAGTAGTGTAAAAGAAGACTGAATCAATAAAATTACTTTCCTCCATTGCTCCATGTTGCTTCGGCATCACAGTTTCCTGTTACGGACATTTGCGTCACTTACGAGTGGTTTTGGAAATCCAGACCGCGCTGCAGTCGCTGCTTATGGGGCTCCATTCGTGTTGTTTTGGTGCTGTCAGGGATCGTGAATGCGATATTCACTTCTTCAGTGACTTTTGCAGGTGTTGTCCTCTTGTTTTGCGTCATAATCCTCTTCAAAGATCGTCTGTCACGATCTCTCAACACACACTTTCCTCCGGGTTGTGACTTAGCGGATGATGTTTCACCCATTTTCCCTGCGTCCGGTATAAATCTTCGATATGGTGCCTCTTGAAATACCAAACGCTCCGGCTTCCTTGGTTAAGGAAACACGAACAATTTGCACACGTACGAATTCACTTAGCTCCGACATAATGCACTCACAACTATATAGAATACTAGTCTGACCACGACTGACGGTTGGCAAAGTACTGTGGGCGTTTCACAGATGCCGTTCATGGTCAAATACAACAGCAGCATCTGAAGGCTTGGCTAGCGTCTGCAAAGACGTCCATGCACGCATTTACCTCTGTTTTCAGTGTTTTTGTCCAATCCTTGTAAATTACACCTATTATAGAAGTATAATTTTTCTTTTGAATGTGTCACACAATTCTCTGAAGCTATCCAGTAGTACCACCATGAAAGACACTGACAGCAACAACAACAAAAAGGCAACACAAGGAAGGAATTGTGCGACATAAACGAAAGTTGGTAGGCGTGTTTCTACATCGGAAAGATTATATATATTCAAATCTCGTGCCAGTCGCACAAGAGTGGCGCTAGTAGCGCCACTACGAGGATGCAAATTTTTGGACATTTGTGGTAAGGTATTATGGGACCAAGCTGCTGAGGTCATCGGTCCCTAAGCCTACACACTATTTACTCTAACTTGGAAACTAACTTACGCTATGGACAACACACCCGCCCATGCCCGTGGGAGGAGTAGAACCTCCGACTGGGGGAGCCGCACGGACCGTGACAAGACTACCCCGCGCGACTAGGATGCAAATCATATTAGCTTTGAAAATGGACGTGGTGAGTTGATGTTAGTCAAGAAAGCCTTTACGGCGACAAAGACGCCATTATCAGCACCTCACTGAGTTTGAACGAGGTTCCGTAATACGGCAACCAGAAGCTAGATGTTCCATCTGCGATACTGCAGAAAGTCTTGGCAGGAATGTAGGCTCTGCACGTGGGTACTGGCAGCGGTGATCACGATAATGTCCAGTCGGAAGAAGACTGGGTTCCGGACGGCCACGTGGCACTACCGAAAGGGAAGATCGTCGTGTTCAGCGTACGGCTCTGGAGCATCATATTGCATCCGCTGCAGCAATTTGAGCAGCAGTTGCACCACAGTAACACAAAGAACGTTGCAAATCGATTACTTCAAGGATTGCTCCGATCTAGACGCTCTGTAATGTGCATTCCATTGAACCCAAATCACCGCCATTTGCGATTTCAGTGGTGTTAACTGAGAGCTCATAGGAGGACAGAGTGGAGGTCTCTTATGTTTTCTGGTGAAAGATGGTTCTGCCTCGGTGCCAGTGATGGCCGTGTGTTGGTTAAAAATAGACCAGTTGAGGTCTTGCAACCAACATGGCTGCGTGGTAGACACAATGGACCTACATCAGGAGTTATGGTGCGCGGTCTAAATTTGGTATGACAGCAGGAACTCTCTTGTAGTTATCCCACACACCCTGACTGCAAAACTGTACATCAGTCTGGTGATTCGAACTGTTGTACTGCCATTCTTGAGCAACAATCCGTGGGGTGTTTACCAACAGGATAACTTTCGCACACATACCTCTCTTGTAACTCAACATAGTGTCGACATGTTGCCTTGGCCTGATCGATCACCAGAGTTGTCTCCACAGGAGCACATATAGGACATGATGGGACGAGGACTCCATCGTCATCCACAAAAATCATTAACCGACCAAGTGCAACTCCAGCCCACAAACTGACACCCGGCACCTGTACAGGACAATGCATGCACGTTTGCACGCTTGAATTGAACATCCTGGCGGTGACACCGGTTATTAATGTATTAGCATTTCACATTTGCAACGCTGTATTGTTAATCATTTAAGTATGTTATCTAGACGAATGTATTCCCGAAATTTCATTATTCTACATTAATTATTTTTTGGTGTTGCTGTTTTTCGGTCAATATACTTACGACATATTAATATTACTCTTTTAATTTGTTTTTCCATCCACTTTACCTGCAAATGTCGATAGTAATCATTACTGGCGACAGATTAGTATGATTCGTTTTTTTCCCTCTCCTATTCTGCGGATCTTATTTCGATGTTACCATAAGATAATGGTATTATCTTATAATTGTTACTGTTATCTCAGTGCAATCTAGTGACTTTGACTTGTGTTATCTCTACGCACACCATGATTATGTTTAGATGTGATTAGTTGCCGTTTTTAACCTCTTGATTTATTACTGAGTAGAATAGCCTAGAAAATTGTTTTGCATACATTCTAGTGTTTCCATTTCCACTTGCGTTATAATCACCATCTTGGTTGTTGTTGTGGTCTTCACTCCTGAAACTGCTTTGATGCAGCTCTCCATGCTACTCTATCCTGTGCAAGCTTCTTCATCTCCCAGTACCTACTGCAGCCTACATCCTTCTGAATCTGCTTAGTGTACTCATCTCTTGGTCTGCCTCTACGATTTTTACCCTCCACGCTGTCCTCCAGTACTAAATTGGTAATCCCCTGATGCCTCAGACAACCGATCCCTTCTTCTAGTCAATTTGCGCCACAAATCCTCTTCTCCCCAATTCTATTCAATACCTACTCATTAGTTATGTGATCTACCCATCTAATCTTCAGCATTCTTCTGCAGCACCACATTTCGAAAGCTTCTATTCTCTTCTTGTCTAAACTATTTATTGTCCATGTTTCACTTCCATACATGGCTACGCTCCATACAAAGACTTTCAGAAACGAATTCCTGACACTTAAATCTATACTCGATGTTAACAAATTTCTCTTCTTCAGAAACGATTTCCTTGCCATTGCCAGTCTACATTTTATATCCTCTCTACTTCGACCATCATCAGTTATTTTGTTCCCCAAATAGCAAAACTCCTTTAGTACTTTAAGTGTCTCATTTCCTAATCTAATTCCCTCAGCATCACTCGACATAATTCGACTACATTCCATTATCCTTGTTTTGCTTTTGTTGATGTTCATCTTATACCCTCCTTTCAAGACACATTCCGTTCAACTGCTCTTCCAAGTCCTTTGCTGTTTCTGACAGAATGACAATGTCATCGGCGAACCTCAAAGTTTTTATTTCTTCTCCATGGATTTTAATACCTACTCCGAACTTTTCTTTTGTTTCCTTTACTGCTTGCTCAATATACAGGTTGAATAGCATCGGGGAGAGGCTACAACCCTGTCTCACTCCCTTCCCAACCACTGCTTCCCTTTCATGTCCCTCGACTCTTATAACTACCATCTGGTTTCTGTACAAATTGTAAATAGCCTTTCGCTCCCTGTATTTTACCCCTGCCACGTTTAGAATTTGACAGAGAGTATTCCAGCCTACAGCTTTCTCTAAGTCTACAAATGCTAGAAACGTAGGTTTGCCTTTCCTTAATCTTTCTTCTAAGATAAGTCGTAGGGTCAGTATTGCCTCACGTGTTCCAACATTTCTACGGAATCCAAGCTGATCTTCCCCGAGGTCGGCTTCTACCAGTTTTTCCATTCGTCTGTAAAGAATTCGCTTTAGTATTTATTAAACTGATAGTTCAGTAATTTTCACATCTGTCAACACCTGCTTTCTTTGGGACTGGAATTATTATATTCTTCTTGAAGTCTGAGGGAATTTCGCCTGTCTCATACATCTTGCTCACCAGATGGTATAGTTTTGTCAGGACTGGCTCTCCCAAGGCAGTCAGTAGTTCTAATGGAATGTTGTCTATTGGCGTGGCATTTTTTCGACTTAGGTCTTTCAGTGCTCTGTCAAACTCTTCACGCGGTATCATATCTACCATTTCATCTTCATATACATCCTCTTCCATTTCCATGATATTGTCCTCAAGAACATCGCCCCTATATAGACTCTCTATATACTCCTTCCACCTTTCTGCTTTCCCTTCTTTGCTTAGAACTGGCTTTCCATCTGAGCTCTTGCTATTCATGCAAGTGGTTCTCTTTTCTCCAAAGATCTCTTTAATTTTCCTGTAGGCAGTATCTATCTTACCCCTCGTGAGATAAGCCTCTACATCCTTACGTTTGTCTTCTAGCCATCCCTGCTTAGCCATTTTGCACTTCATGTCGATCTCATTTTTGAGACGTTTGTATTCCTTTTTGCCTGCTTCACTTACTGCATTTTTGTATTTTCTCCTTTCATCAATTAAATTCAGTATCTCTTCTGTTACCCAAGGATTTCTACTAGCCCTCGTCTTTTTACCTACTTGATCCTCTGCTGCCTTCACTATCTCATTCCTCAAAGCTACCCATTCTTATTCTACTGTATTTCTTTCCCCCATTCCTGTCAATTGTTCCCTTATGCTCTCCCTGAAACTCTGTACAACCTCTGGTTCTTTCAGTTTATTCAGGTCCCGTCTCCTTAAATTCCCACCTTTTTGCAGTTTCTTCAGTTTTAATCTACAGTTCATAACCAATAGATTGTGGTCAGAGTCCACATCTGCCCCTGGAAATGTCTTACAATTTAAAACCTGGTTCCTAAATCTCTGTCTTACCATTATATAATCTATCTGAAACCTTTTAGTATCTCCAGGGTTCTTCCATGTATACAACCTTCTTTCATGATTCTTGAACCAAGTGTTAGCTACGATTAAGTTATGCTCTGTGCAAAACTCTACCAGGCGACTTCCTCTTTCATTTCTTAGCCTCAATGCATAGTCACCTACTACGTTTCCTTCTCTCCCTTTTCCTACTGCCGAATTCCAGTCACCCATGACTATTAAATTTTCGTCTCCCTTCACTACCTGAATAATTTCGTTTATCTCATCATACATTTCATCAATTTCTTCGTCATCTACAGAGCTAGTTGGCATATAAACTTGTACTACTGTAGTAGGCGTGGGCTTCGTGCCTATCTTGGCCACAATAATGCGTTCACTATGCTGTTTGTAGTAGCTTACCCGCACTCCTATTTTTTATTCATTATTAGACCTACTCCTGCATCACCCCTATTTGATTTTGTATTTCTAACCCTGTATTCACCTGACCAAAAGTCTTGTTCCTCCTGCCATCGAACTTCACTAATTCCCACTATATCTAACTTTAACCTACCCATTTCCATCTTGGTAGCCTCCTGAATTTATTCAAATATCTAGTTCTTAGTGAAATGAATACTCACTTTTGGCTGCCATTGCTACTTCTTCGCACAACACTGTTCCATTAAGGAACACTGCTTGATCGTTGTTATACTTAGCTTATTTTCACTAACGACGAACTTCCGGCAGTGCACATCTTCCTATGGCGCAACGCGTGGCGACATCACTAGGACGCCCGATCGGTTATGAATTAAAGGCGTTTAAACGAGCTAGTGGGGTACCATATAGTCATTTTTTACAAGGGGACCGCCACATGTCACCCCCTTCCATTCAGAAATAATATTTAAATCTGCGACGTCGACGCCAAAAAACATGAATAATAAAATAAATATGATGTCAGCAGCAAGGTTGGTTGGTTGGTTGGTTGGTTGGTTGGTTTGGGGGAGGAGACCAAACAGCGAGGTCATCGGTCTCATCGGACTAGGGAAGGACGGGGAAGGAAGTCGGCCGTGCCCTTTCAGAGGAACCATCCCGGCATTTGCCTGGAGCGATTTAGGAAAATCACGGAAAACCTAAATCAAGATGGCCGGACGCGTCAGCAGCAAGAAACAGGCACTTAGAATGCACTGGTCGTATAACTGAAATAAATATTATTAAAAATGCCTGAATGTTTCACGAGAAACGAGGCTATTTTGACTGCACTAAGATGCTCATAAGGCACACACGTACCTCAGTCTCGATGGACACCCAGCGCACGCAGTTCTCGTTCCCAGTTAATTCCGAAGACTTGCCTTTTTCCATGATTCTCGCTGTGATTTCAAACTTCTGACGAGGCTACCGACGGCTGCAGACATCCACCACGCAGACACCACGAAAGACCTCTCACGTTTGTCCCACAACCACGCTAAAACGTGCGGTTTCGCGGCAACACGCCTCCGAATTACTGCGCATTGTCGAGATCGTTCTCATGCATTATTGTTATTATTGAATAAAACGGTCTTGTCTGCGAAAATATTGCCTTAACGACGCGTTTCGCCTTTGTAGGATATCATCAGATTACCATAGATTGAGAGACATTGGTAGAACTGTTATCGAGCTAACAGGAGCGTCTGCCATCGGCCAGATTTAGTGGGCGACGTTTTACATTATTTGTTGACTAGATTCCTATGATTTGCGACAGTACATTGTGTCCACATTCATTTCTTTGCGTCCACATTCATTTCTACCAGCTATCAATATTCCATAGTTCCGCGATGACCAGGACTCAGCCTATTGAATTCGACGTAGAACTAGTCAAACCTTTTTTTTCTTCAAATACCTTCCGTAGGCCGTTTCGTATTTCTGCTAGCCCTTCTGCAGTCGCTTACACGATTTGTGATTATCGTTTCCTGTTAATTCCACCAACGTAACAGATAAAATACGTTTGAAAGTGTAGATAGTTTCGTTTCGTGCCGTTTCTTTTGAAGAATGCTCAGTGATCTGTAATACATATTTATACAAAGCTTCGCTTTAATACGTCTATACAGCTACCGGAAAAAAACATATTTCGTCATTCCACTCCAGCTACATAAAGAGCAATTTCCACGTCAATAATAGTATTTTTAGGTTGTTTCTATCCGAGACGCTCTTTTCTGGCACCTACTCCTGTCTCTTCCCGAGCACGGGGTCCCGGGTTCGCTTCCCGGCGGTGTCAGGAAATTTTCGGTTGCCACGAGATGACTGGATGTCGTCGTGTCGTCTGCATCATCATCATTCATCCCCATTACGGTCGGAGGAAGAAACCGTCTACATTAGGACCTTGCCAAGTACGGCGGTGCGGGTCTCCCTCATTGTTCCCCTACGCTCTGTCAAGAAGGAAGGATGGGACTTCATTCCCATTTCCACTCCTGTTGGATATTCTTCGCTCGGTTTCCATCCCCACATCGGCTGCAAGTTACATCGGCAGCAAACACATAGAAGAAACAGTGTGTGCTATTCTCCGGACAAGTGTTCAATATTTTGGGCGAGAAGTGACAGGGCGCAGTAGTCTCGAGAAGCAAAAATCTCCAGTAATGTACTTGAATAAGCTGCCAATCCTAGCTGACACAAATACCAGCAGTGTGCTCTACCTGAAATTACGCGATAATGCCCGCGACACAACTACCCATCCATCATCTGTAATATTCACCTAGTGCGGCACAGGAAAGAGCAGCCTGCAATACATCAGTCAGTTATTACGTATGCGGCCCTCAAACAGGCTAAGCTCACTCCAATATGACGTGCAGAGGGCCCACGTCTCCTTTACGCAATAGCGTCGCGCACATGATTGCTTCTTTGCTTTCAGTTTTCGTTGTCAGTCGTGCGCTTAGTACGAAAAATGACGAAGTTTGTCATCAGATTGCAATAAATTCGCCATTGTGGGTTGGAACTATTGCTGTTCGCATCATAAAGTCATATTTCCAGTGGTTTTTTGTTATGTTTTATGCATATCTGCGAAGTACCTAATGAATATTAGGGTTTAACATCTCGTCGAAGACGCGATGAGTAGAGACGGGGCAAAAGCTCGGATTAGGAAAGAGCGAAGTTAGCAGGAGATATGTAGTTAGTATGCAACTTAAATGATTCAGCCAACAAGTTCGAGTGAGAAATATTTATTTAGTTTGCAAATTGGAGAATATTGTTTGTATTTGTCTTTAAGGTGAGTACCTTATTAGCAAAAGAACTGATATTTTTAAGAGGGGTTATGTTCTGTAATTCTTGATTTGACATACACGAAAGAATTGCCCAGAACATTCGGCTAAGCCTTTGTACATATTCTCTGTGATGAATCAGGTGCAAGTTTTCATTTAAAAGTGTGGAAAGGATTTGTTGTGTCTAATACCGCATCTATGACTTTTAACCTAAATATTTTCACACCTTTTATTCAGTTCTGTCAACGATGTACTGGTGTGGTGATAAAGTTTCTAAGGACCCGTAAAAATGCATCCCTTTTTAATCGTAGTAAAATTGTCTTATACTGCTCACGCTTCAGATCCTGAAGTTGAAGCGCAACTCACAGCATGTGAAGTTGAGGTTTATAACCCACTGGTCCTATAAGCGTTGCCTTATGCTTTACAGTTATTCCTTTCTCTTACCTGACTTTATTTCAAATGTTAAGTTCAGTACCTCGTCCAGGCAGACCTCCTCAATTGTATGCATTCACTGCACTATTAACGAAAAGGCAGTCATTCTTGAGCCTATTTTTTGTTGATAAGACGTAATCAAATGGTTCAAAAATGGCTCTGAGCACTATGCGACTTAACTTCTGAGGTCATCAGTCGCCTAGAACTTAGAATTAAACCTACCTAACCTAAGGACATGACGCACATCCATGCCCGAGGCAGGATTCGAACCTGCGACCGTAGCGGTCGCTCGGCTCCAGACTGTAGCGCCTGGAACCGCACGGCCACTCCGGCCGGCAATCGAATGGTTCAAATGGCTCTGAGCACGATGGGACTTTACTTCTGAGGTCATCAGTCCCCTAAAACTTAGAACTACTTAAACCTAACTAACCTAAGGACATCACACACATCCATGCCCGAGGCAGGATTCGAACCTGCGACCGAAGCTGTCGCGCGGTTCCAGACTGTAGCGCCTAGAACTGCTCGGTCACTCCGGCCGCCGATAAGAGGTAATGTCTCTCCTCCACCACAGCAGACAGCAGGAAACTGAAACAAGTAAACCTGCTTTGCGTTTTCACATTATATTTCAATTAAGTTTGGTATTAAAAATCAAATAGTACGACTTGGAGAAACATTGTATTTTTTCCTGCAAAAGAGTTATTTTTACCTGCAAAAATTGCCCACATAAGAGAACTCAGCAATGACACCGGTGCTGTCTCATAACAATACTTGATTATTTATTTTCCGTGCTCGTTCAAACAAGTTTTCAAAAAAATGGTTCAAATGGCTCCGAGCACTATGGGACTCAACTGCTGAGGTCATTAGTCCCCTAGAACTTAGAACTAGTTAAACCTAACTAACCTAAGGACATCACAAACATCCATGCCCGAGGCAGGATTCGAACCTGCGACCGTAGCGGTCTTGCGGTTCCAGACTGCAGCGCCTTTAACCGCACGGCCACTTCGGCCGGCCAAACAAGTTTTCCACAAAAATTGTAGGCGAAATGACTTTGTTACTAATTTTAAAAGAGCAACTTTGATCCAGCAGGCGCCACTGCAGCAGATGGCCCGGATCGCTGTAGCGTTAATAGTTTTTGACAGTAACACTGATGTCTTCACCGCCTAAGGGATGTCAGGCAAATGCTCAAAAAATTTCATTTCAATTTGCTTATGTTGATTCATTTTCAAATATTCACACAATTTCGTTTGTTTTTAATGATATAATTTATACTTTTTACGGACAAAAAATGGCTCTGAGCACTATGGGACTCAACTGCGGTGGTCATAAGTCCCCTAGAACTTAGAACTACTTAAACCTAACTAACCTAAGGACAGCACACAACACCCAGCCATCACGAGGCAGAGAAAATCCCTGACCCCGCCGGGAATCGAACCCGGGAACCCGGGCGTGGGAAGCGAGAACGCTACCGCACGACCACGAGATGCGGGCTTTTACGGACATAAAAAGATGATAAAATAGCTATGAAACAGTTTCAGATACGTGATGCTTAACAGATATTTCAAGAAGTCCGATGCCAATGAATTAACGAACGCTGCAGCAGGTGCCTACATTAATTTCAAGAGAAGCACCGCATCTCACACCTCGCCGCACTCGGGCAAACCACTAGCATCATCCGGAAGAAGGTCGCAAAAAATGGTTCAAATGGCTCTGAGCACTATGGGACTCAACATCTGAGGTCATCAGTCCCCTAGAACTTAGAACTACTTAAACCTAACTAACCTAAGGACATCACACACACCCATGCCTGAGGCAGGATTCGAACCTGCGACCGTAGCAGTCACTCGGTTCCGGACTGAAGTGCCTAGAACCGCACGGCCACCACGGCCGGCAGAAGGTCGCACTTCTGCATGTTGATGATGTAAAACTTTTTGTATCGCCAAACAAGGTAGACGGAAAATGACTTCCTGTTTTGATAGTTATTTTATAGCAATTCTTCGTAGTGATAACATTTGCCTCCTTTGAAGCACAATACCTATGAGACGGTTTGGTACAGAGACGTAACAGTTCGGCTTTGCTGCGAATGAGTCCTAATGTCTGATCGTCAATGGCTACTGCTGCTCTTGGAACTGAATGTCGCCGACACGTTATGACCTCTTGGGATGAAAGCGAAAGGAGAGAGGACTCAGCTGGAGTGTCCCTCGCAGAGAAAGTGGCTCAGCAACTTTCTGTTGCACTGGGTTTGCATTGGATGCGCAGATCGGCGCGACCGCTGCTCTGAGACGCTGCCGTGAAAGCTTGCGTTGCTCCTCCACTGTATGTTTCTGGCGCTTCCGATTGCTCCACCAATCTCTTTTCTTTTTCTTCTTCTTTTTCTTCGCTTTATTCCGCGTCATTGCGGTGTCGGCATGTTAATCTGGATTGGACTGTGTTAGTGGTAGAGCGTGACCGAATGCCCTTTCCGCTGCCACCCCCGTTCCCCCCTCTCCTTGTACGGAATTTGTGCATCCCATCTGTCTGCTTGTAGTGCTATCTCATGTGGCAGCGTGAGAACCATTTCGAAGTATTTGCAAATCGTGTAACTGAAGCGAGACAAAGGTACCAGATCGGTATTCACCCAGTCGGATGTGGGAAAGCGCTTAAAATTCACATCAAGACAGCCAGGCTATCAGTCACACCGGTCCTCGTCGTTAATCCGCCGCACGGATTCGAACTGAGGCCGGCGCGACTCCGCGAATACCGGAAGCGGCATGCTATACGGGCGCGTGTCTGATAGCTCTATCAGTGTCGTCCTCGTTATCAGATCTTCAGCACACCATACTAAATAGGACAGAAACAGACAACATTATGAAATAACCATGACAATATCCACATCCCAGTGCTTATTACGAAGTTTCGAAGATATACGCTCTAAGCACAAAAATAAGATGGGGCACAAAGGAATTATTAGCAGCAGCAGCACTCCGTCTTCAGGCCACAAGTGGCCCGTCGGGACCATCCTACCGCCGTGTCATCCACAGCTGAGGATGCGGATAGAAGGGGCGTGTGGTCAGCACACCGCTCTCCCGGTCGTTATGATGGTTTTCTGTGACCGGAGCCGCAACTATTCGGTCGAGTAGCTCCTCAATTGGCATCACGAGGCTGAGTGCACCCTGAAAAATGGCAACAGCGCATCGTCGCCCTGACGGTCACCCATCCAAGTGCCGGCCACGCCCAACAGGGCTTAACTTCGGTGATCTGACGGGAACCTGTCTATCCACTGCGGTAAGGCCGTTGCCAAAGTAGTTATTAGGATGGGACGGAAATCGGTAGATGTGACGTGCATGTGCAGAGAAACAAATGATTACAATTTCTGAAAAATTGGATGATTTATTCAAGAGAAAGAGCTTCAGAAATTGAGCAAGTCAGTTACATCTTGGTCGGCGTGGCACTGATAGAGTAGTTGAATGTCCCCCTGAGGGACATAGTGCCAAATTCCTCCCAATCGACGTATTAGATCATGGAAATCCTGAGCTGGTTGGAGGGCTCTGCCCATAATGCTTCAAACGTTTTCAATTGGGGAGAGATCTGGCGACCTTGCTGGCCGAGGTAAGGTCGACTTCGGGTGGGCATTATCTTGCTGAAATGTAAACCAAGGTGGCCTATAAAATAAATAAATAAATAAATAAATAAATAAACCGGCGCGTAGAACATTGTCGGCTACCGCTCTGCCGAAAGGGTTCCGCAGATGACAACGAAACGGATCTTACTATGAAAAGAAATGGAATCTGAGACCATCACTCCTGGTTGTCGGGCCATATGACGGGCGACAGTCAGGTTGGTTTCCCACCGCTGTCCGGGGAGTCTCCAGACACGTCTTCGCTGGTCATCGCGTCGCATTTCGAAATGTCACTGGAGACAATTCCATTCCAGGTCGAAAACGTGTCTGGGGACGTCCCGGACCGCAGTGGGATACCAACCTGACTACTGCCCGCCATACGGACCGACAACCAGAACTGACGGTCTGGGGTGCCATTTCATTTCACTGCAGTAGCCCTTTGGTTGTCATCCGCGGCGGCCTTAACAGCACACAGCACAGCGGTACGTCGAAAATATTCTACGCCCCCGTCTTTTTTTTTTACCCTACATGGCAAGCCATCCTGGACTTACATTTCAGCAAGATTATGCCCTCCCGAAGTCGACGAGAGTTTCTACTGCTTGCCTTCGTGCTTGCCAAACGCTATCTTGGCCAGCAAGCCAAGCCGTTTGAAACATTGTGGACAGGACTTTCCAACCAGCTCAGAATTTTGACGATCTAATAGGCCAATTGGACACAATTTGGCAGATATCCCTCAGGAGGACATACAACAATTCTATCAGTCGATGCCACGCCGAATAAGTGCTTACGTAATCCATGGAGAAGAAATAAAAACTTTGAGGTTTGCCGATGACATTGTAATTCTGTCAGAGAAAGCAAAAGACTTGGAAGAGCAGTTGAACGGAATGGACAGTGTCTTGGAAGGAGGATATAAGATGAACATAACCAAAAGCAAAACGAGGATAATATGTAGTCGAATTAAGTCGTGTGATGGTGAGGGAATTAGATTAGGAAATGATACACTTAAAGTGGTAAAGGAATTTTGCTATTTAGGGAGCAAAATAACTGATGATGGTCGAAGTAGAGAGGATATAAAATGTAGACTGGCAATGGCAAGGAAATCGTTTCTGAAGAAGAGAAATTTGTTAACATCGAGTATAGATTTAAGTGTAAGGAAGTCGTTTCTGAAAGTATTTGTATGGAGTGTAGCCATGTATGGAAGTGAAACATGGACGATAAATAGTTTGGACAAGAAGAGAGTAGAAGCTTTCGAAATGTGGTGCTACAGAAGAATGCTGAAGATTAGATGGGTAGATCGCATAACTAATGAGGAGGTATTGAATAGAATTGGGGAGATCACATAACTAATGAGGAGGTATTGAATAGAATTGGGGAGAAGAGGAGTTTGTGGCACAACTTGACAAGAAGAAACGACCGGTTGGTAGGGCATGTTCTGAGGCATCAAGGGATCACAAATTTAGTATTGTAGGGCAGCGTGGAGGATAAATATCGTAGAGGGAGACCAAGAGATGAATACACTAAGCAGATTCAGAAGGATGTAGGTTGCAGTAGGTACTGGGAGATGAAGGAGCTTGCACAGGATAGAGTAGCATGGAGAGCTGCATCAAACCAGTCTCAGGACTGAAGACCACAACAACAACAACAACAACAACAAGGGCCAGGGTGAACCACTTCCTCAATTTGTGAAGCTCTTTTTTTTAATGAATTTTCCTATTTTTCTAAAACTGTTATCATTTGTTTGTCTGCATATGTACATCACATCTACCGATTTCCGTCCCATTTGAATAAATCCTTTGCGGCGAGTCTAGAGAGAGATTGAGAGAACACAGAAAAATTAGATAACAATAAAGAGCGCCAAAGTGAGGAAGAAACAACGAAAAGAAACAGACTTTGAAACAAAATATGTGTATGTTCATTAAGTTAGAATGCGTGTTGCATGTATCAGCCTTCTTCCGACCTAGCAAGCAATGTGAGTGGTTCAAGAATAGTTTTTTACAAGGTCTGCGATGTCATATATCTCATTCTTTATGTCTCAGCTGTGGAGCAGAGTACATGTTGAGTGTTAGGTTTCTGTGTTACCGTATGATTTAGAGATGAAATAATTTACAAATTGAATTAGTGATTCAAAATTGGTCTGGGGAAGATTGTAATTAGGGTCATGTAAGATATTACGTATGGCTTGAAATGATAGGAGGAATATTGTATGACTTTAGGGATTATGTGCATTTGGAGTTCTATCTATATCAGCGAGTTGCATAGATAACGAGGAGAATAAGAATTTCCTCTGTATCACTCGCGCGTTCCTGACGTTCGTGCTTAGTTTAACGACCACATCTTGGAACCACACTAGATCAATGCAAGAAAAAAAAATACTCTAAAGGCATACAAAAACTGGAATTCTTTGAAAAGCACATTATGGTTCACCAAGTGATGAGGCTTACTGAGCACATCTGCACAACTCAACAAACAAAGAACAGCAGTGGTGCAGTGTTTCCCAATACTAAAATTCTTCACGTTGAGTGCGTCTCCTGAAATTAATAGGTGCATTTGATACATTAGCGCGTTTCCTTTGTTGCAGATGCATTCGTGTGTTAGCTGGCTATATGATTTTTCAGTAGTTATATAGAACTGTCTGGTTTTCAGTACGTATCAATTAATTTTGACTAGCTGAAGTGGGGATTTCTTCCAAGGTAGTTGGAAAACAAGCACTTCGTTTCTCACCATCAAATGTTTTTTTAGTATTGGGAAACACTGCACCAAGGCTTTTCTTTATTTGTTGGGCTGTGCAGATGTGCTCAGTATACCTCATAACTTGGTGAACTATGTGCTTTTCAAAGAATTCCAGTTTTTGTATGATATAGTTTTGTCAGGGGTCATGAAGAAATTTTAGAATAATTTTTCTATGATGTTACCAAGGCAAAACAATGGGTCTGTTATTTCACAGAATTAGCTCACCATTCCAGGTTTTGGCAACATTATGGCATTTTCTAGTTTTCAATGTTTAGGAAAATATAGTTGACGAAGTCTGGTGCAGTGCAAGTTAGTAATAAATCGATGCTTCTTTGAATCAGATGCTTTCCTTGTATTGGTATGACGTCCGGAAGGCGGACATTCTTATTACTCTGGACTTTGATGTGCTCACACACGCACACACACACACACACACACACACACACACACACACACACGCACACACACACACACACATTGTCTCATGAAATCAGAGGAAGTCCTAGCAACTCTTCTGACGATCATTGACAGTCGGTTTTTTGGTCTATGTTACGAGTGATAAATTGTACTTCACGAACATTAGTTATGTATTCAACTGTCTTGTATGTCTGAAGCTAACCAGTTTAGTCTAGGTGGTTTTACTGTGGTTTGCTGCTGTTTCATAACTTTCATTATGCACCAGAACTCTTTCAGGTTTTCTACGGTTTCAGGTAGAGATTCTTCCGGTAACTGACTTCTGTACTGTTGGAACTGGTTTCCAATGAGTCTACATAGCACCGTTCCTTGCTTCTTTTATAGCAAGCTCATTCTGTATATTATATATCGGCTGAAACTGCGAATTCCTGACAGCCTACTGCGCATCGCGTTACGTTGGACATAATGTGATCTGCGAACGAATTACATCTTAGTTTCTTTCCTTTGTTCTTTTTCCAGATTTGAGAATGCCCTCCATGGATAACACGTATGATATCTGAGGACAAATGAAACGTAATGCGCGTGTGGCGTGGTCTTCACTTCGGGTAATCGGTTGGCTGGTGGAAGTCTTTTAGTTGACACCGCATCGGCGTCTTGCATATCGGGCAAAATCTCCAACGCGGACGCGAAGCGAACCCGGGCCCCTCCCATGGCATTCTTCCGCACTGATCACCCAGCTGTGGAGGCGGAAATATCTACAGATAATTTTTAAGTTGAGAAGTCTTGGCAGGATGCGACTAAAGATGCTTCAATCGATGTCTCAATTCTTCTGACATTGGTTTTAAATCAGTCGTACATAATCACGAGTACAGCCGCCGCATCAGTTCCGTGTTATGCGGTACAATGACAGGTTTATCCGTCACTAGGCTGAAGATTAGAAAGATGCAGCAGCGTTGATGTTAAATGCTACATTTAGTTGATGCTTGTGACTTCTGGTGGTTACTGAAATGCAATCAGATACTACAAAGTTGTTACTGCGTAAACTGTGACTTCTCAGTCAATGTCATTTGTAACAGATACGTGATTTCTTGCCGACCCATATTTGGAGAGCTCATTAAGTGAATCATCTGACCCCTACGAAGCACAAGCCGCGAGAATTCTGTGTTTCTTGGAAGAAAGTTACTTTTGTGTTTATGGTAATGGTGCAGACTATAACACTACAAACGACACAGCATCCAGTGCGAAAACGATGGCATTTTGTTAAAATCTTTTGGGTTGTTAGGCGCGTCACATTTCCTTCTAAAATAAACGACATTTCGACCCCACTCTTGGGATCTTCTTCAGGGTGTGTCCACTATTGCTAAAACACTAGCAATAGGAGACACCGGAACATCCTGAAGAAGACCCCAGCAGAGAGGTCGAAACGTCGATTGTTTTAGGAGGAAATACCACGCGGGCTAACAATCCAGAAGATTTTTAACTTTAGTGACAACGATCGCGAAAGCCTGCAGACTTACAATAGCAACTTAGGCGCTGAGGAAACATGATTTACGCAACAAATCGTAGTGATGCAAGAAAGTGAGCCGATGCGACATCAAACCGTTCGACAGACTGTTCACAGGCGGCGTATTCGGACTGGTATAATGTAGCTAATCATCCTAAAACTAGTATTTGCGCTGTGACGTCTCAAATAGAAATATCAGTATTATAGTGTCTAGAACAGCATCCGATAGAACTACAAGTTGCAAATGAATTTCGACACTACTGGCCATTAAAATTGCTACACCAAGAAGAAATGCAGATGATAAACGGGTATTCATTGGACAAATATATTAAACTAGAACTGGCATCTGATTACATTTTCACGCAGTTTGGGTGCATAGTTCCTGAGAAATACGTACCCAGAGCAATCACCTCGGCCGTAATAACGGCCTTCATACGCCTGGGCATTGAGTCAAACAGAGCTTGGATGGCGTGTACAGGTACAGCTCCCCATGCAGCTTCAACACGATACCACAGTTCATCAAGAGTAGTGACTGGCGTATTGTCACGAGCCAGTTGCTCGGCCACCATTGACCAGACGTTTTCAATTGGTGAGAGATCTGGAGAATGTGCTGGCCAGGGTAGCAGTCGAACATTTTCTGTATCCAGAAAGGCCCGTACAGGACATTAACATGCGGTCGTGCATTATCCTGCTGAAATGTAGGGTTTCGCAGGGATCGAATGAAGGGTGGAGCCACGGGTCGTGACATCTGAAATGTAACGTCCACCGTTCAAAGTGCCGTCAATGCGAACAAGAGGTGACCGAGACGTGTAACCAATGGCACCCCATACGATCACCCCGGGTGATACGCCAGTATGGCGATGACGAATACACGCTTCCAATGTGCGTTCACCGTGATGTCTCCAAACACGGATGCGACCATCATGATGCTGTAAACAGAACCTGGATTCATCCGAAAAAATGATGTTTTGCCATTCGTGCACCCACGTTCGTCCTTGAGTACACCACCGCAAGCGCTCCTGTCTGTGATGCAGCGTCAAAGGTAACCGCAGCCATGGTCTCCGAGCTGATAGTCCCTGCTGCTGCAAACGTCGTCGAACTGTTCGCGCTGATGGTTGTTGTCTTGCATACGTCCCCATCTGTTGACTCAGGGATCGAAACGTGGCTGCACGATCCGTTACAGCCGTGCAGATAAGATACCTGTCATCTCGACTGCTAGTGATACGAGTCTGTTGGGACCCAGCAAGGCGTTCCGTATTACCCTCCTAAACCCACCGGTTCCATATTCTGCTAACAGTCATTGGATCTCGACCAACGCGAGCAGCAATGTCGCGATACGATAAACCGCAATCGCTATAGGCTATAATCTGCCCTTTGTCAAAGTCGGAAACGTGATGGTACGCATTTCTCCTCCTTACACGAGGCATCACAACAACGTTTCATCAGGCAACGCCGGTCAACTGCTGTTTGTGTATGAGAAATCGGTTGGAAACTTTCCTCATGTCAGCACGTTGTAGGTGTCGCCACCGGCGCCAACCTTGTGTGAATGCTCTAAAAAGCTAATCATTTGCATATCAGAGCATCTTCTTCCTGTCGGTTAAATTTCGCGTCTGTAGCACGTCATCTTCGTGGTGTAGCAATTTTAATGGCCAGTAGTGTAACAACGCAATTTCTCGAGTCCATTGAGGGGAAACAGCGAAATACCAGAAACTGTGGACGTTTTCGACAGTAAATAACGCCAACTCAGAAGAAACTGATACCTCTAGAAGATGCAAAATTTCTTATGATCGAGGCCGTGTGCGGAAACGTGTTTTGAATGTAACATACGTAATGTTGTCCATCTGGGCAAATGTTTCACTATACATCATACACAACTACACTACGTGTATATATTTATGACAAATGCAAAACGATTGATGGTATTCAAAAAAATGGTTCAAATGGCTCTGAGCACTATGTGACTTAACATCCAAGGTCATCAGTCCCCTAGAACTTAGGACTACCTAAACCTAACTAACCTAATGACATCACACACATCCATGCCCGGGGCAGGATTCGAACCTGTGATCGTAGTGGTCGTGCGGTTCCAGACTGAAGCGCCTAGAACCGCTCGGCCACAACGGCCGGCAATTCATGGTGTACCATACACAATAGAACCGTGAGAATGTTTGTGGTGTTATATATCCTTTGAACAAGTATATTTCTTCTTGTTTTGTAAATCACTATGTGTATGATAAAAACAAAAATAAACAATAAAAATAACTGTATTCCCATGAAAAATCTGTCCTCGAGAATTCGTACGCGAATGGGTTAATCAGACTTCCTATATCATGGGGAACAGTGGTCTCTTGGATCCGCTTCCACCACACAGAGAACAGACGCTGCCCATACCGCTTTTGCTCTCTCTACTGTTGGGTATTACGGGTTGTCTTTCGTCTTCGAGACAAGGATAAAACATGTAAAAAACGAACATCCTAGTGAGTAGTAGGAGGCGACAGTAATCATTAACAAATAAGAAATACACTTTAGATGGTACGGAGATATTACGGTCCCGACCGACCGCCGCGTCATCCTATGTCAATGGCGTCATCGGGTGCTGTATTGAGGTGCATGTGGTCAGCAAACCGCTCTCCCTGTCGTTGGCGGTTTTCGTGACGTTGGAACCGCTACTAATCTGTCGAGTCGCTTTTCAGATGTCCTCGCGAAGCTCTGAGTACCCTGTACCAGACCTCCCATCAAGGAAAAATCCTTGGCAGTACCGAGAATCGAAGCTGGATCCACTGCGTGGCATCCACCTGAGGTGATCACTCAGCTACGTAGTAGGGCCACTAAAAGAGAAGTCAGTACCAAAAAGCGCTCTCCATTGCGACACAGAGAGAGAAACATTCCCAGTGGCCGTCCCAAGAAGGAAGAGCTAGACAAGGCCAAGGGAGACACACAAGTGACAATATGTGCGCAACAGGAAGTGGTGGAGAAAAGCAACCAGACAACTAGATCCAGCACCAGTGACACCAAGGAGAGAAAAAGATGCGTCACGATAGTTACGTTTACGAGAAATCTGCAACTGTTATTGAAGCTAACATGGGCTTTCAGTAGTAAGCGGAGACGATAAATTGTGGTTGCATCCCATAAAGTATTGACAGGTCCTACACTGATTTTTGAATGTGGATGTTTGATATTAATTTAGCAACATACCCGTAGTACAGCGGAGAGCGACGTGTCAGGTAAGAACTAAAGATATAACGTGAGCGAGGAGATAATCAAATTCATGAACAACTGCAAGAGAAGTGTGACAAGTATGAAAGAATAATATTCATCATATTAGTGAATTAAAAGGTGAAATTCGACAAATGGTTAAACGACCCAGCAAAAGACGACCGGACTAAGATTTTTGAGCACGTAACGAGCCAGAAATGGTTTAATTCCGGGTGGTGATCCTGGTTACGATAAGAAATAAACAGCTCAAGTGTCTTCAGTACTGCTACCGGGAACCCATAAAACTTAGACAATGCGTCAGAAATCATTGTACGACCAAAGGGCACTGGACTCATTCGTCGTAATATCAGAGAGATAGAGCGGCAGGAACAGTCCAAAAAGGTTATCAGCTGTTTTGGAGAACTAGCTGTGCCAGAAATCTTTGACGAACTAACGAAAACACTGGCAGAAGACAGCCTGGAAAAAACATTTAGAACTCTGAAAGCAGATGCCTATTTCAAAGCCTGTCATTGGAATCAATACATCGCCAAGAAATGTAATAATGATAATCATGATTAAGCACCTTCAGATGTTTTAAACCTATTGACCCATCAATTCAATTTTTAAAACATTATGTCCAAAAGTGTAACAGTTAAGCTTTTTATTCTTGTGAATATGCATTTCTGTATTTGTTTATTCGGTTATGTGTACATTGTCACTATGTGTTGTCGATGGCTAAATTGAGTACACACTCAAAGGCCAAAAAAAAAAAAAAAAAAGTAATAAGAATCTGAGCAGAGACGAATATAGTATTGAAATCCGGAAAGGATCCTTTCCTCCGGCTTGCTAATCACAGAAGCGTATAGAAGAGCTTGTGTGAATTTTGGGAGAGAAAGAGGTAAGGGCAGAGGTGAACCTGTGGGGGCGGTTCGTCAGTCGTGCCTGGAGAGTTCTATCTGTAAGAGCATTGCCCCCCCAGAGACAACGTTCCGGGTTCGAGTCCCGATCCGCCACACAGTTTTAATCTGCCAGAAAGCTTCTGGTTTCGATATTCGAAAATGGCCTTATTTATTGTACGCCATTAATATTAAACAGGTGACTGAGCGCGCTAACGAAGGGTATGGTGTAATCCACTGACGTAGCTCACAGGTAAAAACAAACTAATGAAAAGCTACTATGCAGAAGATATGGCGAAGTTAGGGCACAGGTCTCGACAACGGATGTTCTGAATATGTATAATGTTGCATCTCAATCACAAACAACAGCATTATATCAAGTTTCCCCTCGGGAATGAAGTTTGTACTACAAAATTCAACAGAAAATGTTTGTTTTCCTTCGTGCACAAGCAACACCACACTCGTTGGTGTTGTGGATCGGGAGGCTCTTACAAATGTCCGTGTGTTGCGCGCAGTCTTCGCACGGCCCAGGCGACGACGTTGACCCCGCGTCGCAGAACAATGGGCCGTCAAGCAACGTTGCAGTTACGACTTGTGCGTCGTTCTGCAATCGCGGTTTATTCTGGAACACCTGCAGTAATGATTCTGTACTACAGGTGCTTACGTGAAATTTAATATGATGTAAGGAAGGAAGGAAGGAAGGAGGGTTAGAGTTTAACGTCGCGTCAAGGTCATAAGAGAGTGAGCACAGGCTCAGATTAGGGAAGGACGGTGGAAGAAAATCGGGCGTGGCCATTTCCGCCCGGAGATTTTTAGGGAAATCACGGGAAGCCTCATCCGGATGGCCGGCCTTGCATTTGAACCGTCACCCTCCCGAATGCGAGTTGAGTGTGCTAACCACGGTGCTACTTTGGTCTGTTTTAGTATGATGTACCATTTGGTTATTTGTAAGCTTATCTGTTAACTGTACACTTATCTACTTGTTGTTGCCCAACAAATAAAACAGTTATTTCATTACTTGAAGAAGAAGTACATCCATTGTTGAGGCAGGCTATCATTCAGATTTGGTACGACTTGGAAATACGGAAAGGTCTTGATTGCACAGTTCTTCATTAAGCGTTATGCGTTTCAGTATTTCATCATCAGACAGAAGCTGAAGTACAAACAAATTAACGATTGCAAATATACAGATTGTTCGGAAATTCCCGTTACAAACTTCTAGAACTTGTAGAAGGAAGTGAGTACATCATATTTCGAATATAAACCCATGCTCGGAAACATTCCGTTTCCGTTGTACGACGGTTTCATTTCAAATGTGTAACGCGTCCATGTTTTCTGAGGGAAAGAGAAAAGTCTCACAGTTGATTGCCCTGGTATGCAACAGGGCAGACAGGATGACGGTCATTTGACGTCGCTTAACGTCTACCTTGCTGAAGTTTAATTTACGTGACTTCAGTAGAGACAGAGGAAGATTTGCTGGCAGGAGTTCCGGCTGCTGCATTACAAATTGAAGAGTCATCAGCTAAGATGCAGAGTGTGTACCAGAACATGATTCGCAGGTACAATGTCTGTAGCAACGTTGGTGGTCGTCAAGTCGAGCCGCTGTTTTAACGCATCAATACTAATCTGTACATACAGTAGGTTGTTTTTTTTTGTTTTGGAATAACACAGGGGCCGGCCGCTGTGGCCGAGCGGTTCTAGGCGATTTAGTCCGGAACCGCGCTGCTGCTACTGTCGCAGGTTGGAATCCTGCCTCGGGCATGGATGTGTGTGATGTCCTTAGGTTAGTTAGGTTTAAGTAGTTCTAAGTTCTAGGCGACTGATGACCTCAGAAGTTAAGTCCCATAGTGCTCAGAGCCATAATGGAAGACGATGTAGATGAATATGAAATGGGAGATACGATACTGCGCGAAGAGTTTCACAGAGCACTGAAAGACCTGAGTCGAAACAAGACCTCAGGAGTAGACAATTAATGGAAATTAGAACTACTGACGGCCTTGAGAGCCAGTCATGACAAAACTCTACCATCTGGTGAGCAAGATGTATGAGACAGGCGAAATTCCCTCAGACTTCAAGAAGAATATAATATTTCCAATCCCAAAGAAAGCAGGTGTTGACAGATGTGAAAATTACCGAACTATCAGTTTAGTAAGTCACAGCTGCAAAATAGTAACGCGAATTCCTTACAGACGAATGTAAAAACTGGTAGAAGCCGACCTCAGGGAAGATCAGTTTGGATTCCGTAGAAATATCGGAACACGTGAGGCAATACTGACCCTACGACTTATCTTAGAAGAAAGAGTGAGGAAAGGCAAACCTACGTTTCTAGCATTTGTAGACTTAGAGAAAGCTTTTGGCACTGTTGGCTGGAATACTCTCTTTCAAATTCTAAACGTGGCAGTGGTAAAATACAGGGAGCGAAAGGCTATTTACAATTTGTACAGAAACCAGATGGCAGTTATAAGAGTCGAGGGACATGAAAGGGAAGCAGTGGTTGGGAAGGGAGTGAGACAGGGTTATAGCCTCTCCCCGATGTTATTCAATCTGTATATTGAGCAAGCAGTAGAGGAAACAAAAGAAAAATTCGGAGTAGGTATTAAATTACATGGAGAAGAAATAAAAACTTTGAGGATCGCCAATGACATTGTAATCATGTCAGAGAGGGCAAAGGACTTGGAAGAGCAGTTGAACGAAATGGACAGTGCCTTGAAAGGAGGATATAAGATGAACATCAACAAAAGCGAAACTAGGATAATGGAATGTAGTCGAATTAAGTCGGGTGATACTGAGGGAATGAGACACTTAAAGTAGTAAACGAGTTTCGCTATTTGGGGAGCAAAATAACTGATGATGGTCGAAGTAGAGAAGATATAAAATGTAGATGGAAATGGCAAGGAAAGCGTTTCTGAAGAAGAGAAATTTGTTAACATCGAGTGTACATTTAAGTGTCAGGAAGTCGTTTCTGGAAGTATTTGTATGGAGTGTAGGCATGTATGGAAGTGAAACATGGACGGTAAGTAGTTTGGACAAGAAGAGAATAGAAGCTTACGAAATGTGGTGCTACAGAATAATACTGAAGATTAGATGGGTAGATCACATAGCAAATGAGGAGGTATTGAATAGAATTGGGGAGAAGAGGTGTTTGTGGCACAACTTGACTAGAAGAAGGGATCGGTTGGTAGGACATGTTCTGAGGCATCAAGGGATCACAAATTTAGTATTGGAGGGCAGCGTGTAGGGTAAAAATCGTAGAGGGAGACCAAGAGATGAATACACTAAGCAGATTCAGAAGGATGTAAGTTGCAGTAAGTACTGGGAGATGAAGAAGCTTGCACAGGATAGGGTAGCATGGAGAGCTGCATCAAACCAGTCTCAGGACTGAAGACCACAACAACAACAACGTCCATTTGTTTGTTTATACACGAACATCACATTACCGAGTCACGTGCCACTTTTTGTCTTAGAGATTATTTTGTTGACTTCCAACTAAATAGGAAGATGTGACCATGTAGGAAAAAGTGACCATTGCAATAAAATAACAAGAAATCAGAGTTCGCCCTGAAATATTTATGGTTGGAACAGTCGAGAAATAGTCTGACAGTTTCTCTGCGAAGCAATTAAGTATGAATTGCAGAATGATCATGTGCATTTAGATATACGAATGAAGAGTTATGCCTCCATCTTCGTTAATTGGGTCTGGATGTGAATATTTTAAGAAATCAGATGCATAAATAATCCTTAGAATGTGTTCTTATACCGCCAATATTCACTTTTCCACATAATCACCAGCCAATTGGATACATTTCTGCTAACGATGAACCAGTCTTCGGAAGCCGTCGCGGAAGAAGTCGACACTCAGTTTCCGCACCCACAATTTCACAGTTCTCTCAACGTCTTTATCAGAAGCATAGTGATGTCCCCGCAGATCGTCTTTCATTATCGGGAGCAAATGGAAGTCAGACGGTGCTAAACCTGGACTGTATGGAGGGTGCCGTACGGTGGTGAAATTCAGTCTCTGAAGTTCTGCTGTGGAGGCACGTGAAGTGTGTGGTTTGGAATTGCCAAGCAAAGCAATAATGTGACCCACACGTTCTTGTGAAATGTCGATTGTGTTTGCAATTTCTCTCCTGAATCAATCTGTCCTGAATTAATCCGTCAGCATTTTGCTTGTGAAAGTCGGTGGTTGCTGTCACAGGACGTCCTACTCTTTGTTTGTCACGCAGGTCAGATGATCCCACCTCAACACCTTTAAACGTACTAGCCCAACGACGCACAGTTCTCACATCAACACAATCACCATAAACTGATTTCATTCTCTGATGAATCTCCTTTGGGGTGACACCTTCTGCTGTCAAGAATTAAATCGCATTGATCGACCGTCTGCGCAGGGTTCCATACTTTACACTGTAACAGCACAATCGTTCAATGCTAAGGCTTCCCGCCGACTGGATGTGTAGAGAAGAGGCTACGGAACAAGCCAGTACCTGCCGCGTACCAATGCTGCCAACTGTTGAAGAGTTACGAAGATGGAGGCATTACTTTTCAGTCAATCCTCGTAGATGTAAATAGGAGCACTGCATTCCTAGTATGTAGTTATAAATGACATGGTGGATAACGTGTGTAGTTATGAGGCCGTTCGCAGACAGGGCAAATGTTAAAAAAAATGTTCAAATGTTTGTGAAATCTTATGGGACTTAACTGCTAAGGTCATCAGTCCCTAAGCTTACACACTACTTAACCTAAATTATCCTAAGGACAAACACACACACCCATGGCCGAGGGAGGACTCGAACCTCCGCCGGGATCAGCAGCTCAGTCCATGACTGCAGTGCCGAAGACCGCTCGGCTAATCCCGCGCGGCGGCAAATGTTTAATTGGGAGCTTAGCAAAGCTTTATTAAACGCAGACAAATTTGCGGATGATTTTGTTTGGAGCAAAGATTGACAGCTAGTCGACGACATAAATAAATGTACTGTAGTGTGAGTAAGTAGACAAAAAAATCCAATATCGTTTGAATAGGTGATCTAAGATCAGTCAGTGGGATCAGCAAGAGCAGTCAAGTGTCTAGGAGTGTCTATCCAAAATGATTTACTGTTGAACGAGTAAGTAAACTTACTCATGGGGGTGGCAGATATCAAACTCGAATTTATTAGAAGGATATTAAGGAAGTAAAATTCACAGATAGGTCGCTTGCAGAATCTTCGTGCAACCAATTTTACAATATTATTCAACTTAAAATCGACTTAGCGGAAGACAAATAGAAGTTTCAGAGGACAGCTGCGCGTTTTGTCTTGGGGTCAGTTAACTAATGCGAGACTCTCGCAGAAATGCTCAACAAACTTAATTGTGGAAATCGACAAGAAAGGCCTTTTCAGTCTGGAATAAATAAAGTGCTACCATCTGTGGGAGACAATCCAGTAAAGAAGTGACGATGGATCTGTTCATAAATAACTGTTCTGCTACCAGTCACGATTTTCTTTTATTCATGTTGCCCACGACGCGTTTCAGGAAATGATTCCCATTTTAAAGCGTGTTTTCTCTTTGTACAATGCCATTTTTACGTAATGTTTTTGATGTGCCAGGTTCTGCTTTGTTTTGTTGACTTTATTGCAGTATACAAAAACGCGGAATTTTGAGTTGGTTATCGATTTTTGTATGTAGTTAGTGGCGAAATTTGGAAGAACTTGTGCTTACTGTTTCCTTACGATCCATTTGTGCAGAGTCTCAGACATGTTAAACTTCACACATAACTTTCAGTGCACAGTATTTATCGAGAATAACTTACGTAAACAAACAGTTACAAAGAGGTTTTTAGATGTAGTTGACAGAGATAATGTTACAGGTTATTCCACAGCGTGTGATATGCTTTTACGCAGAGGGTATTTATCGTAACAACATGAATTATAATTTGCTTGTATCTTTTTTACAGTGGTGCTTATTATTATTTTCATTTAAGTATATCGTCAAAACATCTAAAAAGTGTACCGATTCGCTTTCCAGTTTTTCGTTTAACATTTTCTCCTCAGGTTTGCAGTAATATGAATTTATCTCCAGTCCTTTTAACAAATCCATTTTATGCTCCTTTCTTTCTCTCGTAATTTAACGCTCTTTTGACTGAGAGGGCTTGAGATAGATGGTAAATAGAAAACACCATCTCCGTCTGAGCAGAATTATCATTTAACGACTGGTCTCAGTCCTTGACCCACGATAGCAGCTGCGTCAAAGGCGTGCCGATACAGCCTCAGCGAGGCTGGGAGACTGCTGCACACGTGCTACGCTTGCTGCGTGCGAGCGCCAGTACGTGCTGATGGATGGAGTTCGAACTCACCGTGCACCGACGTTCTGTCTGACGAAATGGTATTTTCAGTGTGAATACTGGAAAGGTCCCAACTATTGGAGAATCGTCATAGTGTGCCACGCTGGCTGCTGTCGGACTCCAAATCCATACCTCCTTACGTATTTTATTCCTTCTTTTCCCTCACTAGTTTTTACTTAATGGTAGATATTTTTATCAGAATGTTAACGTGACCAATTTTTCCAGGTGAAAGTAAGACTGATACGTACAGCACGCCAATCACATCTTGTTTATCATATACATACATCAAAAAAAGTTTTGCATCACCTCAGTTCCGAGAGTCTGGGACCTGTACAGAAAATTGGAATAGAGATCAACATAAACATCACTTCCGCCCTTTTTATTGCTCATGAAAACCACACATTGCATGTTGTACCACCATACAGCGAGACCGGTACCTCTAATACCCAGTAGCACGTCCGCCGCGCGGGATTAGCCGAGCGGTCTTCGGCGCTGCAGTCGTGGACTGTGCGGCTGGTCCCGGCGGAGGTTCGAGTCCTCCCTCGGGCATGGGTGTGTGTGTTTGTCCTTAGGATAATTTAGGTTAAGTAGTGTGTAAGCTTAGGGACTGATGACCTTAGCAGTTAAGTCCCTTAAGATTTCACACACATTTGAACATTTTGAAGTAGCACGTCCTCTTGCGTTGATGCATGCCTGTATTCGTCGTGGCATACTATCCACTAGTCCATCAAGGTCTGTTGTTCCAGATTGTCCCACTCCTCAACGGCGATTCGGCGCAGATCCCTCAGAATGGTTGATGGGTCACGTCGTCCATAAGCAGCCCTTTTCATTCCAACCCAGTCATGTTAGATAGGGTTCATGTCCGGAGAACATGCTGACCACTCTAGTCGAGCGATGTCGTTATCCTGAAGGAAGTCATTCACAAGATGTGCACGATGGGGGCGCAAATTATCGTCCATGAAGACGAATGCCTCGCCAATATGCTGCCGATATGGGTGCACTATCGGTCGGAAGATGGCATTCATGTATCGTACAGCCGTTACAGCGCCTTCCATGACCACCAGCGGCATACTTCGGCCCCACATAATACCACCCCAAAACAGCAGCGAACCTCCACCTTGCTGTACTCTCTGGACAGTGTGTCTAAGGCGTCCAGCCTGACCGAGTTGCCTCCAAACACGTCTCCGATGATTGTCTGGTTGAAGACATATGCGACACTCATCAGTGAAGAGAACGTGATGCCAAAACCTGGGCGGTCCATTCGGCATGTTGTTGGGCCCATCTTTGCCGCGCTGCATGATGTGGTTGCAAAGATGGATCTCGCCATGGGCGTCGAGAGTGAAGTTGCGCATCATGCAGCCTAATTGCGCACAGTTTGAGTCGTAACACGATGTCCTATGGCTGCACGAAAAGCAGTATTCAACATGGTGGTGAGCCCTTCCTAGCACAAAGTAACAATGCGGGAGCGATCTAACCGCGCTATTGACCATCTAGGCATGGTTGAACTACAGACAACACGAGCCGTGTACCTCCTTCCTGGTGGAATGACTGGCACTGATCGGCTGTCGGACCCCCTTAGTCTAATAGGCGCTACTCATGCGTGGTTGTTTACATCTTTGGGCGGGTTTAGTGACATCTCTGAACAGTCAAAGGGACTGTGTCTGTGATACAATATCCACAGTCAACGTCTATCTTCAGGAGTTCTGGGAACCGGGGTGATGGAAAACGTTTTTTTGAAGTGATTGCTTGGTGATGATAGATTACTTGAATATATCATATTCTCCTAACACAGAGGTGTGGGAAAAGTATTCATTGGAAGTTAACTATTTTGGAATGTTCTGCAAAGTTCCGCTTCTTGTTTAAAAGCATTTTCAAAATGTTCTACAAAGTTTAAATCGTTCTATCCATCTAAACTAGGAGTTAAATACCAGTTATGTTGTTAGAAAGTACGCTAGTGACCCCTAAAACTATAAATTCGACAAAAATATCGTCCATTTCCGATTGATTATACGTGTAACACTCTTCCCACCCACACTTCCGGCCATAGGGGCCCACACAGTATCTTTTTATACATGTGTCCAATGTTTGGTTGATTTCATTTCATACGTTACAGTGTTTATATGTCACTAATTTCCACCCCCTTCCCTTCTCAACGTCACTCTCGTCCTACACCCACCTCATACGTTAAGGATGAGGAGGGTGTCTCACAACCATTCTCTTTACTGACACTAAGTTGCATGTGTACCTAATGTAGTTGAAGTCTTTCCAGGTATTCCAGATTTATTTGCTTAAAGTGTGTGCTTTTATTTTGCAGACCCACTCCTTCCATCGCCTCTCTCCCCCTATTTGCGGTTTTTCCATTTATTATAACACACATTTGTCTTGTTTGGTTGAAACTGTTCCAGCTACTCCACAGTATGCACGCCCTTCTCCATCCATAAGAGTGGAAATAGTATGTAGTCTCACGTTACTATTCACACAGTCCATCTCAGTAGCTTCCAGCAATGCAGATGACCCACGATCAATTACCAGTAGTGCTCAGAATTTTTCCTTGGTCGTAGGACTGAAATGGGATGCAATCGGCCTAGTGATGTAAGTTGAGGCAACAGCAACCCTGCCAAACCGACAACAGCCTAGAGTGTAGTATGCTTACCCCACCGTACATACAGCGTCCACACGACGTCATTGGCTGAGGAATGACACAGCGGTCGGTCGGTCCCAATTGGCGCGTCTGTGACCAGAACGGTGGGGTGGTATATACATTATATGTATATGTAATAAATCGGAACAATCTGAGTCTAAATGTGGGTGCTCATAAAATAATCTTATTTTCTGATGATACAATTCTACTAAATTACAAGAACGTTGAGGAATTTCAGCACTTCGTAACAATCTTTAAAAAGTTACATTGCATAACAGCGTTGGGTACATGATATCCAGTTAATCAGTTTCCACACTCATCAAAAGAGATATCCACATGAACCTGCTATTTAAATTAAGATTGAATCAGTGCTAAGCAGCTCAGAAACAAAATTCTTAAGTATGAAGCTGCAAGCTGACCTAGAGTGGGTTAAGCACATTGAGTAAATGGGAATCTTAGTACCGGTCCTGTGTCTCGAAAACACTGTAAACTTGCACCAGTATGGAAATAACTATGAGCACCTATTATCCCTACATTCAGCCCCACCTAACTTATGTAACCAAGTTCAGGGAAAGCTTTTGAGTGCCACTCAGTATACATGGAATGCAGAAGAGGTCCATTAGAATAAGGAATGGATGTAAGATAAAGGAATCATGCAAACCAGCTTTCACGGAGCATTTCCTCTATCATGTATTTGTATCAGAAAAGCATTCCTGATAGAAACTCACGCAGTGACCGCTAAATGAATTGTCTGTGTCCGGCAAGCTACATCTTAATACCTCGAAAATATTTCAGCAGGAAGAAGCGTTACGAGACTTATCGATAGCCTTGGAAAGTGGCCAACGATTAAAAAAACTCGAGAGATAAGGTCTCCTCTGCTACAAGTGGATCCTGTAATCATGTCCACTGCGTGTTAACTAGCAAGCACAGTTATTCTTTTTCTATAGTAAATTTTTTATTCGATTTTCCAATGAGTCAAACACGGCCCGCGTCTTTCGTCACGATTTCTGATGAAGCTATTCCGTTATAGCCCTACAGTAATCTGATTCACTACTAAAAGTTACAGGGTAATCGCTTATGCGTCACTTTTCAGCAAAATGATCCCGATTCTTGGGAATCTGTTTATCAAGTGCTCAGAGAACGCCACTGCATGACGAGCGCTTCAGCACCAAGGTCGCTACGTCAATACCAGCAATGATTCCACGTGTCATTACCCAGCAACTCTCATTATAGAAAGTCACGCTGAAATCTCCACACCGTGGCAAGTCGGCCTCAGCACAACAGCAAACGAAGCAGGTAATTGTTTCATTATCTCCAGTGACTCTCTCTGTTCGAACAGGCCTAGGAAGGTGCAACGATACCGACCGACCGTCATGTAATCATCAGCCGATAGACTTCACTTGATGCGAATATGCAGGAGCATGTGCCAGCAGAGCGCTCTCCTGGATGTTGTCAATTTTCGTGACCAGAGCCACTACTTCTCAGTCAAATAGCTCCTCAGTTGTCCTCAAAAGGGCTGAGTGCACACCGTTTGCCAAGAGCGCTAGGCAGTCACGGACGGTCACCCATCCACCTGCTAGCCAATCCCGACAGCACTTAACTTCGATCTGACGGGAACCGGTGTTACCACTGCGGCAAGGCCATTAGCTGTCTATTAGTCTGCATGACAAAAAAGTGAAGCACCCAAAAGACATGGTCGGATGTCAATGTAGCTTCACACACATACACATCATCGGCGGTAGGTTAATGATTAGAACTGCAATTTTTTGTGACAGGTAGAACAGCCACCACAGAGCGTTATTAATGTTCGTGTTTAGTGTTGTTACCAGGTATGGTAGGGAAATGGGTGAACAGCGTCAGATGTTAACTGATCACTGTGAAGGACAAATAGATGCCGCATACGCGTGTGAGACAGCGTTATCAGCACTTGACAGAGTTAGAAAAGAGTCTCATTGTAAGTCTGCGTCTGGTGATTCGGGCAATATAGATATTCGTAGAGCATTCAGATGTCACAGTGCCACGATGTTGGACTGCATGGGATAGTGAGAGTAGGCATAGTCGTCGTCAAGGTTCCGGTCGACCACATCTGACCACCACAAGGGAGGATCCTCGTATGGTGCACCAAGCTCATTGTAACCCCTTCACATACGAACCTAAACCCAGGAGGGACTCCCTGCAACATTCTCTGTTATTCCACGTCGTTGGTCAATCAGCAGCCGGTCTAGAGAATTACCGCCCCATGAGTACGCTGGCGTTAACACCACAACATAGATGGCTGCGTTTAGAGAGGTATTGTGACCAGAAGGCATGGACTGTTGATGAATGGCATCGCATTGTGTTCAGCGATGAATCGTGGTTCTACACTACCCCAGATGTCCATTGTTGAGGGCGACCTGAGGTGAGGTTCCATCGTCCCAATGTTTTGGAAAGGCACAGCGGCGTTATTCGTGGCATCTTGGTGTGGGGAGCCATCAGATATGACTGCGACTCACGGCTGGTAGTGACTGAGGAAACTGTGGCAGTATGACATTACGTTACGGACAACCTGCTTCTTCATGTTGCCTCTCATGCGAAAGCATTGTGGTGCCATTTTTCAACAGGACAATCCTCATCCACTCATGGCACATGTCTCTACGAAGTGTCTGCGAAATGATATACTCCTGCACCCAGCAAGATCCTCATGTTGCCTCTCATGCGAAAGTACCGTGGCGCCATTTTTCAACAGGAAAATCCTCATCCACTCATGGCACATGTCTCTACGAAGTGTCTGCGTAATGATGCACTCCTGCAGCCAGCAAGATCTCCAGATCCGCCCCCAATAGAACATGTGAACCAGCTCCGACGTCATCTACATCACAGTGACAGTATCAAGGATATCAAGGACCAGTTAGAACAGCTGTGGGCCAGCTTGCCTCAGGAGAGGATACTAGGCCTTACGACACCCTTACCAACAGAACCAGTGCGTGCGTCCATGTCATATGTGGTAGAACATCATACTGATAAGCGGGCTAATATTGCCAAGCTCTGTGTAAATTTGTCGATTTTGTGATCACTGAAGTAACAGCACACACTCTCCCAACAGTGCAGTTTCATTTTGTTCCCTCCTCTCCATATGGGTGCTTCACTTTCTTTGGCAGCGTATTTGCACCAGCCACGGTATGCAGACGCACTCTCATGAATTACAGATACCTACATAGTAACAAACGCACCAAATTCCGTCCTGAAGACGGCAAGCGACGCGTCGTGGCACGGTCTCAGTGAGATACCAAAAGAATGAGGGAGCCATCTAGCTCCATGTCCGCTCAGCCACTGTCTACAGTTCACAAAGCTAAATTAGAACTGTATTCCATGGGGGCATTTTCCAGAAGTGATCAATAAGATTGAGCTCATATGACCTGGGGCTACAAGCTCTCCAAGTTACACAGAGTGTTACTCAAAATATTGTGATACAAATAGGGGTCTCTTTTATTCATGCGCGACATCTTGCAAACTAGTAGATGCTAGTTAACAGGTAAACCCCACCTCCCAAATACGTATACACCATTAATGGGATAGGATTAGCAGCGCTGTCAGATTCTTGGCAGACGATGCTGTTGTTTACTCGCAAGCACCGTCGCTGTATGGAAAATACGAAGGACTTTGACAAAATTACTATTAAGTGTAGTGAATGGCAGATCTCTTTAAATGTGCATAAATCCGAAATAATTTCTGTGAGAAAGAGAAAAAACAAGATACCACTTCATAACTAGATTAGTGGTGGACATATTGAGCAAGTCACAACGAATAAGTGTTTAGGTGCTAAGCAAGATATAGAGAGACGATCACGTAAAACCAACATCATGAAAGACAGAACTCTTGGAAGATGTGATGTTCCTGCTGCCGGTTACTGCTCGAAATAAATATTTTGTGAAGAGTAGTGAATACTACAAATAATATTGCTCATCTTTTTCTCGACCGTGACTGTTACTTTTTCTGGGATTTCTTCTGCGAATTCTGCAGTCTTTGCCGGAAGATAAGCATTTAGCACGATATTAGTTTCTGAAAATAAATACAACTCTTCTCTGATATATTCGTGCTAATATCCAATGCGCATCACAATTAAAGGACCGCGTTTTGGAAATCCCATAACTTTTTCCCATTCCAACGCAAAAGTTTGAAATTTGGCTCAAATGTGACTACAACCCTCCTCTGCAAAAGTGCAAAAGCGTGGCCCTCTGCGACGTCACCATCGGTCTCGACAAAGCTTCAGACAGCAAGACGTCGACACTTGCGGAAAAAAAGCTCAGAGCTCAGAAGTACTTGTAACGTGTAAAGTGGGTTAATGATGTCACATTGGCACCAAATTTAACCAAAATTTTGTCCGTCGCCATGGTGAACGTGTCACACAAGGAAAGGTTGTCACAACCCCTCTCACCCACATTTCAGCCCTTCAGTTTCACCCCTTCTTTTGACGCCTCTGCGAAGGAGGTCAGAACCTCGAAGCCCAGCGTTGAAAACGCGCAGTTTTCTTATGAGTGACAGAGGAAAACACCTCAGACACACCGCCGCTCTGAATAGAAGCGAAGAGGCCTCAGGGGGATGGCATGAGGGACGTCAAAGAAAACACTCCTTTCCCTAGGACGGTGGTTGCCAAACATTTTTTCGCTGTCGAAAACGACAGTTCGCAGTGCGATGAGCAACAGGAAGAGGTCATTCACAACCTTTGACACTGTTGACACCTCCTGGGCGATTCATCCCTTCTCAACAGACATCACAGGGCTGCGCCCCAAATGAATGTCATCGCACCCCTTTGGAGTACAGCGCAGCTGCAATTTTTAATCTCATGTGCAGGCTGGAACCACTAAGAACCATTCAAAACCATTCGACGAAATCTGAAGGGTCCTTATGTTTCTTATGTTTTTGCAGTGTTCCTGTCTCATGCCCTCCTATGGCACGACCACGGAAGCGTGCGACATTGACACACGCGAGAATAAAATGGTTAAGACCCCCCACTTCAGTAAAACCCTCGGTGTCAGGCGCCCACATTTACTGACAATTGTAAAAATGTACCTTTACAGAGAAAACCTGCGAAGTAGCCCGAGGCACCTGCAGGGATGCAAACACTTCACGCACCTCCAACTCCAACTGCTTGCCTGTAGGCGCCTAGGAGTAGTTTGCAGTTTTTCTCTGTAAAGGTACAGTCTCAATAAATGTGAATGGGTACCACCAAGTGTTTTCTCATACGGGGGGTTCTGTGAGGAACACTTTGCCGTTTTATTCACACATGTGTCAATGTCGAACCCTTTCGTAATCACGCCATGGAGGTCATTACACCTGTACAACATTATGCCTCTCTGCACATAACACCTGACCCCTCAAAACGATGAAGTTCGACAGTGCTGGACGAATTCTCATATGGCGTGTTGCGCGAACACGTAATACACGCAGGAACTTTGTCATACGTCATCGTTTTGGTGGTACAGGTATTAGGGTGTGGGGAGAATAGTGATGCATGTGTGTATTAACCACCAAATCTTTGAAGACGGTACACTCACCGGTCAGTACTGCAGTGGTTAATAAAAAAGAAAATGAGAAGAAAAGAAAAAGAAAAAGGTTGAAAATGTGGGAAGAAATGGTGAATAAAAAGGGGGTTTTAAAATCGTAAATGACCGTGAAAAAGGGAAAAAATGAAAAGCAAATCGGACTTCGTATTACAGAAAAGCTATCGGACTTCGTGATTCGGAAAAGCTATTGTTGGGGTGGTCCTTGTGGCGTTTTTGAGCAAAAGTTAAACCAATTTCCACTACAAAAATTATTGAAAAAGAACAGAGAATAACAAAGTGTAACTGACAGGGGGAAATGGCGTAGATAAGAGTTCATCCTTTACCAGGTCAAATGTCTTCTTTCGTGCGGCGTCCAGGTCTTCAAAAATCTGCTATTTCATTTCTGCGTGAAAAGTCTGCTCCGAAATCTTGCAATAAGTTTCATTGTCCAGGAATTTCTAATGTATACAAAAACCGTCCTGATATTAAATGCAATTTATTTTACGTTGCTTCCCTCCTCCAAATGTCATAACTTCCACAATATGTCTACACATTAATTAGTTTTTTCGTCTTAATCAGATCACGTCTGCATTAAGCGTCCGCTCTCGAGAGACAATAAAGAAACGGATAGAAAACAAAAAAGAGTTACTCTCTGCCGTCGAGCGCTCATACCGCTGCGACGGTATAATTTTTATCCGAGGGAACGAGTGTAGCGCGGCGAAATTCAAAGTCCCGCTACATCGCCCCCTCGACTGTCACGCTAAAACATTTTGCGTGGCAGGCTAGCAAACAATATAATAGATATACCTAAATGTCAATATATACATATTTTCATAGGAAAGGCCACGTGCATTCATAGGGGATAATCTTTGTCAATACCTTCTTTCTAAATCTATATACTAAATACAATTGTTACAGCTTTGATCCTTTTTACAAAATTAATATACATATATTTACGTAGAGTTTGTTTGAACAAGCTGCTCGCCAGCGCAGTTAATGTTGTGTGCTTCCATCGTTGGTTTCCCAATGCATCTCTGGCAGCACGTAGTTTTAGCGCATGCGCAATAGCATCACTGAATTTCGCGTGCGGCAGTTTCAAAATCGCTGTGTTATGACAGTCTTGCACAGTATTCACTTTCACATAGTGTTCATTACAAGTTGTTATTCCAGCATAAATGGCGTGTTAAGTCCGGAGATACCATAAGATTGAGCGTGTGCGTGATCTGAAGCAATGTCCATGTCTTCTGTTACGACACAACACTCCAGGTCCTCGTGCGTTTTCATGGCTATTGTTCCCGGGGCATATATGGTCGATGTAGTTTTTAGCCTCCACATCGCCTACGACAGGTGCTGAGTTTTTTGTCTGCAAAGCATCTGAAGGCCGGCCAGGAACAACGGTGTCGATGTTCGCAAAGGTAGGTGTTTCCATCACTTGCCAACAAACGTTCATTTGCAGTGTGAAAATCCTCATTATCGTCGAAGTAAATTGCAGTTTATATCGGTTTACAAAGAGTTGTTTGGTTTATGCACCATAAGTTTCACAAATTTCGTCGTTTACAACGTACACAGTTTAACACAGTTTGCAACACTTTTTTGCCATATTTACATTTTAACAAAGTTCACTGTGTCCCAGCATGTTTACATCGTTAATTATGAAAGCTTACATTTCGTGGTCACATTTCAAAATATGTTGACAATATGCAAAGTTTTAACACATATACAAATACACATAAATTTACAAGAATGTGCATGTGAAATATTTACACTAAAAATTATACTAAGTCCCATTGGCTTTCTCTTATTGGGGTTTATGGTCATTTTGATTTTTTTTTAGGTTTGGGCGCGCCAAGGGATATCAAACTTAATATTTAGTGCACGGGCTTTCCTTCATTTATCATTTCTTTCTTTCTTTTGATTCCATATCTGGCTAGTGGTTGACAAGGCTTCTAATGCCATCAATATTCATATCTTTTTATTCATACCTGAAAGTTTACTGTCACACAATATGTTCTTACATTCCATAAACAAACAATACCCAGCTGCAGGAGGTAGCAGGATAATGGAGAAAGAAAGAAAGATAGACTGGAAGAACCTATTCACTACCTATAAACTACCAAATCCTACAGCTACTACATAAAAAGAGAACACAATACATTATAACGTTTGCATCACCTTCAAGGGGTGTGTGAAAGGAGGTGCTTACAATTTACCAAATCATGGGTAAATGTAAGTGTCCTTACGTCTAGTCTGTGTAGTGTAACATCATGTCAGATTCTCTGTGTTGTGATTGTTCATATGACTTAGTGTATTATACCTTAACAAATCCTTGCATGAGTAAATCGCATATCTGCTCAGTACTTCCTCAATATCTCTACTTCTTGTGGATACCGTCTACACAAATGGAAAATATATCTCACAGAGATTCTCTCTCTCATAATGTGTATTATATAATAACATATCAAATTCCCTCTCAAGAGTTCAACCATGAACTTTCTTCTACTTTAATGAAGGTTAAAAATCATGTATGTTGTGTATATATATCATTTCTTTCTATAAAACATAAATAAAGAACATAGGATTATAATTGACAGTATAATATCTCTTCCGCAGTGTCCGTTACTCGACGTTGGTTGTACGGGTGGTCACCGCTCCTTTGCACTTACCTTGCATTACCTGAAAAGTCAAATGTTGTCTTCAATGTAGATGTAATTCTGTCATCTGTTCGCTTAAGTGGAGGTGTTGTACGAATCGCAAAACGGCCTTAATAACTCTCCTATCTTTTGCTTCCTCAGGGTTTTCTGTTGTGTGTAAGTATAATAAAGGCTAACATGGCACTAAATTTCACTTTCGTATACACAAATGTATTCACATGAGGGATGTGTAAAAACTATATTTCAACTTAAGTTCCTTAAAATATCATTCTCCTGTCTGAACACGAACTATAAATGTTTTCTTCCACACAGTGGCTTAACAAAACTTAACGAAAATTTACTAAGTTACACTTCCGAAATAAATTAAAGCTTATGTGTTTCCGAGTCACATTCTTGTTACACTTCTTTCAACAGCTGTAATTATCATTATGTTCACTCTGCTTTTCTTGCATTCATTCATTTTCAAGGGCACTGTAAATAGATTCACATTTAACGTCTTGTACTCACGTGTTCTAACTCATCACAAATGTTTTCTTTCAAACTGAAATTCTTATGTAATCTTAAAGATGTAGACTGTTTACTCACTTCTCTATGTAGCACAATATTACCAAAACATTCTGACTCATTCCTTATTCACATATTCATCATAATATATGTATCCTTATACATTAAACATATTCCTCATCAAACCTTAATATATCACATACGTGGGCCATCTGGCACTTCCATTCTCATAAAACTCCAATATCATCTTCCTCAAATAATAACTTGTCTCCATCAACTACTTTACAGTAACTTACCTTCTTATATTAACCTAAATATTAACCCATTCATACTGATCATTCATTCTTACGTCCTCATTCATTCTGTGACATACCTATGTCATTACTGATCTCAATAGCTATTATTTCCTCTCATTATAGTGCCTTGAAATAACTAACTAGTTGTTGATTCACCTTATAATTTACAATTAACAACCAATGTAACCTGTGTAGATCTCATTCCTATATGAATATCTTTTCTCATTCCGTAAGTGTACTCGCCTGGGTTTACATTCTCTTCATAATTATGTGTACAAGTGTAACTGCAGTATATAATTTCCATAAATTAACGTTTGTGTTCGTAGGCTGTATAACTTAATGTTCGTGTATTCAATACAAATATTTATGATCTCGTTTTCAGAGCGACTTGCTCATGTTCAAATTAGTTGTCATTATATTATATTGTTTTAGTGCACAAGGGTTTCAAATGTCTGTGGGGGTGTAGCCCCCTCGGCTTGTGAGATAACGGGTATTCTAGGGAGTAACAACCTGGGTGAGGTATGCTTGCTATTCTGAAAGGACCTGAATATAATAGCTGCCATTTTCTGTTCAGTTGTTTTAATTTTGTAGACTTGGGATCTGAATGCAAAAGAACAAGGTCATCAACCTGATGGTTTTGTGTATTTGTAACATGTTTGTCATACTTCTCTTTCCTGATCTTGACTTTATTGCACAACGTAGTGTATGCCTGTCTTACTTTCTCTTCCAAAGGTGTATGTGTTGTGGATGCGGTTAGCTTTGGAATGGGCATAGCCCACTTGTTCTGTTCAGGTTTGTTTAATAATAATTCCTTGGTGGGTATCCTGTTGAGGCATGAGGCAAATTGCTTACTATCTGCTCAAAGGGTGCTAAAAATTCGATCCACTTTGTGTGTTTGCGAGGTGAATGGATTCTCATGAATTGACCAAACTCTCTAAAAATCCTTTCTACGGGGTTCTCTTCCGGGTGAAATGCTGATGTAAGAATATGTTTGATGCTATGTGTGGCAACAAAAGATTTCCATTTTCTTCCCGTAAAATAGGGTGCGTTATCCGTGATAAAGCTGTGGGGTTTGCCAAACCTTGTAAAGTAGCTGTTAGTCAAACGTCTAGCAATAGCAGATGCGTTGACAGTACGGATAGCATACAATTTTAAGTATTTTGAGAAGGCATCAAGTACAGCAACAATGTATTTCACACCTCCACGAGCTCTGGGATAAGGTCCGGCGATACCTAACGATACTAATTCCAAAGGTCGGGTTGGTACAATAGGATGTAATTCATTCAAAGATGATCGGTTGGAAAATTTTGCTTTTTGGCAGATGATGCATTTACGAACAATTTGCAACACTCTCCGACGCAGATTAGGAAAATAACAGTACTGTACTATTCTATCAGTGCATGTGGTGACTCCGTAGTGTCCCCAAGTTTTGTGTGTAAACAGAGTAAAATCGTCAACATGTGCGCCTGGTAGACAAACACCCCAATGGTGCGAGTGTGGGATACGCCTATGAAAAAGTACATTTTTGTGTATTGTGTAGCCGGCCGAAGTGGCCGTGCGGTTAAAGGCGCTGCAGTCTGGAACCGCAAGACCGCTACGGTCGCAGGTTCGAATCCTGCCTCGGGCATGGATGTTTGTGATGTCCTTAGGTTAGTTAGGTTTAACTAGTTCTAAGTTCTAGCGGACTAATGACCTCAGCAGTTGAGTCCCATAGTGCTCAGAGCCATTTTTGTATTGTGTAATATTTTTGTAAGTGTGAAGAAGGATCTGTACGTAATTTCTTTTTGATATTTGACCACCTGGGGTCGCTGTCCTGAAGTGAAGCAAAGTTCTTGCACATATTGTGGTAGTATGGGGCGTATGTACCATCGCACATAAGTAAGATGTTAAAGTCTGATGTTTGCTCGGAAAGTTCCGAAAAATCCTGTATGCCTTGGGGCAAACGGGACAGGGCATCGGCTACTACATTTGATTTACCTTTAATGTAAATAATTTCGAAGCTCTATTCTTGGAGTGAAAGGCACCACCGGGTGAGCCGTGAATGAAGCAATTTGCATTATAGCAAGAAAGAAAGGGCTTGGTGGTCTGTGTATATGCGAGTATGTTTACCCCAAAGAAAGTAGCGAAACTTACGGAATGCTCAAATAATGGCAAGAGCCTCCCGCTCCGTCACCGAGTACGACCTCTCGCACTCAGTGAGCGTGCGGCGCGCAAAACTTATCGGTTTGATGACAGATTGTCTTGATTCGGATTGAATTTGAAATAGAAAAGCTCCAAGGCCGTATGATGAATCGTGGCTAGGCAAAAATCTGACGTCATGTCAGGGTGGCAGAGGAGAGGGTGCGTTCACCAATGCATCTTTAATAGCCTGAAAATCAGCTTGGCAAAACTCTGTCCATCTCCAAATTGCGTTCTTTTTCAGTAGAGTTAGCAGGTGAGAGCTGTTCAGAAGCTGTTTTGAAACAAACTTCCGAAAGAAAGAAGACAATCCTAAGAATGCTTTCAACTGTTTGCGGTTTTGTGGAGGAGGGAAATTACGAATAGCATCAATCTTCTTAGAATCGGGACGAATGCCTTCCGGTGAGACAATATTGCCTAAAAACTTGATTTCACGCCTTCCTATTTTGGACTTCGAAAAATTTACTGTGACTCCAGCTTGTGAGAATTTAAATAAAATTTGCTGTAACAGATCAATATGTTCCTCCCACGTATTTGTTGCCACGACAATGTCATCGACGTACGCCGTGACGCGTGACAACAAACACGGGCCGAGAACGGCGTCAAGCGCCTCGATGAACACGCCCGCGCTTACGCGCAAACCAAAGGGCAACACACAAAACTGATAACTGCGTCCTTCACAAAGGAAAGCAGTGTATTTACGACTGTCATTGTGAAGGGACTCCTGCCAGTACGATAAGCGGAGGTCGATATTAGTTAGGTATTGTACATTATAAGATTTTAGCAACTGTTCGTCCAAGTTGACGGGTCTTGTGTTAACAGGTATAATAATTTTGTTGATTTCACGTGCGTCTAGCACCAATCTGACATTGCCATCTTGCTTGCCTACCGCCAGGATAGAACTGCAATAAGGGGAATGTGATTTTTCTATGCCACCCCAGGTCAACATACGCTCGATTTCACGTAAAACTGCAGGTTTCTTCGCCCATGGAATATTATAATGTGTCCTACAATAAGTCTTATGTGGCTTAACATCCATTTTGTAGCTATAACCTCTGATTACACCAGGCCTCTCACTGAAAACTTGTGCATTATCACATAATAATTTGTACAATTCTTCTTGCTGTTGTTTCGTTAAATAGTCAAATTCGACACATTTCTGATACAATAAATCCTGCTCAGTCTCCTGATAGTCTGAATCTTCAAGTGTTAAATTACATACACTAACTATGGCAGGATATACCAATTGAAATTGACTTACTTCGTAATGTTTTTGTCGTGGTTCAATCGTCTTGTTAAGTTCAACATTAATTAGTTGTTCTCCTACAGATAATTGACATATGCCATTACTTAGATCTATGATTGCTTTGTGTTCATTCCAGAAATCCATCCCTAGGATGCAGTGTACGATGAGCTTGTCTACAATCAGAAAATTACACTTGAACTGTGTATTGGAAAATGTGAAGTTAACAAGGGCTTGCATGCGTATGTTCTTAGATTTAGTACTTGTGGCACTAACCACGTGGCAATTCTGTACAGGTAATGTAGGTATGTTTATAATTTGTTTCAATTCATTATAGAATGCGGTTGACATCACACTTACAGCAGCACCAGTATAAAATAAAATTTGTACATCATAATCGTTAAACTTAACCCATGCCGTAGCTTCTATGAATTCTTTAACACAACTGTCTGATTTAATGTTTATCTCGTCGGTTAATTCCTGTTCTGCTGTCATTTTGTCATCGTACCTGAGGAAACAAACCGTCTCAGCCGTTGCGCTCTTACAACACCTCCCGACCGAAGCACGAGCGCTTAGCTCGGTCGTCGACTGTTTTCCGTCGTCTGCTGTGTTTGGCCGGGTTCATTGACCAACTCCACTATGTTTACATTCCGGCCAGTTGGCGCCCACGCGTCAGCTGATGGCGCGCCGCAATTGTTATTGCTACTTCGTGGCGGGGAGTGCATAACTATACTGGGTAACGGTGGCGAATTCCGTGGAGGGTTATGATTTGTCATGCGTGAATATTGTGTGTTCCAAATATTCTGTCGGTGATTGTTGGGATTGTTATTGTTTTGGTGGTAATTATGTCTGTTATATGGAATGTTCCTGTCAAAGTAGCCCGGGTTGTACCGGTTATTCTCACGTCTCCTATTGCTGTTGTTGTTGTACTGTCTGATTTTCATTTTGCTTGTAGTTAAGATTTTGATATGGGTGATAATTATTGTTGTTATTATTATTATTCCACGAATTTCTGCGGTTGTTCCTACCGTCATACACGTTTCCAAATTCAAAATGGTTCAAATGGCTCTGAGCACTATGGGACTTAACATCTATGGTCATCAGTCCCCTAGAATTTAGAACTACTTAAACCTACCTAAGCTAAGGACATCACACAACACCCAGTCATCACGAGGCAGAGAAAATCCCTGACCCCGCCGGGAATCGAACCCGGGAACCCGGGCGTGGGAAGCGAGAACGCTACCGCACGACCACGAGCTGCGGACACGTTTCCATTTGAATATGTTTCGCGCGCAGGCATCGTATTGTGTCGCGGCGCGGACGAATGGTTCCACCAACCACCGTCACTACGGTTCCTTTGGGGTGGGTGCTGATTTTGGTTACTAATATGAGTAAAATCTGAATGGCGTGAATCGCCTCTGTAAACTACGTCCATTTGATCTAAGAAGTTTAAGAAAGTCTTAACGTCATTCTCCGGTACTCCTATTAATCTGTCTCGGTATGGAAAGGGTAAGTGGCTCTTTAAAGTGTCAATTATCGCTGGCAAGTCGGCTGTTTTGGACCAGTACAGTGTCTTGTCTAGGTACCTCTCAAAGTATTGTCTTAATGTCTCTTTTTTAGGGTCATAGGTCTCGGGGTTGAACACTTCTCTCCTTAGATTCTGTTGCTCATTCTCGGACCAGAATTCGTCCAAGAAGGGTTGTTCGAACTGTTCAAACGTAAGGCACCGCCGCTTCATAGCGGCACCCCACTTAGCTGCTCGTCCTCTCATGAGATTGGTGACGTATCTGATTTTATCGACTTCTGACCAACTACGTGGAAAAACACCGTCAAATGATCTAATAAACACAATAGGGTAGACTTTGTGCTTGTCCTCACTGGAAAATGTCTGGAAATACCCATGCCTTACAAACGTGTCATCGGCCATGCCGGTTGGCATAACTGTATTGACGTAGTTTGTGTTACTTGCTACTCTAGGTGTCGTACCGTAATATTGCTCGTTTGGCGGAAAAGAAAGCGGCACATTGTAATTTTGATTTGAAATAGGTGATTCCACAATAGGTGTTCTGTCTGTGTCATTAGACATGGTTTTAGCTGTTTTGTCGTTCCCTGACGCCCCTACAGTACTGTTGTGACACTGTATTTCTACGCCATGTGCGTCTTTCCACGGGTGCATTTGATCCTGGTAGACAATGAGCGACAGCACCGAAAAGTGCCGGTGAAGGAACTCTTAGGGTGGGGAGACATGCAGTAAAAGGACTTGTCTGCTCGTTTGCACGACTTAAATCACAATGAGAACGTGTGAGATGTGTGGTATCGATAGCTACTGCGCCACGGCGTAGGTACAAGTTCTTAGGTTTGCATTACGACACCGGAACCGGCGACAGCGCCCTCTAGCCGGCGCTGTGCAGCTCTACGAGCGCCGCTCCAGATTCTGCCCATTTGATTCCGAATAGACGACCAAGTAACATTGTTTCTATTTCATAGTGGGCGGGCCACTACAGATTTTGCCTTTGTAACTTCTGACCAATGTTAGATTTGATTGATGTACAGCTTCGCACCTACGTGCTCATCTTTACCAAAAGTTACGTATATGTCATTGACTAATATTCTCTATAAAATGTACTGTTAAGTTAAAAGCAACATCGAGAGATTTTTACCGCACCTGCACCTACTCACTTCCTGCATTCGGCCTACCCTTCAGTTTACAGGAACAGACCCACGCATCGCCTATCCAGGCGGGATACAAAAAGATGCATTGGGGAGATGTGCATCAGCATTTGCACCAACGACCATCCAGCAGTTGACAACGGCAATGATGGACGAAATGGAACGCCCTACTACAAGAACTCTGTAACAGTCTAGAGGTCAGTACGGGAGCTCATAGCGGATCATGCACTATCGTCCATGGTGATCACACACGCTAAGGACCATGTCCCGCCGTTTGCTATTTCCAGGGGACCGTCATAAATCACTGTGACTTCATTGCAGTTATTGTCTTTGAAGAGAAGTGTCATTTCTGTTCGTTTCATTGCGTATTCCTTTCAGATATTTTGTGTACTATACTGTAAGCAGCAGCAGTGGTTCATGGTGTGGGTTCCTGTAGTCATGTCCTAGTTCATGAACCACGGGAAACGTATGAGCGGCCAAGTAAGTGGTCCCGACAGTCGGGATACCAGTTACTTCGGAATAAGGCTGGGCATCTGGGACATATTCTGAGTCGTGGTCACCTTTGTGCTCATACGGCAAAGACTACCAAATCCACCGGTTAGTCCCTCAACCGTTAGGGGTAGAACTCAATGGGACTCGGGGCAAGTAAGGCTAGCAACCTGCTTCCCTGGTACTTTAAGTATGATGCTGGCAACAATCAGAGCAAAATGCCTCGGACCTTTGGAGGTGACGGAGTCCCACCTCTAACTGACAAACCAGGGACTCCTAATATACGACTTGGCAAACAAATGGTAATGAGATGGGGAGCCATTAATATCAATGGGGGCTACTCTGGGAAGAAGGTAGAGCTGGCAGAGACTGCAAGTAAGATGGGGCTGGACGTTTAGCTGTTAGTGACATTCGGGTAAGGGGTGAGAAAGAAGAGGAAGTGGGAGAATACAAGGTCTACCTGTCAGGAGTCAAAGCAGGAATAGCACAATGCGGTGTAGGGCTTTACATCAGGAAAGAAATGGAACCCAGCGTAGTTGCAATAAGGTATGTAAACGAACGACTGATGTGGATAGATTTGACAGTGTCTAGCAAGAAAATTAGGATTGTGTCAGTATATTCGCATTGTGAAGGGACAGATCAAGATAAGATGGATAGTTTTTATGAGGCACTCAGTGATGTAGTTGTTAGAGTAAAGGACAAGAACAGTGTTCTGCTCATGGGTGATTTTAATGCCAGGATTGGAAGTCGAACAGAAGGATATGAAAAGGTTATGGGTAAATTTGGAGAGGATATGGAGGCCAACAGGAACGGGAAACAACTCTTGGATTTCTGTGCCAGTATGGGCTTAGTAATCACAAACTCCTTTTTTAAACATAAGAACATTCACCGGTATACTTGGGAAGGCAGGGGAACGAGATCTGTCATTGACTATATAATAACAGATCAGGAATTCAGGAAGGCCGTGAGGGACACACGTGTATTCAGGGGATTCTTTGATGACACTGATCATTATTTAATCTGCAGTGAAATTGGGATTGTGAGGCCGAAAGTGCAGGAGCGCAGGTCCATATGTAGGAGGATAAGAGTGGAGAAACTTCAGGATAAGAAAATCAGGCACAAGTACATAACAATGATCTCAGAAAGGTACCAGTTAGTTGAATGTAGTCAATTACAATCATTGGAAAAGGAATGGACAAGGTACAGGGACACAGTACTAGAAGTGGCTAAAGAATGTCTTAGAACAGTAGTGTGTAAAGGTAGGATGAAGCAAACAGCTTGGTGGAATGACACAGTCAAGGCAGCCTGTAAAAGGAAAAAGAAGACGTATCAAAAATGGCTACATACTAGAGCTCAGGTAGACAGAGAAAGTTATGTTGAAGAAAGAAACAAAGCCAAACAGATAATTGCAGCATCCAAGAAGAAATCTTGGGAAGACTTTGGAAACAGGTTGGAGACTTTGGGTCAAGCTGCTGGAAAACCATTCTGGAGTGTAATTAGCAGTCTTCGAAAGGGAGGTATGAAGGAAATGACAAGTATCTTGGACAGGTCAGGAAAACTGCTGGTGAATCCTGTGGATTCCTTGGGCAGATGGAGGGAATATTTTGAAGAGTTGCTCAATGTAGGTGAAAATACGATCAGTAATGTTTCAAATTTCGAGGTACATTGGGATAGGAATGGTGATGGAAATAGGATCACATTTGAGGAAGTGGAGAAAATGGTCAATAGATTGCAGTGCAATAAAGCAACTGGGGTGGATGAAATTAAGTCGGAACTCATCAAATACAGTGGAATGTCAGGTCTTAAATAGCTACACAGGATAATTGAAATGGCCTGGGAGTCGGGACAGGTTCCATCAGACTGGACAAAAGCAGTAATCACATCAATCTTTAAACATGGAAACAGAAAAGATTGTAGCAACTACAGAGGTATCTCTTTAATCAGCGATGCGGGTAAAATCTTCTCAGGTATTGTTGAAAGGAAAGTGCGAGTATTAGTTGAGGACCAATTGCATGAAAATCAGTGTGGGTTTAGGGGTAAGACAAGGCTGCAACCTGTCTCCACTGTTGTTCATATTATTTATGGATCATATGTTGAAAACAATAGACTGGCTGGGTGAGATTAAGATATGTGAACACAAAATAAGTAGTCTTGCATATGCGAATGACTTAGTTGTGATGGCAGATTCGATTGAAAGTTTGCAAAATAATATTTCAGAGCTAGATCAGAAATGTAAGGACTGTGATATGAAGATTAGCATCTCCAAAACGAAAGTAATGTCAGTGGGAAAGAGATATAAACGGATTGAGTGCCAAATAGGAGGAACAAAGTTGAACAGGTGGACGGTCTCAAGTACTTAGGATGCATATTCTCACAGGATGGCAACATAGTGAAAGAACTGGAAGCGAGGTGTAGCAAAGCTAATGCAGTGAGCGCTCAGCTACGATCTACTCTCTTCTGCAAGAAGGAAGTCAGTACCAAGACAGTTATCTGTGCACCGTTCAATCTTTCGCCCAACTCTGTTGTATGTGAGCGAAAGCTGGGTGGATTCAGGTTACCTTATCAACAAGGTTGAGGTTACGGATATGAAAGTAGCTAGGATGATTGCAGGTACTAGTAGATGGGAACAATGGCTGGAGGGTATCCACAATGAGGAAATCAAAGAAAAACTGGGAATGAACTCTATAGATGTAGCAGTCAGGGCGAACGGGCTTAGATGGTGGGGTCATGTTACACGCATGGGAGAAGCAAGGTTACCCAAGAGACTCATGGGTTCAGCAGTAGAGAGTAGGAGGAGTCGGGGCAGACCAAGGAGAAGGTACCTAGATTCGGTTAAGAATGATTTTGAAGTAATAGGTTTAACATCAGAAGAGACACCAATGTTAGCACTGAATGGGGGATCATGGAGGAATTTTATAAGGGGGACTATGCTCCAGACTGAACGCTGAAAGGCATAAGCAGTCTTAAATGATGATGATGATGACTGCAAGCAGCAATTCTTTCTATGTATGGTCCATATTTCATCGAGTAGTGTTACTTGACAGTAACTCATCATGCGAAAGCTACTTTCGTCTTTTATTTTTGCGTACCAGTGTATTTGTTAAGTCAGAAAGGGTCTTTTTCTGGTTAATCCATGGTGGTGGTCTATATTCGGTTATCAGACAGAACCTCAATGTCATCAGAATATTTAGCTAACTTTGCCGTAGTCACCTGTCAGACAGTGTGGGAAGGTTGCGCCCCTGGTCGACCTCGCGTTCTCAAGTTCCTGTCGACATAGTCATCGATTGACTTATCGCTAGAAATAAAACACCTACTATAATAAGGTCTGAAACTGCTCCCAACCGACAGTGAAATATCGCTGAAAATTCGTGTTCGCCATTTCGATAAAAAGTCTTCGTTCTTAAGACAAGAGGAGAGGGACAAACTGGGAATGATTATCACAGATGGTACAGTATGACGATGAACAGATCTAACACATTCAAACTAGATGCCGGATCGACAGACTATTGCAACTTGGGAAAAATATTTTTTGCAGCGTACACTTCCCTAACAAGTGGATAAACATACTGTCAATCTAGCAATGTTCTTTTGAAATAATAATAAAAATTTGAACTTCAGTGGTGATAAACCAATGATTTTTTATAAATTAGTTCCATTTATGTTTCAAATATGGCTTCTTCTTTTGTCAACAGCTCAGAGACAGTCATGCTAAAATGTGGACTACTGTGGAAACACACAAATATACAATTATGCTGCATTCAAACTGTGAAAGGAAGTACCTTTAACTTCCCGTCGACAACAAGGGAGTTAGAGGAACAGCCTAAGCTTGGTTGAGTACAGGTACGTATCAATCAGCTGTAGCTTACTATTAAGTAATCGTTTCAACATTTTCAGATATGATGGTGTAGTGTCAGAGAGTAAGGCTGGAAACTGAAAAGTAGCGATAGCAAATCCCGATAGTACCAGGGAATATTTCAGTCTGCTTTTAACGCAGCCTCACTGATGTGGAGATTCGCGAGGAACGACAAGTGGTTCGGATTCCGCTTTAAACTTTACCGGGTACAATTACTGGGGCAGGTTAGCGAAACGTCCATTTGAAAGACCTGCATGAAGCCGTTGAGTCAAACGAAATTACTATTACTATTATCTCAACCACTACTCATCTCGGTAGTAGTCCAGTGTGGCATTTCTCCCGACACTATCTGTAAAGTAGACAATATTTCTTACCATTTTGATGGTTTCTATCGTTAACAGAAAATAGGATACAAACTTTACACAGTGCCATTCCTCATTCTGTTTTGCTGTACAAACAACGTACTAGTAAGAGTAAAAAAATTCAGTTTATCCCGAAACGGCTCAGAAATATGTTCATGTGGTTTACCACAAAGAATACCATATGAAGACAATTTTAAAAAGACTTTAATCTCCACTGGAAAACGAGTCCCGCAGAACTCTGAAAGAGCAGTCAATCTACTTGCTCATTTCGTCGGTTGTTACAATCCTTTTTAAGCAATGGGTGCCTTTTATTGGGTTCTGTCCTGGAGTCATACTGAAAGAATACGATCAAACTATTTGTGGTAGTTTCAGTTTATGTTGTCAGGTGCATACCATTGACTAACAAGCGAAGTAACCTCACTGGAACGGCTAAATTCGAATAAAACGACTTTAAAATACCGTTATGAGTCTGTTTTACCAGTTATGAAGGTCATTTTTTGCGGAATTCTGAATTTTTGTACTAACAGTTTTCTTTAATGTCAACGAAACTCAAAACTGAAGAAGTTGCTGATGAAACAGTACCTTGTAACAGGCAAATATGATCAGCAGAGCCCGCATCTCGTGGTCGTGCGGTAGCGTTCTCGCTTCCCACGCCCGGGTTCCCGGGTTCGATTCCCGGCGGGGTCAGGGATTTTCTCTGCCTCGTGATGGCTGGGTGTTGTGTGATGTCCTTAGGTTAGTTAGGTTTAAGTAGTTCTAAGTTCTAGGGGACTGATGACCATAGATGTTAAGTCCCATAGTGCTCAGAGCCATTTGAACCATTTATGGATCAGCAGATGAACAATAATCACAGCTGAGTTATTATTTGGCAAAAAGCTAAACATCTGACACTGACAGGCGTATTTCCCAAAATAGAAAAAGTATTGTTGTACGACCTTCCATTATTCGTCATTGAATTGCAACTGTGAAGTTTCAATGAAGTGATTAAAACATGGCAGAAAGGAACAGTTTGGGTGTTTGAGATGGCAACATGTGGACATGCTACATCAAGTGGACAGTAGTCTAGTATCAGAAGCCACTGCAGTCACACTATTACGATCTTTGTCACGAGCTGCTCCATTCAACAGTGTGTTAACCACTTAGTTGAGGTTATGCATTTGCACTTCTATAACGAATAAGGGGCGTACGAACAATGCAGCAACTTCTACAGGGTGAGTCAAAGGTAGCAGTACTTCCTGTTATGTCAAAAATCCTGCACGAATGGGAAAACCTGAGTATTCCAGCAAGGCATGCCTGAGGTGGCCTGTCTTTTACGTGAAGAGCCGACACTGTAGCACGCGACGATTATCAGCAAATGTTCAAATGTGTGCGAATTCCTAAGGGACCAAACTGGGGAGGTCATCGGTCCCCAGACTTACACACTACTTAACCTAGCTTATGCTAAGAACGACACACACACACACGCCCATGCCCGAGGGAGAACTCGAACCTCAGGCGGGAGGGGCCGCGTTTGTCAGCAGAATGCGGAATCATCTAGTCATGGATGGTACGAATCCTCCGTGTTTATCAGTGGCACCCAACACCTAGCAAAGAATGGCCCACGCAGACGTATGCAGTTTTGCACGTGGGCCCTAGAGCAAGTTCAACAAGATCCCTCTTTTGGACCAGGTTTCTTGTTCAGTGAAGAGGCAAACTTCTTTTCAGTGATGAAGTCAACCGTCACAACGACAGGTACTAGAGCGACCAGAATCCACACTGGATGGAACCTTCAAAAGTAGTCAGTGATGTAAAGTGTATGGTGTGGTGTGGCATACGCAGTACCTGTGCAAATGGACCCACATTCATTGACTAGAATCTAAACGTTCAACGCTACCTAGAAATGCTCCAAGAAGTGGTGTTTCCCTTAGTTCTGAATGAAAATGGCAGATTGTCCTCTTACTTTCAACAGAATGGGGCCCCACCGCACTATGAAGCAGTTGTTAGTCAGTAGTTAAACTGTCAATTTCCAGGTCATTCCGTGGAATGGCCAACCAGATCACCTGATCTCACACCACGTGACTTTTTTCTGTCAGGTCATTTAAAGCAACTCGCATATGCAGAGAAAATAAGAAAAAGACACCACCTCGAGCAGTGCACTGAAGAAGCGTGTGCAAGTATTTCCGCAGAAATCCTTCCACTAGTGCTCGAGGACTGGATTCAGCACCTTAAAATGTGGGTTGACCGAGAGGGATACCATGTTCAACACATTAAATGACTGTCTTTTATGGAGAATAGTCCAGCCTGTAATTCTAACCAAAATGTGTTGTAACTTTTGAACTACAACTGCCACTTCAAATCTGTTTACATGAATGAACTTGTTAGAAAATGCTGATGTTATTTGATGTATCACACGACCACCTTTGCATTTAAAAACTGACGTAGATTCAAAACGGTCGATTTAAAGATGGCGCCCATGTTCGCCACATACCGTAAAAGATAGACTACTTCACCTGTATCTCACTGGAACATTCAGGTTTCCCCATTCCTGCAAGGTTTTCGACATAACAGGGTACACTACGACTTTTGACGCATCCTGTATTTTGAGATATATGACCCCTACTGCACATACTGATTCTGTCCTGCGTATACCAACATAATTACACTCCTGGAAATGGAAAAAAGAACACATTGACACCGGTGTGTCAAACCCACCATACTTGCTCCGGACACTGCGAGAGAGCTGTACAAGCAATGATCACACGCACGGCACAGCGGACACACCAGGAACCGCGGTGTTGGCCGTCGAATGGCGCTAGCTGCGCAGCATTTGTGCACCGCCGCCGTCAGTGTCAGCCAGTTTGCCGCGGCATACGGAGCTCCATCGCAGTCTTTTAACACTGGTAGCATGCCGCGACAGCGTGGACGTGAACCGTATGTGCAGTTGACGGACTTTGAGCGAGGGCGTATAGTGGGCATGCGGGAGGCCGGGTGGACGTACCGCCGAATTGCTCAACACGTGGGGCGTGAGGTCTCCACAGTACATCGATGTTGTCGCCAGTGGTCGGCGGAAGGTGCACGTGCCCGTCGACCTGGGACCGGACCGCAGCGACGCACGGATGCACCCCAAGACCGTAGGATCCTACGCAGTACCGTAGGGGACCGCACCGCCACTTCCCAGCAAATTAGGGACACTGTTGCTCCTGGGGTATCGGCGAGGACCATTCGCAACCGTCTCCATGAAGCTGGGCTACGGTCCCGCACACCGTTAGGCCGTCTTCCGCTCACGCCCCAACATCGTGCAGCCCGCCTCCAGTGGTGTCGCGACAGGCGTGAATGGAGGGACGAATGGAGACGTGTCGTCTTCAGCGATGAGAGTCGCTTCTGCCTTGGTGCCAATGATGGTCGTATGCGTGTTTGGCGCCGTGCAGGTGAGCGCCACAATCAGGACAGCATACGACCGAGGCACACAGGGCCAACACCCGGCATCATGGTGTGGGGAGCGATCTCCTACACTGGCCGTACACCACTGGTGATCGTCGAGGGGGCACTGAATAGTGCACGGTACATCCAAACCGTCATCGAACCCATCGTTCTACCATTCCTAGACCGGCAAGGGAACTTGCTGTTCCAACAGGGCAATGCACGTCAGCATGTATCCCGTGCCACCCAACGTGCTCTAGAAGGTGTAAGTCAACTACCCTGGCCAGCAAGATCTCCGGATCTGTCCCCCATTGAGCATGTTTGGGACTGGATGAAGCGTCTTCTCACGCGGTCTGCACGTCCAGCACGAACGCTGGTCCAACTGAGGCGCCAGGTGGAAATGGCATGGCAAGCCGTTCCACAGGACTACATCCAGCATCTCTACGATCGTCTCCATGGGAAAATAGCAGCCTGCATTGCTGCGAAAGGTGGATATACACTGTACTAGTGCCGACATTGTGCATGCTCTGTTGCCTGTGTCTATGTGCCTGTGGTTCTGTCAGTGTGATCATGTGATGTATCTGACCCCAGGAATGTGTCAATAAAGTTTCCCCTTCCTGGGACAATGAATTCACGGTGTTCTTATTTCAATTTCCAGGAGTGTATAATGTTTCAAGCAAAGGTTTAACTTTCTGCCAAATAATGCCCTGATGGCCATAATTGTCTGTTGCGCGTTATTGCTTCTCTAATCTTTAGGATCGTTAACATTCAGACATCGATTGTACACAAGTGCAGTTTCTTACAGATAAATGACCTTGATGAGTGGTCGAATCGGCACATCTCCGTAATTTAATATCATTTTTATTCGGTTTGAACCGTTCCAGGTGGATTACTTCCCTTATAAGAAAAGAAACAGGCAACACTGTAGCAGGGGATGGGTTGTGTTGAAAGTATGGCATCCTCAGCACTTTCGTACTTTTTTGTTGTTACTTCACAATTCACACAGTGCACATTCCGCAGCAGAGTGAAAGATTCAACAATCCCCTAGATTATGGCTAACAAGGGGACCGTACGACTTTCCCCTGCTTTGATTCATGTTAACAGGGCGAGTTGGGTGCGATTAGGTCTTCAACATCCATAAACACCTCCCGCCGGAGGTTCGAGTCCTCCGTCAGGCATAAGTGTGTGTGTTGTTCTTAGCATAAGTTAGTTTAAGTTGTGTGTAAGACTAGGGACCGATGACCTCATCAGTTTGATCCCTTAGGAATTCACACACATTTGAACATTTTGCATATAAATAAACAGAAAGACACAACTCTTAACCGTTTTCGAGAAAATCGAGTTTGAAAATTTTTGGCGTGCTTGTATACTTTTTAAGAGCAGTCGGAGTTGAGGATTCCACAGCCGAGCGGATAAGCTCTTAGTTTGATAAGCGCTAGATCTTTCGATCGAAATGCGCTACTGGTACTTCCTTTTGTTTTTCATTTCCACGTAATTCTAACAACAGAGTCCGCGGGCGAGTGGGAGATTTTTTCCGCTAATGGACAGGATGTTGTGTTGCCCTCATAGTCCTTTCATTGTCATCACCGACACGCATGTCGCCCAATGTGGCGTCACCTGAACTAAGACTTGGAACCCGGCCAACAATGCCACACGATCATTTCATTTCATTTCTAACAACAGATACGTGTGGCACGCCACGAAACTATGCGATGACCGAGAACCGTTTACAAATGTGAATCAAGTTCGTTTTTCAATAGACACATTGAAAGAACGTTGCACATGCAAAAATTCGACGTTCTTTAAATGTGCTGTATGTCGCAGTAATTATTTTTCCATGTTTCTAAGGCACTGCTACAGTGTTGCCTGTTTTTTATCTTATAGGGGAAGTAACCTAGCTGGAACAGTTCATACCGAATAAAAATGATATTAAAATACCTTAGAAACCTTCCTGGTCCTCCGTAGGTTACACATTATAATTGTCATAAATGTAGATACAATAACATAAATAAAATAACTGTACTTATTTGATTGAAAGTCCCCGTGTATAGTCTTCACCCACTCGCTTAGGAGTTTAGGAAGTAAGAGAGGTACTTGTTGTTGTTGTGGTCTTCAGACCAGAGACTGATTTGATGCAGCTCTCCATGCTACTCTATCCTGTGCAAGCTTCTTCATCTCCCAGTACGTGCTGCAGCCTACATCCTTCTCAATCTGCTTAGTGTATTCATCTCTAGGTCTCCCTCTACGATTTTTACCCTCCACGCTGCCCTCCAATACTAAATTGGTGATCCCTTGATGCCTCAGACCATGTCCTACCAACCGATCCTCTCGCTTCCCGCGCCCGGGTTCCCAGGTTCGATTCCCGGCGGGGTCAGGGATTTTCTCTGCCTCGTGATGACTGGGTGTTGTGTGATGTCCTTAGCTTAGTTAGGTTTAAGTAGTTCTAAATTCTAGGGGACTGATGACCATAGATGTTAAGTCCCATAGTGCTCAGAGCTATTTGAACCATTTTTGAACCAACCGATCCCTTCTTCTAGTTAAGATGTGCCACAAACTCCTCCTCTCCCCAATTCTATTCAATGCCTCCTCATTAGTTATGTGATCTACCAATCTAATCTTCAGCATTCTTCTGTAGCACCACATTTCGAAAGCTTCTATTCTCTTCTTGTCCAAACTACTTACCGTGCATGTTTCACTTCCATACGTGGCTACACTCCATACAGATACTTTCAGAAACGACTTCCTGGCACTTACGTCTATACTCGATGTTAACAAATTTCTCTTCTTCAGAAACGCTTTTCTTGCCATTGCCAGTCCTCTCTACTTCGACCATCATCAGTTATTTTGCTCCCCAAATAGCAAAACTTCTTTACTATTTTAAGCGTCTCATTTCCTAATCTAAATCCCTCAGCATCACCCGATTTAATTCGACTACATTCCATTATCCTCGTTTTGCTTATGTTGATGTTCATCTTATACCCTCCTTTCATGACACTGTCCATTCCGTTCAACTGCTCTTCCAAGTCCTTTGCTGTCTCTGACAGAATTACAATGTCATCGGCGAACCTCAAAGTTTTTATTTCTTCTCCATGGATTTTAACACCCACTCCGAATTTTTCTTTTGTTTCCTTTAGTGCTTGCTCAATATACAGATTGAATAACATTGGGGTGAGGCTACAACCCTGTCTCACTCCCTTCCCAACCGCTGCTTCCCTTTCATGTCCCTCGACTCTTATAACTGCCATCTGGTTTCTGTAAAAGTTGTAAATAGCCTTTCGTTCCCTGTACTTCACCCCTGCCACCTTCAGAATTTGAAAGAGAGTATTCCAGTCAACATTGTCAAAAGCTTTCTCTAATTCTACAAATGCTAGAAACGTAGGTTTGCCTTTTCTTAATCTAGCTTCTAAGATAAGTCGTAGGGTCAGTATTGCCTCACGTGTTCTAACATTTCTACGGAATGCAAACTGATCTTCCCCGAGGTCGGCTTCTACCAGTTTTTTCGTTCGTCTGTAAAGAATTCGCGTTAGTATTCTGCAGGCGTAATAGTAGAAGTGAATCTGTGTTGGGACGAACCGTTAGTCGTGCCTGGAGAGCGCATTCGATAAGAATACTAACCGCTAAAGGTAAGGTGCCAGGCTCAGCACCCAGTGCGCCACACCCTTTAATCTGCCCTGAAGGTTCTCAGGTGTCTGTGGTTGACGCGCAGATCGCGAGGGGTATCACCCGAATGGCGTCAGTTACCTCAGCATACCATAACGTTTTTGTGCCACCAGCCGGACAGCCGTACGTACTGAAGCGGCGCTTCCGGGATGCTGAGGTGGTCCGGCTTCGAATGGAATCCGGCCGGCGGATTATGACGAGGGTCGGTGTGCCGGCCGTCCTGGATAACAGCTTTTTGGCTCTTTCCTGCACCCCACTAGGTAAATACCGTGCTGGTAGCCAAGTTTCGCCTCATTTACGCGATTCGCAAGCATTTAGAAAATTTTCGCTCACTTTCACATGAATAAATCCATACGTGGATAGCTGAGGTACACATATTCCGTCCTCGGAAGTAGGGGGGTGGTGACACGAAGGACATCCGACAAACCCTTAAATTAACCATACCGTGTCCGTTTCTAACCATGCCGACCCTGCGCAGATTATGGACAAAGGCTCAGGGAAAAAAGAAAAAAAATATCGTAACTTTCTTGTGCCTATATTACTGTACAACAGATAGCCACGTTTCAGACTTCTGTACTGTGTAGTACTTCCTAATGGGCTGCAGTTAACTCGCTCGAGAACAAGTGGCGCCATCTCTTATCGGCAGCTGGAACTAACTGCAGCGATGAAAATCGTCTGGCGTCATGATAAGGACTGCTCTCTTGACACAACTTCTTTTCCGATGCACAAATTATTCAATTTGTTTAGTACAATATTGAGGGGTGCTTTTATCTCTGTAAAGTACCTCCTCGAGAAAAAAAATGTTACTTAATTAACTGTTTACTGAAATCCAGCACAGTTACGAACTGTGTTATAGTTTTATTTACACAACCAATTTCTAATCAGTTACGTATCATTTACAACTGATATAAAAGTTTATGCCGAAAGTAGCACGGTCACATACAAAAATATGTAAATTCTTACGACATTGCCGTAATCAACTGTAATAAAAATTGAGTCTAAACTGCTCGTGTCAATAAACGTACAACACAATTCGTAACTAGAAAACTGGATGTCAAGAAACAGTTGCAGAATAGCTCTGGGCTTTGAAGAACCCCCGACTCAACCACTCTCTAAAGAGCAAGACCGTTTTTAATTATTATTGATTGTGCTAAATACTATCCGATTTATGAAATGATATTTATTTTCAAGTGCGTATGTTTTTACATTTTTAACGTTAGACTGCCATGTTACCATTCTCACAAGGAGTATTCTGCGGAATAAGAATTTCTGTCACATAGACTTGTAGCACAGACTACATAATATTACTCGTGAGAAACCACACATCTTTAGTCCAATGTAAAAACGAGCAACCGCAAGCCGTTAAAGATGTAAATCTCTTCTCGGAAACTGGCATTCTTAACGCAACAACAATTAAAACTTGATTGCCAGACAAATATTTGTTGACACTGAGAATTATCTTGTATACGCATAGTTCTGGGCTTTTCTGCAACTATTATATAATAAAGGAAATGAAATTGAAGACAATATTATGGAAAGAGAAGAGGCAGTAGATGAAGTTATGTGAGATATCATACTGCGAGAAGAATTTGATAGAAGACTGAAAGAACCAGGTCGAAACAAGGCCCCTAAAGTAAACGACATTCCTTCAGAGTTATTGAGATCCTTGGGAGAATATAGCATGCCAAAAATATTCCATTATTCCATCTTGTATGCACCATATACTGCACTTGCGAAAGACTCTCAACATCAAAAAGGAAGTAACAATTTCAGTTCCAAAAGCAGGGAACGACAGTTGTGAATATTACAGAGCTATCCTTTTAATAAGCCGTCGTAGCAAAATACTGACATATATTATTTCCAAAATAATGGAAAAGCTGATAGAGACTGATTTCGGAACAGTTGAGTCTGGTCGGAACAGTTGAGTCTGGTCCTGGAGAAATGCAGGAACACTGACCCCCTACGATTTGTCTTAGAGGTTGTGGAAAGGTAAACGTACATTTATAGTATTTACAAATTTAGAGAAAGCTTGTGACGTTGTTGGCTGGAATATACCCTTTGAAATTATAAAGGCAGCAGAACAAATACAACGAGCCAAAGGTTATTCGCAACTAGTACAGAAATTAGATTGCAACTGTAAGAGTCTAAGAACACGAGAGAGAAGCGGTAGTTGAGAATGGAGTGAGACAACAGGAAATAAAAGAAACCAAGGATAAATCTGAAAATGAAATTAAAGTTCAAAGACAAAAAATTAAAACTTTGAGGTTTGCCGATGACACTGTATCTCAGTCAGAGACTGCAGAAGAGCGGGTAGGGCACTTAAACGGGATGAATAAAGTCTAGAAATGAGGTTTAAGATGCACAACAACGAAGATTTTGCAATGTAGTCGAATTAAGTCAGGCGATGGCGAGTGAACTGGATCAAGAAATGAGACATTATTATTGACAGATTACTGTTAAAGTGCTAATGGACGATGGCCCAAGTAGAGAGGATGTAAAATACAGACTGTCAGTAGCAACAAAAGCGCATAATTTTTTATAAGTGAATATAAATTTAAGTGTTAGAAAGTTTTTTTGAAGATATGTGTATGGAGTTAAGCCTAATGCGGACGCTAACCAGTTCATATAATAAGAGAATAGAAGCTTTGGACATGTGGCTCTGCAGAAGAACGCTGAAGTGGGTAGATCGCAAAATTATTGAAGAGTTGCTGATTGACCAATAGCATCCCAGATATGTGACGTCGGTAACCTCCGAATAACCGAAGTACGTATAGGGGAAGACATTCACCAGCATCCAGCAGTTAACTGCCCTGATGAGGAGTGCAGCAAGTCGATCGAAACATCGGCAGTTTAGTTGCTTTAGTGTTTTATACTGAAGCGCCAAGGAAACTGGTATAGGCATGCGTATTCAAATGCAGAGATATGTAAACCAGGCAGAATACTGGCGCCGTTGTTTAACAGCGGTTACTGCTGCTACAATGGCAGGTTATCAAGATTTAAGCGAGCTTGAACATAGTGTTATAGTCGGTGTACGAGCGATGGGACACAGCATTTCCGAGGTAGCGATGAAGTGGGGATTTTCCCGTACATCCATTTCACGAGTGTACCGTGAATATCAGGAATCCGGTAGAACATCAAATCTCCGACATCGCTGCCGTCGGAAAAAGATCCTGCAAGAACGGGACCAGCGACGACTGAAGAGAATCGTTCAAACTGACGGGAGTGCAACCTTTCCTCAAATTGCTGCAGATTTCAATGCTCGGCCATGAACAAGTATCAGCGTGCGAACCATACAACGAAACATCATCGATATGGGTTTTCGGGGAAGCTTGTGTACTCTCGATCACTGTATGACAAAAATCTTTACGCCACGTCTGGGTCCGTCAACACCGACATTGGACTGTTGGCGACTGGAAACATGCTGCCTGGTCGGACGAGTCTCGTTTCAAATTGTATCGAGCGGATGGACGTGTATGGATATGGAGACAACCTCATGAATCCATGGACCCTGTATGTAGGACATGTGCAGTTGGAGTGACATGGGAACCCTGAACCCCTGATACGTCTAGATACGACTGTGACAGGTGGCACGTACGTAAGCAACCTATGTGACCACCAGCATCCATTCATGTCCGTTGTGCATTCAGACGGACTTGTGCAATTCCAGCGGGATAGTGCGACACACCACACGTCCAGAATAGCTAAAGAGTGGCTCCAGGAGCATTCTTCTGAGTTTTAACACTTTCGCTGTCCATCAAACTCCCTAGACATGAACATTATTGAGCATATCTGGGATGCCTCTCGTACTCTTGTGGATTTATGGACAGCCGTGCAGGATTCGTGGTGTCAATTCCCTTCAGCACTACTTCAGACATAAGTCGAGTCCATGCCATGTCATGTTCCGGCACTTCTGCATGTTCACGGGGGCCCTACACGATATTAGGCAGGTGTACCTGTTTCTTTGGCTCTTGAGCGTATTGCTGTTGCCCTAATTTCCTTCCTCTAAATTTTCATAGAAATGGCAGAAGAATATTTAATCTCTTAAGCAAATGAAACATTGCAGTTTGTACTACGTCACTTCATAAAAACATTTCCCGACGATGATTGGTGCCATTCTGCAACACACCACATGTCCGGCGACGACTGCGAGAAACTACCGTATAGACCAGGTGGGGGAGGTCTTGGACACTGCATGTAGGCCTACACGCGTGCCTTGACCCTCTACGCTCGGCAATAGGGACATTATTGTTTCTCCTACTCTTATACCATGTGTTTGTTGCTTTTCCTGTCGGCATTGTTATTAAAATAGCACTGATCGCTTTTCCCATTCTCTGTAATAACGTAATATTGCAAACTAACGCAAAATCTACGAGTAAAAATTACTCCTTTTTTAAAAAAGAGGTTTATTCAAAAACGAAAAATTTTAGAACTGCTGCTATAGCTAGTTGATATTTCGGTTTTTTACACGGTTATTAGTAAAAAATAATACACACTTGTTAGAACCAAGACCAACGAAATACAAAATAAAGTACTGGTTAATCAGAACTAAGATAACGGTATTGGTTTTTCCCACCCCTAGTCCTGTCTCGGCTATGTATGTCGGTTTCATGTGTGCCACATCTGTATGTGCCCCATAAAATGCACGAATGTGTGATTTAATAAAAGGAGGATTCATACGACAACTGATTTTTTCCAAAATTGTAATCAATTGGCTGTACAGCTACTTTGGCAAATATCTAATTAAAATTTCCCCTTACGTCGCAATGATCCCTTGGAACGGAAGAGCAACGCTTTAATTAGATGTTGTGAATGATCACGTTCCCAGTAAAATTGTTTGATTAAGTGGTGCTCTAGATGAGTTCGTTTTAAACTGGAATTCTTCAGCCATATGAGGGTTTGATGGCAGTACAAAATTTGAGTGTTGTGGCTTATTTCGAGTCCGGGTAATATTGAAGACATCAATATCTCCAGATGGAGTGAATTTAGCCCGACAATAGCGGTAATTCAGCGAAGGAATCAAAAAATGGCGAATAATGCATATGAAGCGTAATTCTGAGAACCATTTCTTCTTACCTCCTCCCATAATTTCCTTGTAACCTGGGTTGTTTATCTAAGAACCCCTGCAGCCTACATTCTTCCTGTGCACGCCTCTTCATCCCCATATAACTGCTGCAACCTACATCTTTCTGAATCAGTTTACTGTATTCTTCTCTTGGTCTCTCTCGCTCCCTCTACGATTTTAACCCCAAACATTTTCCTCCAATGCTAAATTGGTGATCCTTTGATGCCTTAGAATGTGTCGTATCAACCGATTCCGTCTTTCAGTTAAGTTGTTCCACAAATTTATTGTCTCCCAAAATTCTCCCTCCTCGTTAGTTACGCGATCTACCCATCTAATCTTTACCATTCTTCTGTAGCACCTCTATCCTCTTCTTGTCTATACTATTTATCGTCCATTTTTCAGTTCCGTCAATGGCTAGATGCCAACCTGATACCTTCAGAAAAAACTTAATAACAGTTAAATCTACATTTCATGTCAACAAAATTTCTCTTCCTCAGAAACGTTTTTCCTGCCATGGCCAGTCTACATTTTACATCTTCTCTACTTCGGCTGTCAACAGTTATTTTGCTGCTCAAATAGTAAAACTCATCTACTACTTTTAGTGTCTCGTTTTCTAATCTAATTCCCTCAGCATTATCTGATTTCGACTACATTCTATTATACTTGTTTTGCTTTTGTTCATGTTCATCTTACATGATTCTTTCAAGACGCTGTCCATTCCAGTCAATTGTTGTTCCAAGTCCTTTGCTATCTTTGGCAAAGTTACAGTATCAACATTATTGGAACAAAAGTCGTGTTCCCACCAGGGATCGAAATGAGACTTTTGGCGTGGAAACTACATGTGATAACCGCTACCCTAAGGAAACGATGTTCCGAAGTTCTGCTTCTTACGCACTTCTAGTTGTCACAGCTTCTTTTGCATAAACAGGAGTGATCTTACATCGGCGATACATGGACAGTCTTCCGAATTTTCGCACACATGTCTTCCAAGGCACCTATTACGAGTCACATCCGATTCGCGCGGTTTCTGTTTTGGCGTAACCACAGTCCAAACTCTTACGTCGCGACACTTCACCTAGATTTGTTGCCTACCGCCCCAGCAGCGCCCCAAGCGGCCAGTAACTTAAACTGTGAGTTCAACGCGATCGTGAAAGCGAATAGTGGTTGTTTATTTTGATTTCTACAATGGTTTTTACAAGCGGGAGCGTTTGTAGCGCAAGTTGTAGAATTTTGGAACAAGTATTATGTTCGAGTATAATGACTTTTCTGGAGACTAGAAATCTACTCTGTAGGAATCAGCATGGGTGTCGAAAAAGACGATCGTGTGAAACCCAGCTCGCGCTGTTCGTCCGCGAGAGTCAGAGGGCCATAGACACGGGTTCCCAGTTAGATGCCATGTTTCTTGACTTCCGCAAGGCGTTCGATACAGTTCCCCTCAGTCGTTTAATGAAGAAAGTAAGAGCATATGGACTATCAGACCAATTGTGTGATTGGATTGAAGAGTTCCTAGATAAGAGAACGCAGCATGTCATTCTCAATGGAGAGAAGTCTTCCGAAGTAAGAGTGATTTCAGGTGTGCCGCAGGGGAGTGTCGTAGGACCGTTGCTATTCACAATATACATAAATGACCTTGTGGATGACATCGGAAGTTCACTGAGGCTTTTTGTGGATGACGCTGTGATATATCGAGAGGTTGTAACAATGGAAAATTGTACTGAAATGCAGGAGGATCTGCAGCGAATTGACGCATGGTGCAGGGAATGGCAGTTGAATCTCAATGTAGACAAGTGTAATGTGCTGCGAATACATAGAAAGAAAGATCCCTTATCATTTAGCTACAATATAGCAGGTCAGCAACTGTAAGCAGTTAATTCCATAAATTATCTGGGAGCACGCATTAGGAGTGATTTAAAATGGAATGATCATATAAAGTTGATTGTCGGTGAAGCAGATGCCAGACTTAGATTCATTGGAAGGATCCTAAGGAAATGCAATCCGAAAACAAAGGAAGTAGGTTACAGTACGCTTGTTCGCCCACTGCTTGAATACTGCTCAGCAGTGTGGGATCCATACCAGATAGGGTTGATAGAAGAGAGAGAGAAGATCCAACGGAGAGCAGCGCGCTTCGTTACAGGATCCTTTAGTAATCGCGAAAGCGTTACGGAGATGATAGATAAACTCCAGTGGAAGACTCTGCAGGAGAGACGCTCAGTAGTGCGGTACGGGCTTTTGTTGAAGTTTCGAGAACATACCTTCACCGAGGAGTCAAGCAGTATATTGCTCCCTCCTACGTATATCTCGCGAAGAGACCATGAGGATAAAATCAGAGAGATTAGAGCCCACACAGAGGTATACCGACAATCCTTCTTTCCACGAACAATACGAGACTGGAATAGAATGGAGAACCGACAGAGGTACTCAAGGTACCCTCCGCCACACACCGTCAGGTGGCTTGCGAAGTATGGATGTAGATGTAGATAAATTGCAGCAACAACAGGAAGAAGACACCACAGCTGTCTTCTTTTAGGTTTCCTAAGGATACTGAAGAGGTATATATCATCATGTTACTAAACTGTATCATCTAACTACATGTTTATTAATGATTAATGTTTCGTTTTGGGAACAGAAAATGGCTAGTTAATACCAGACGAGAAGACCTTATGAAAAAAGACCCAGTTTACCTGTATAATAATATTAGTTTATGTTCGCTACATTTCGAACAAAACCAGTTCATGAAGCAGACAATAATAAACTTATGTGGAATGCAGTACCCACACTGTTTGACATCCCAAATAAGCCACCTCAACTGACGATGAAGAGGAAACTGCCACAAAGATTCGACAATCCATCTAAAGCTGTAAAACCTATGACACAGAAGCAGCCAGTTCAACTCTCCATGTATCACTGCCAGATTCGTGTGAATCGTGTACACAGACCTGCTTTGACGATGAAGTGGTTAGATTAAGTGCAGTTATTCGTGTCTTACAAAAGCGTAATGTTTGGTATGTATTTCATTCACGTTTGTTGTTAATCACATAATTTTCCTTGCTTCCTTTGTGTGATGACATTATTTTGTTATCACCTTGTTCACTGACAGATTGTTTGAAAATTATTCAAATATTTGGTTTTGCGTGAAATGTAATGTAATCAGCTCACTATAATGTTTTCAACATATTTCTACCACTATTTGGCAGTTGCTTGACCCACTTAGATTAATATAAAGATGAAGGCCATACTTGTGGCAACAGGCGACGACAATGACTAACACAGTAGGCCTACAGAACGATAAATGAGCTGTCGATCGCTTTTGCATGTAGAGGTACATGTCTGTGCTTCTTACGTGTGAATCTGTGTGTTTATATTCTTTTGATATCAACGTGGTAAGCTGCAGTTCTATCCAACGTCACAAGTGTTTCTTCACGAATGTGTTGTAAAATGGTTCAAATGGCTCTGACCACTATGGGACTTAACATCTATGGTCATCAGTCCCCTAGAACTTAGAACTACTTAAACCTAATTAACCTAAGGACATCACACAACACCCAGTCATCACGAGGCAGAGAAAAATCCCTAACCCCGCCGGGAAAATGTGTTGTAGTTTGCCACTCGATTCACGGCTTTTGTCCATACTTGCGCTTATTTTAGAATCATTTTTAGAAACATATATGCCTTCTGATACTACACAAACCCTTGGAGGCAAGAAAATAACTCTAATATTTCGTAAATTACGTAGGAAATGGATGCAAAACAAACATGCTCACGACGCGTCTGACGTTCACCTTACTCGCCACTTGGAGCGCTAGTGGCGCTCCATCTGACAAACGGTAACAACTTTTACAGCAGTGTCGCGACTGTTATGTTAGAGACTGTGGGCGTAACCAAAAGCGCCGAAATAAAGATGCGGAACACAAGAGCAGAGAAGGCGGTGGGGAAAAGTTGGCCAATGGTGCGCGGAACTGGACCGCGCCACGCCACGAGCGGCACCTGGAAGAAGTGAATATAAGCGCCGCTCCTGCTAGACTCGGTCGCTTGGATCGCCACTGGATCGCGGACGTTAATTATCAGTGACGTGTGTCAACTTGCCTGAACATTTCACATATCAAAGACTCTAAATTATATTCCAAGTCGTCCCTCATTTGCGACTACTACTTGTAAATCTCCAAAGTTACAAATAAGTATTGTCAGTTGCTTTATAGAAATAAAACTACTAATGTTATTTGTTTGAATTGTTGTATATCATTCCGAGAACGATGCATGCCTTAGACACCCTATTAGCGACGAGTGGGCAAGACCCAACAGTTTCCCTAGCAAAAGACACCACACTTCGTGAGACTCAGAGAGCCGACTTCGAAGTAGCATAAAAAAAGAAAAAAGGAGATATCTGTTTTGTGTCGCACTGACAGGTGTGGGTCTCTGTCATGGGTCTTTGACTGATGCTCGAAAGAGTAGGACTCATTGTTTTCCTAAATCACCAATGTGAATGACGACAAAAATTTTTCAAGATGATCACGGTAGATTTCCTTCCTCCTTGACAAAGTCATCCTAACTCTCTGTCTGTAATGCCGTCGGTGTCGACTGTAATTTGAACTCTACTCCTCTTTCCCTTCTACTAATAGAGTTTCCGAAATGTTTAATCTATTAGCATACGACACAAGCATGGACGTACCAGTGTTCACTCAGATGGGGGCAATGCATTTGTTATCCCACTCTGTAAGCTTCCTGTCCTCTATGTTGGTATTTCTGATCTGCTTGTAATATCATCACAGACTAGACTATAATAATCTTTCCAAACAGGTTGTTAAATTGACACATTCTTGTTTTATGACTTGTGATGTGTTGATACTCCTGCTTCATATTTTCGGCTTGGATGTTAATTAAGCCTGGTCCAGGTTCGTCATTTTCAGCACGAGAAGAAAAGCTGTTGAGAGGAACTGCAGAGACGGGCCAGGACAGACAAAAATCTTCGTAACAAAATCTGCCGCCAGATTACTCAAATGGTTCAAATGGCTCTGAGCACTATGAGACTTGACATCTGAGGTCATCAGTCACCTAGAACTTAGAACTACTTAAATCTAACTAACCTAAGGACATCACACACATCCATGCCCGAGGCAGGATTCGAACCTGCGACCGTAGCGGTCGCGCGGTTCCATACTGAAGAGCCTAGAAATGCTCGGTCGCAACAGCCGGCTCAGATTTCTCCATCATCAGAAATGTTATGTTGGCACGGAGATTATATACAACTTTTTTAAAAGAAGTCGATAAGCTTCTCTGTCCGCTAAGGATTTCTTCTTACATTTTATATTTACGACAGCCACATTCACTCTTCTCTCGAAAATAATAATCTGAAGAAGTTTCAGCCGACGTTGCAGCTTACAGCAAATCTACAGATACTCTCATTGGTCGGTTAAACAAATCAGCTCCACTGATTCTAATACTGTACTGTATTACAATAAAAAATCGGCGAATAAAATCCACGTATCTATTTGTGGTACACCAATTACGTAAGGGGCGTACGAGGGGCGTTCAGTGAGTAATGCAATACTTCTTTTTCTCAGCTAGTTTCGGCTGAAAAAATGCGGAATTTGTTGTGGGACATCGTGGAAAATTCCCGCTTCAGCCCCTACAGTTTCATGAAGTTCAGACAGGTGACGGTGCTTCACGTAGCCTTCAAAATGGCGCCTGTAACGGAAGTGCATTCTAAGCAGACAGCTGTCACTGAGTTTCTTTTGGAGGAAAACCGCAGGTATTCATAGGCGCTTGAAAAATATCTACGGACACTTGGCAGCGAACAAAAGCACGGTGAATCGTCGGACGAGGCTCCTGTCATCATCGTAATAACGTCGCGCAAAAACTGTCCTATCTGTTGCGTCCCGGCTTGGCCGCACGCGGCCATGACTCTTGCAATGTTGGAACATGAGGGGACTCGCACTCGAGGTGATGGACAGATCACAATCAAACACCTCGCTGCACAACCGGACGTCTCTGTTGGTAGTACTCAAAGAAGTGTGCCCGCAGGATTCCTCGCCACTTAAAGGGTGACCGTAAATAGCTTTCATCTGTTTGACCCAATGAAGGATGCACCCTACACTAGTAGAGCGACACAATGCGGGTATACAGGCCCTCCCAGTAGGGTGGCGTAAGGCCGTCGTAATGAACGGAGATTATTTTGAAAAATAGGATTTTGTAGTCAAGAGAGTGGGGGATAATATGAGATATTGGAATCCTGTTAAAACTACTCTGCTTTCAGAGAAGCAATGCGTTGCATTAATTATTGAACGCCGGCCGGGGTGGCCGAGCAGTTATAGGCGCTACAGTCTGGAACCGCGCGCCCGCTACGGTCGCAGGTTCGAATCCTGCCTCGGGCATGGATGTGTGTGATGTCCTTAGGTTAGTTAGGTTTAAGTAGTTCTAAGTTCTAGGGGACTGATGACCTCAGAAGTTAAGTGCCATAGTGCTCAGAGCCATTTGAACCATTTAATTATTGAACGCCTACCGTACTTCCTGTGAATGTGTAACACTGATTACAAATGTTGGTGTTGAGACAGCAATCAGCCACAAATTTATTTTCATTTCCTTTATTCAAAGGGTACCGTTACCGGTTTCGATTCGTTATGATTCATCTTCAGACGGTTTTCATGCTTTCATTAAAAAGTTTTTTTTACAGGTTAATTGTTCTAAAATATAAATAATACGTAATTATAAGCACGCCACACAGATGGTTGCGTTACAGATTTTCATTGGATGTGACTTACGTGTTTGTTTTTATTATATTCGTCCAAGAGATGTGAATACATTCCCACTGCATTCTTATAGTTGCACACGTAAATTTTTCTCGTTGAACACTTTAGATTTGTCACAGAAAAGATTTCTAGCACACACCACCATGTTTTGATACAATACAAAGTGCTTACAAACATATGAGTGACAAAGATGCTATGATATATCGTAACATCACGAAGATGTCCCATGTTTGGAAAAAGATCATAAATTCACTTATGCAGCTGAAACGCCTTTTACATTAGTACAGGGAGACATTGATATTGTGAGCTTTGGAGCGAATACTGTTACATTAATTACAAAATACATGAAATTTCAATCACCAGTTTTCTCCTCCGATTGCGAAAACGTTCTGTCATCACCCACCTACATAGGGAGAAATGATCATCACGATAAAATAAGAGAAACCAGGGCTCGCACAGAAAAATTTAAGTGCTCGTTTTTCCCGCCCGTCGTTCGAGAATGGAACAGTAAACAGAGACCTTGAAGGTGGTTCATTGAACCCTCTGCCAGGCACTTTATTGTGAATAACAGAGTAATCACGTAGATGTAGATGCAGATGAACAGCGGCAAGACAAACATACAACTGCTAATCTCCTTCCTAGTCTACCACAAGAAAACCTCAGGTAGTGGGCGCTCTATCAGGGCGCAGGGAATTTTTTTACTACAGTTTCCAGTCATCAAGAACAAAAAAAAAAAAAATTAATGCAATAAAAGTACAAGTCAACTACCACACTTAAGGTCTTTAAAATTTTCCAACAACAGCAGGCCACTTAAAAGCTCTTTAAATTTTTTTCCAAAAACAGGAGGACATTTGAAAGAAATGAACAGTAAACAACAACAGTGCCACATATGTCGTATACAAACAGAAGTTGTATACTATAGCGACACATAACATCGTTTATTGTGAGTCATAGAACAGTGTGGAAGGAAATCTGATACAGGATGTTCCATTTGTCTGATGACCACATACACTGCGCGAGCACACCGTTCGTTGCCTGACGAATCAGATGCTGTGTCACCCGTCTACTACGGCAGTATTAAATTTAAAATGTATGCAAGTAAATTTTGAACTCACCCATGTCATGCAAGGAACTGTCTGCCGTTGTTTTCCACGTACTCAAGAAATTATTCATCACACGATATAATTATCTTTGGAAAATTGAATTAATTTACTTTCGAATATTATCCTCGAGTTCCTGTAACGTGTGCAGATTTGTTGTGTAGACATTATCCCTTAGTGCGCCCCACGAAAGGAAATTATGCGGGGTTAAATCTAAACTTCAAGCAAGGCAGATATTTTTGCTAATGACTCTGTCATAGAACACATCCAGAACTGCGTGCAGAGAAACATTGACCACAGGAACCGTTGTCTAATCTTGTTGATAAAAGTCGAATCTTCATTTTGTTTCACTCACTTCATTAAATACCGGTTGAAATTTTTTTGCACATATATTTCACTGTTAAATGTCATTTCAAAAAATTCAGACCACTAACTGCGCACCACACTCCTATTTTTCTGATCGTGAATGGTTTCCTTATGAATCGGAATAGGTCTATCGGTGCTCCAATGTTGACAGTCTTGGGAATTAACATGATCTTGTAAATGGAACCAAGCCTAGTCTGAAAACAGAATGAGATAATTTAACTGTCATGCACTTGTTACAAAACCCATTCGCAAAACTTAATCCTGTGTGCGGGATCACCAAGTTTAAGTTCTTGAACTACCGATATTTATCGCAAGTAACTTACCAGCTCTTTGTACAGAGGAGTAAGAAATTTGCGTTTGCTGTGAAAGACGTCTAAGAGACTCTCTAGGGGAATTTTCTAGGCGGTATGCAATGTCATCGAGATGCGCTTCTGTGAACACTGTACGTCGGCGTTTACGGTACGCTTCTCGTCATGAATACTTCTCGATTTACGAAATTTATTCATTAACTTGTTAATCGCATCACGACACGAAGTTCGAACACTGGACACTCTTGTTCAAACAATCTCCAGACTATACGAATGGACTCTACACACACATACGAATCATAAACAAGCACTTGTTGTGGAATGGAATAACTCGGACTTCCCATTGTTGCGTTCGCAGACTTCACAGAACCAGATGCATACCTATAAAAACCTTCTCAGTGGCACTTCATGGTTAAAACAGAAATCAAAACGCTAGGTTGTCTCTTGCTCTATACCAAAAGCTAGGGTCCTTAATGGCACATTACAGCATGTTTATCTCTTTAGTGCAGCAGTAGAGTAGGGATGTCGGGTTCATAAAATATACACTACGTGATCAAAAGTATCCGGACACCATCAGAAACACACGTTTTTCATATTAGGTGCTTTGTGCTGCCACCTGCTGCCAGGTACTCCATATCAGCGACCTCGGTAGTCATTAGACATCGTGAGAGAGCGGAATGGGGCGCTCCGCGGACTTCGAACGTGGTCGGGTGATTGGGTATCACTTGTGTCATACGTCTGTAAGCGAGATTTCCACACTCCTAAACATCCCTAGGTCCACTGTTTCCGATGTGATAGTGAAGTTGAAACGTGAAGGGACACGTACAGCACAAAAGCGTACAGGCCGACCTCGTTTGTTGACTGTCTGAGACCGTCGACAGTTGAAGAGGGCCGCGCGGGATTAGCTGAGCGGTCTGGGGGCTGCAGTCATGGACTGTGCGGCTGGTCCCAGCGGAGGTTCGAGTCCTCCCTCGGGCGTGGGTGTGTGTGTTTGTCCTTAGGATAATTTAGGTAAAGTAGTGTGTAAGCTTAGGGACTGATGACCTTGGCAGTTAAGTCCCGTAAGATTTCACACACATTTTGAACAGTTGAAGAGGGTCGTAATGTGTAATAGGCAGACATCTATCCAGACCATCACACAGGAACTCCAGACTGCATCAGGATTCACTGCAAGAATTATGACATATAGGCGGGAGGTGATAAAACTTGGATTTCATGGTCGAGCGGCTGCTCATAAGCCACATATCACACCAGTAAATGCCAAATGACGTCTCGTTTGGTGTAAGGAGCGTAAACATTGGACGATTGAACTGTGGAAAAACGTTGTGTGGAGTGACGAATCACGGTACACAATGTGGCATTCCGATGGCAGGGTGTGGGTATGGCGAATTCCGGGTGAACGTCATCTGCCACCAAGTGTAGTGCCAACAGTGAAATTCGGAGGCGGTTGTGTTATGATGTGGTCGTGTTTTCCATGCAGGGGGCTTGCACACCTTGTTGTTCTGCGTGGCACTGTCACAGCACAGGCCTACATTGATGTTTTAAGGACCTTCTTGCTTCCCACTGTTGAAGAGCAATTCGGGCATGGCGATTGCATCTTTCAACACGATCGAGCACCTCTTCATAATGCACGGCCTGTGGCAGAGTGGTTACACGACAATAACATCCCTGTAATGGACTGGCCTGCACAGAACCCTGACCTGAATCCTACAGAACGCCTTTGGGATGTTTGGGAAAGCCGACTTCGTGCCAGGCCTCACCGACGGACATCGATACCTCTCCTCAGTGCAGCACTCCGTGAAGAATGGGCCGACATTCCCCAAGAAACCTTCCAGCACCTATTGACTGTATGCCTGCGAGAGTGTAATCTGTCATCAAGGCTAAGGGTGGGCGAACACCATACTGAATTCCAGAATTACCGATGGAGGACGCTACGAACTTGTAAGTAATTTTCAGCCATGTGTCCGTATACTTTTGATCACATAGTGTATATAAAGAACATGACATACTAACAACTCAGTAGCAATGAACGAAAGTGCGGCACCGTGTTGCCAGAGTTCTCCTATTCGTGCTCAGAATGCTGGACGTCACATGGCGTGAGGCCAGTGTGAGTATAGCGCCCAATGGGGCTGGCCCGGCAACACGAGGCAGTTGAAAGTAAAAACAGGGTGTGTGAATATCAGCGAGCAGTTACGGTGCACTGTGATGATATTCTTCAGCATAAAATGATTCGGAGACAACATCTGAAAGACTACACACGAGGAAGAATCATTGGGAAACTGTTAGAAGGACGAAGTGCGCCGAGTGTAGCCCTGGAGTTTGGTATTGTTCACACCATTGTTTTTCTTGCATGGGAAGCGTTCCACACCACAGGCATTGCTGCCCAAAAGAGAGGGGGCAACTGCAAAAGCAGATGACAACTATACTGTTCAAGAGGCAAGAAGGGATTCATCTCAAGTAGCAGCTGCAATTGCAACCACATTTAACAGGACTGCAGTGCACGTAATCTCATGCTTCATTGTGGCACGGTGACTGCATGGTGGTGGTACCTTTGTCTGACGAGCAGTACACTGTGTTCCGTTGACGTCCGGACATCGACGGCACCGTTTTGTGGTGCGAGGAGCATAGGCACTGGATCAACGAAGAACTGGATCGCGTGCTTGTCTACATTGAGGGCGGATTCAGCCTGACTATTGATTCCGGACGTACTCTCATATGGCGAGAGTGACAACACGTAATGCACCCAGGACCCTTGTCGAACATGGTCGTTTTGGTGGTCCAGGTTTTACGGTATGGCGAGGCATAACGTTGCATGGGTTTACTGACCTCCAAATCGTAGAAGACGGTACGCACACCGGTCAATGTCTTTGTAATACCGTACTCCTTCGCCACATACGTCTTTTCAGGATTGCTTTTGGCCCTGACATCCTTTTATGGTTCCGTACCCCAACTGGTAAAAGCGGAACCCATATAGGACGACTTTGTCCCTCCGTCTGTCTGTATTTCTGTCTGTCTAGCTGTTAAAAGACCCTTTTTCTCAGGAGCGGATGGACGTGTCAAGTTGAAATGTATGTCACTTACTAAGATCTACGGACACTTGGCGGTACAAAAAACTGAAGCTTCTAAGTCAATACAATCAAAAGATGCGGCTATTTACGTCGCATATTTGATAAGCGTAATCACTCATTAAAATCTATAGAATATTTTTCGTTGATCTAAAATTGTGAAATTTACTAAGAATCAAGATTTCACAGTATAGTTACACGAATGAACTCAGAAAATTATTAATATATAATTATATCAGACGCAAAATATTTCTTTTGTCATATTTATCAATTTCAAACTTGAAATTAAAATATTTTTTCCATGTCTTGGTATCCGCGGGACCGATATCTTGCCAGTCTCAGTGTCGATAACAGGCAAAAATCGTCGAGTTTATTGATTCCCAGAACGGATTAAGTGTCTATAATTAAGTTTGTTTGGAACACTCTGAGCGCGAGTTTTGTCCGCACCTGGCCATTTTTTTGCGACCGCACTGAACAGCACGAAGTGGAGCAACTCTTGCAATGAGAGGACGTTCGGCGGATAGATTGGCCTGCTCGTTTCCGCAACTTAAATCGCATCGAGCACGTTTAGGATGCGTTGGGGAGATGTATTCCAGCAAGTCCACATGCACCAGCGACCACGAGGAGTTGTGAAATGCGCTGGTGGAAGAATGGAACATCCTACCACACCACACGAACTCCTTACCGATCTTGTGGAGAAAATGGGAGCACGTTGCAGAGTATCTATCGCCATCCACGGTGATCACGCATACTATTAAATACCGTGTTTTGTAATGTCCAAAGAACATCATGAATCATAGTCATTTCAGTGCAAGTATTGTCTTTGAATAAAAGTGTCACTTCTGTTAGTCTCATTGCGTATTTCTTTCAGTTGCCTTCTTTCTACATGTATGGTCCAAGTTTCATCGAGCTATGTTACTTGGGAATCACACATTATGTGAAAGTCGTAAGACGTGTATATCTCTATTGTCTGTTGTCAAATTTATGAAAGATGTTTATATTTCATTAATAGGATTAAGCAGGAATAATTAATATTTGTCATGTTGGAAATAATTGTGGTAGCTGGGAATGTCTGCACCAAAGTATTGTTGGCAGGAGAGACCGCACATTGATATAATTTTAAAAAGGGCGGGAGAGACCGCGTATGGATACATTTTAAGAAAAGAGCGGGAAATGCCCGCGCATTGATACATTTTGTAATGCTAGCAGGCATTGTCTGCACCAGAAAGCATTGTTGGCGGGAGAGACCGCACTTTAGCGTTCGTACTTCGTAGGAAGACAGTAGTAAGCGAGATGCGAAGTGAGTCGGTAGCAGGTATGAAGTGAGAGGTTGAGAGGAGCGGTGTGCCTGCCAGCCACCAGCTATGATTTACAAGAGATTATAAACGGATGTACAGAGACATCAGCTAACTATTATCATAAGAGGAACTAATATTATTGCATAATTTTTTTGAGAAACTCAAGACTACTGAGGGTATGTTTGCGCAATGCTAGTTGTAAGATTATTGTAAAAAGTAAGTCCCATTTGAGCGTTTGTAAAATCATTTCATTCAGAATATCATTAATTTTTGCCAGCAATATCGCATTACTGATTATAATCCATCCCAAAAACCATCAACGTGAAACTTTGCAAAATTTTATTGTTGTCAAGAAAAAGGTTAACTATGAATTACGTAACTTCAGTCAAATTAATTAAAGAGTAACGTCAGCTTTGCTATTAAAGAATAACATCAGTTTTGGCAATAAATACAGCCACTTATTATGACAGCCCACCAGCAGCTAATAGAGTATAGTAAAACAGAGTAAGTATATTCATGTCGCAGTTCGATGTAGCAGTCAGATGGCGATCCAGTAACAGTAAAAAAGGTAAGGAACAGTTTTGGATTATTGCAGGTAACGACTGAGGGCCACGACGCCGACACATTCTATGTTTTGTCGAAATAATCAGCAAATCACTTTTAATAAGCAGCATTTAAATTTGAATGCGAAGATTGCTCTTATTATTATTGAGAAAGAGAATTAATTTCAAAGGGAAGATTTCATTTGTTATTATTAAGCAAGAGATAGAAATCCTAAGGGAAGGTTTCATAGGTTATTGTAGAAGGGAAGGTTGCGTAACAAAAGAGATATGGAGGAGACGGGAAGGTTTCAAAGTTACTACCATCTTTAACCTTTGTATACGGATCCAGAGTAAAAGTTTTCTCGTTTACAAGACCTGAACTCATACCGGACACTGAGGATGCAGCAAACAAAACTCGTAGTAATGTAAATTACAGCCATAACCTCCGAGAGAAAAGCAGAAACGGACGCCCGTTAGTCAAATGAGAAAGAGTCGTCGCATGCCTTCGTTGGGGACTAATTTGTCTGGGCTGAACAGTACGACGTTTCAGCTCTTTCCATTGGAAAACTTCGAGCCTTCGACACCAGTAGAGATGGCCAAGGCGAGAGCTTTCTACCAGATATTATCACCTACGCTGCAAGCACAGACAAGTACAATTACAAACCGGTGCGCGGAAGTTTTGAGATAGGCTGAAGTATGGACGTCTATTTCCACTTAACGGTCGGAATATCTCGTACAGTCACAAAGGCAGCGGTTACCCATGAACAATATGAACAGACGTATTCATACGGACGTGACTTTCGGATCCCCATATTCCACAGAAGTCAGCAGCGTTTTGACATCTACATAATGTTCATTTGGCAATTGAATGAATCCCCCCCACCCTCTAATGAACATATATTTGTAGATTGCCAAATCCACTACTTCATCGGATACAGCTATCTTTTTGATGTTGTTGTTTTGTTTAGAGACGAAGGTCCACAACTTCTTTAAATATCTGAAGACAGAGTGGCCAGTGGACGGTTGTTGTTGCTGTGTATTTTACAGTTCGTCTAGCATTTTTACACATGGATTCGTCGAATTTTGTAATAATACTTCACAAACTGTAAAACGCACAGCGGCAACAACCACCTGTTGTGAGCAACTGCCTCGCTACTGAATGTAACAGCTGTTGAGTGCAGATTTATCGACTTAGCTCATTCGGACTAAGAATTTTTAATTTCAGTTATGTTTACAAGAGAGCCTCGTGGTTTTAACACTCATGTAGTGAAGATAGTATATTACGTGAAATACTACCCGCTTTTGTGTAATCGGAAATTTGAGGTACCCTGACAGGGTTAAGTGGGAAGTCGGGTTGTGAACGGGAAAATTGGGACAACCCTGCCTGAACCTGGACGCCGAATAACCCTGAAACCATCTCCCACAAATCTGTTGTCTCACAGCAAATTAGATGTTTGCAATATTACACATACAGGTAATTTTTAAAAAGGAAAACAAAAACGAAAACGTGATTGTCACTACGACAAACGTCTGCATGAGATGGCTAACTGCAAGGTATTTTATATAGTAGCGTAAAGTTTTTTATTTTACTTCATAACGACGTTTAATAAGCGAAAAATTTGTTTAAAGGAAACAAACAGCTTTCAGGCTGAAGCAATCGATGGAATGCTTGCTGTTGTTTTTTGGCCTTAGATGCCCAGTGAAATCAATAGAATGGACTGGTTTCTAAAAAAAAATCGATCATAGTTCTTGTGCTATTCAGTGTTGCTTCAGAAACTGTTTATCACTATGCGATGGGAATACTTACTAAGATGAAAAAATATTGTTCGTAAGTCGGGGAATAGAAAATAATAGTCATGGATTTGATTCCATTTCATTCTGATGTTCGTCACTTCAAAAATTCCACGCCTCCTTCGACGCTTAGCTCGACACTTGCGTAATGTTTGAGAGAAGCGACACAGAAGTATAGACCCTAATCGTGTGTTATAATGGTTCAAATGGCTCTGAGCACTATGGGACTTAACATCTGAGGTCATCAGTCCCCTAGAACTTAGAACTACTTAAACCTAACTAATCTAAGGACATCACACACATCCATGCCCGAGGCAGGATTCGAACCTGCGACCGTAGCAGTCGCGCGGTTCTGGACTGAAGGGCCTAGAACAGCTCGGCCACCGCGGCCGGCTCGTGTGTTATAGCTCGACTGACTGCTGAAACACTGACTCTCTAGAACACGTCGTAGGCTCTGTCGTCTGTCCGACTCCTTAGTTTTGTCCATAAAACGTCTGTTTGGGTAGAGGTTTTATTTGTTATTATTCGTATTTCTCACTCGTACTTAACTTGATTCTAAAATATAAATGTATTTTTTATTAACTAATAACATTCGAGTGTACGATTCCTTCAAGGGCGTAACTAGGCTGGGTTAACTGGGGCTTTGTACCGGAGCCCCTCAGGACGTGGCGCACCTGGCGCCTGAAAGAAAGAAAATAAAACAAGCAAGAACAAAATTGAATGGAAAAATTAGCAATATCAATCAATCAAGTGCAATGTTTCCCTATATCAAAATAATCGAAGTTGTTTTTCGAAAGCATTCTGACCTGAAGATATGCGAATCGTTTATTAAAATGGTTCAAATGGCTCTGAGCACTATGGGACTTAATTTCGGAGGTCATCAGTCCCCTAGAACTTAGAACTACTTAAACTAACTAACCTTAGGACATCTCAAACATCCATGCCCAAGGCAGGATTCGAACCTGCGACCGTACCGGCCGCGCGGTTCCAGACTGTAGCGCCTAGAACCGCTCGGCCACCTCGGCCGGCAACCGTTTATTCAATTTTAACTAGCAGAAGATGCTGTATTGAGTGTGTCTTTGTACTCGTAAACGAAAGCTGACGTAACACACGGAGTTAAAGATCAAAGAAATATTTTATATCATTGAAACTTGAAATGGTTGAATTTATCGATATATTCGACAAAGATGATCTTTGCACATTTTATTGACAGCTCCTATTAGCAGCAAATAGATGGATTACACAAAGAAAGGCTGTGACACGTTACTTAGCGCTCCCTGCGGTGCCATGTTGTACTCTTAGCTGCCATGTTTAGTATAGTTTATCAGTTACAAAGGGCGTTCAAAAAGTTTTGCACAGTCGTCTCTAATTATTTTTTTTATTTTTTGCAGGAGGAGAATGCAATTTTTTGTGAACATACTTGGAACATTTAGCTATACATTGAGCCTACTCAATGTAGCCTCCATCAGCTGTGACGCATCTGGCCGAACGTTCTTTCCATCATGTCAGTACACTTTGGTAAAATTCTTGGGATTGACTTTTACACCATCGCTTGACACAGGAAATAAGGTCTTTCTCACTATCAAATATTTTACCGCGCAGATGGACCTTCAGACGACCAAAGAGGTAACATTCAGACGGAGCCAAGCCTGGACTGTAGGGAGTATGAGGAACAATTTACCAACCCATTTTCCTGATTTTCTCCTGCGCATGGGGTTTGGCATTGTCATGGTGTAGTCTGATGAGCTGACGCTGAAGCTGTGGTCTGTGGATCTTGATGGCATGTCGCAGCTTGTCCAATGACAAACAGTAATAGTCCTGGTTAATTGTGGAGCCAGGTTCCAAAAAGCCAATGAAAATGACACCACACTGATCCCAGAAGAAGGAGGCCACCACCTTTCGGCCTGCTGTTCGAAAGTCTTGGTTTCTTCTTCCAAGGGGAACCCCGATGACGCCATTCCATGGATTGGGTTTTGCTCTCAGGTTCGGACAAAAGTAACCGTGTATCATCCTGGATAATGACGTCGTCAAAAGTCAAAACACTGTTTCTATTCTTCAGTAAAGGTCGTCATGAGACCCTTGCACGCATTCTTCATCGTCGTTTTCATTTCTCTTGTCAATACTCTAGGAACCCAACATACACAGATTTTTCTGTACCCTAATGACGGTATCAGTGATACTACACTACCCAATGACAAACGAGTCATTTCAGCAAACTGTCGTGTCGTCATACATCTGTCATGTTGGATGATTTGATCAATGGTCTTCTTATTCACATCACTCACTGCCGTCGATGGTCTACTGCATCGTGGATCGTCCAAAAGAGAGAACTCACCTTCTTTAAACCTCTGCAACCACGGCTGGATACTGCTGTGATCCACTGTGTCCTCTCCATAAACAGGAAGAAACTTCCCGTGAATCGACGTGGCAGAGTCATCGCCGATCTTGAAGAGGAACTCCATCACCGATCGTTGTCGCAACCTGACATCTACTTCACGATCCATTATGGCTCACCTGCACAAAAAATAAAATACTTTTATGTACCAAATTATGGCTAAATGTTCCAAGTATGTTCACAAAAAATTTCATTCTCCTCCTGCAAAAAATAAAAAAAATAGAGGCGACTGTGGAAAACTTTTTGAACGTCCCTTGTACTTATTCCATGTGTCATTTTACACAATAATTCGTAATGCTGTCGAACAAGGCATTTAACATTCACATTTCAAATTAATTTGTAAATATGGCTACATGCCGAACATTTATCAGTGTTTTAAATTTTCTTAAATATTTTATTTATATATTTTTAAACAAGCAGGTGTGAGTTAGTGTTTCCTATCCACCATCTTTTACACATTACAATAACAGATATTCTGCTACGGCATGGAAGGAGTTATCAAGGAGACTTTTTCTGTTTTTTTTTTTTTTTGTTTGTTTCAAATTTTGTTTTGTTGTTTGTCAGACAGAGTATATCCCCAGGTAAGTGACCAAAAATTTTAGTTGCAGCATTGTGCGCCCCTTTCTGTGATATAGACAATCCTAACGTGAAGTAATGAATGTCATTTTTCCTTCTGGTAATTATGTACGTCACCTTTCCTCTTGAACTGCAGTGGATTATTTATAACAAACTTCACGAGGGAATATTAGCTAATGCTGGTAGGGCCAGTAACTGGGCGTAAAGTAACGCTTTTTTATCCACTGGTCAACATTCATTCGAACCTAAATACCTTGTTTTGAGGAATTTAATACAAGGTGTTTCAGACAGAATGGTCTGATTTTGTACGGTAATAATGACGAGCATAGGACATACCGACAAGGAAATGTGTTGCTTGAATGGGCGTGGCCTAGAGTTTCAGGAAACTGCCGTTAGAAGTCAGTCAATGCATCTTCTCAGTTTGCAGTCAGATGTTAAGATGGCGTCCACACAACAGAACGCGTTTTGTATGCTGCATTTTGAAAAGAGTGAGACAGTGATTTCGGTTCAGAGCGCTTTTCGTCAGCGTTTTGGCATTGATCCACCTGCACCCAAAAAAATTCGTCGTTGATATCGCCAATTTGAAAGGAAAGGCTGCTTGTGCAAAGGTAAGAGTCCAGATCGACCTCAAACTTTTGACAACACGGAGCCTGGCATGAGCTATCTTCAAATGCTGCAGAATTGGCTTTTTCCACAACTTCATAAGGACTCCGATGACTTCATTTTCTTGCAGGATGGAGCTCCACCACACTGGCACAACAACGTACGTCAGTTTCTCACTGACACTCTGCCTCAGTGCTGGATTGGACGCACGGGACCAAGATCGCCAGACAAGACACCCAACGATTTTTTTGTGTGTGAATATGTGAAGAAAAGTATGTTCATCTCTCATTTACGCCTTGACATAGAAGAATTGAAGAACAGAATAATAGCCACGATAACTTCTGTAAAAGCAGATACATTGTGTAAAGTGAAAGACGAATTTACCTATCGTTTATATGTTGTTTGTTCAAAAATGGCTCTGAGCACTATGGGACTCAACTGCTGAGGTCATTAGTCCCCTAGAACTAAGAACTAGTGAAACCTAACTAACCTAAGGACATCACAAACATCCATGCCCGAGGCAGGATTCGAACCTGCGACCGTAGCGGTCTTGCGGCTCCAGACTGCAGCGCCTTTAACCGCACGGCCACTTCGGCCGGCTATATGTTGTTTGTGTTGCTGTTGGCGAATACGAGGGCGGTTCAGAAAGTAACCTCCGATTGGTCACAGTGCGGGTTGTGGGGGGAGTAGCGACGCCATCTGTGCGTTCACGCACTCAACAGGTCAGTCGGCATCTAGCCGTGGTCGAGTGAACGTCGTACCTGCGCTAGTTTAGTTTTTGTGGCAGTTTGAAATGTGTGCTGCAATAGAAAACCCCGCCAAATGTGAAGTGCGTGCTGTCATAAAGTTTTTTACAGCCATAGGATATTCTGCAGCAGCTATTCATCGTGAGCTTTGTGCCGTGTACGGACCAAGAGTTATGAGTGAAGGAGTTGTCTGTGAATGGGTACGTTTATTTAAAAGTGGACGAGAAAACGTTCATGATGAAGAGAGGAGTGGTAGACCATCATTGGTCACTGACGAACTCGTTCAGACAGTTGATGCAAAAGTTCGTGAAAATCGACGTTTCTCAATGTCGGAGTTGTCTACTGGTTTTCCACAGATTTCTAAGACTCTCTTGTAAGAGATAGTGACAGCAAGATTGGGTTACCGTAAGTTCTGTGCACGATGGGTGCCCAAAATTCTTACCGACCACCACAAAACTCAAAGAATGGCCTCTGCATTAGACTTTCCGTCACGTTATGAGAATGAAGGAGAACCATTGTTAAACAGAATCGTGACCGGTGACGAAACCTGGATTAAGTACGTGAACCCTGAGACAAAAGAACAACCAAAGATGTGGGCACATTCAAATTCGCCTACCAAACCAAGAAAAGCCTCGCAAGATTTTTCTGCCAGAAAACTGATGTCAATGGTGTTTTGGGATGCCAAAGGGGTGTTGTTGGTTGAATTCATGGAACGTGGTACGACCATTAATCAAGATGTGTACTGTGAAACAATAAAAAAGTTACGCCGGGCTATACAGAACAAACGCCGTGGTATGCTGACTTCCGGTATCGTTTTTTTGCACGATAACGCCCGTCCTCACTCTGCTCGCAGAACAACGGCCCTTCTTGAGTCCTTCAAGTGGGACGTTATCAGCCATCCACCTTACAGCCCAGACCTGGCGCCAAGTGATTATCACCTCTTCATGCATTTGAAGAAATGGCTCGGGTCACAGCGGTTTGATGACGACGAAGAGCTCAAAGATGCGGTCACAGGCTGGCTCCAGGCACAAGCGGGTGATTTTTATGCAGAAGGAATTTCAAAGCTTGTGAAGAGATACGATAAGTGCCTCAATCGCTATGGAGGCTATGTAGAAAAATAGTGCAAAGATGTAGTTGTAAGATGTATGTATTAAAATATTTTTATTTAACTTGGTGTATTTTTTTAAATCAACAGGAGGTTACTTTCTGAACGGCCCTCGTACATAGAGCATCTGTAATAGCATAGCTAAAACTTCAAGATTATGTGAGTATTTTGCAATTTATCCCATTTTTGTAGTATGTTTTTTTATAAATGTGGAGTTTTGAAATCAGGTCATTCTTTTTGAAACACCGTGGATATTACTGACATGGACATAGTAACACAACCCTCTTTTTTGTATCTACCACCTATGACAAAAATCTTAAATGTGAAGCACTTACATTTTTCAGTGACTTTTCCCATGACATTTCTCTTCTCTTTCCAGCACAGTTAATCTCAGCCCATGTGGTTTAGCAGTAAACCACATGCCTGGAAACCAAGAGGTCTTGGGACTACTTTAATCCAGCCTTCGCCTCTCAACAATGTGAGGAATCGCCAGGACGTAAATACACTACTGGCCATTAAAATTGCTACACCACGAAGATGACATGCTACAGACGCGAAATTTAACCGACAGGAAGAAGATGCTGTGATATGCAAATGATTAGCTTTTCAGAGCGACGCCTACAACGTGCTGACATGAGGAAAGGTTCCAACCGATTTCCCATGCACAAACAGCAGTTGAACTGCGTTGCCTGGTGAAACGTTGTTGTGATGCCTCATGTAAGGAGGAGAAATGCATACCATCACTTTTCCGACTTTGATAAAGGTCGGATTGCAGCCTATTGCGATTGCGGTTTATCGTAATGCTGCTCACGTTGGTCGAGATCCAATGACTGTTAGCAGAATCTGGAATCGGTGGGTTCAGGAGGGTAATACGGAACGCCGTACTGGATCCCAACGGCCTCCTATCACTAGCAGTCGAGATTACAGGCAACTTATCCGCACGGCTGTAACGGATCGTGCAGCCACGTCTTGATCCCTAAGTCAACAGATGGGGACGTTTGCAAGACAACAACCATCTGCACTAACAGTTCGACGACGTTTGCAGCAGCATGGACTATCAGCTCGGAGACCATAGCTGCGGTTACCCTTGACCCTGCATCACAGACAGGAGCGCCTGCGATGGTGTACTCAGCGACGAACCTGGGTGCACGAATGGCAAAACGTCATTTTTTCGGATGAATCCATGTTCTGTTTACAGCATCATGATGGTCGCATCCGTGTTTGGCGACATCGCGGCGAACGCACGTTGGAAGCGTGTATTCGTCATCGCCATACTGGCGTATCACCCGGCGTGGTGGTAAGGGGTGCCACTGGTTACACGTCTCGGTCACCTCTTGTTCGCATTGACGGCATTTTGAACAGTGGACGTTACATTTAAGATATGTTGCGACCCGTGGCTCTACCCTTCATTCGATCCCTGCGAAACTCTACATTTCAGCAGGATAATGCACGACCGCATGTTGCAGGTCCTGTACGGGCCTTTCTGGATACAGAAAATGTTCGAATGCTGTCCTGGCCAGCACTTTTTCCAGATCCCTCACCAATTGAAAACGTCTGGTCAATGGTGGCCGAGCAACTTCCTCGCCACAATACGCCAGTCACTGCTCTTGATGATCTGTGGTATCGTGTTGCAGCTGCATGAGCAGCTGTACCTGTACACGCCATCCAAGCTCTGTTTGACTCAATGCCCAGGCATATCAAGGCCATTATTACAGCCAGAGGTGGTTGTTCTGGGTACTGATTTCTCAGGATCTATGCATCCAAATTGCGTGAAAATGTAATCACATGTCAGTTCTAGTATAATATATTTGTCCAATGAATACCCGTTTATCATCTGCATTCTTCTTGGTGTAGCAATTTTAATGGCCAGTAGTGTATCTTCGGATGGTACGCTGAACTCTAGGTCCCTTTTTCCGAGTTAGGTAACTTGTGTAGATTAGGGACATGCAGTTAGCCTAAGACACGTCCAGTCGAAAGACTTGCACTCAGCCATTGCTCTCCTTCTCCTTTTGCCTTTTCCCACGTCATTCTAAGGGGCCGGCACTGTTATACAAGTTGAGGCATGGGTAGTGTTAGGTGGTGGCCGGATGCCCTTCTTGGCGCGATTACTCCCCAGTGGCACAGAATCCGTGTACCCCATCTGTATGCCTCTAGATTCTGGAGCAAATGTACAAGGGATGTTCAATAAGTAAGCAACATATTTTTTCTCGGCAAATTTCGGTTGAAAAAAAGGGAAATTACGCATCGATCAGTATTGTGGAGTGGAATAGGAAAATACTGATAATACTGCTATGATATACTCTCCACCATGCATTGTACAGTGGTATTTGTTCAGATGGAGCTGTAAGGTGTTAGCTGATTATGCTGCTGAAGTAGGAGCGAGTTGTAGGAAGGCCTGTGGAGGATTGGTAACTGGTGCAGGAACCGGCAGTTGGTTTGAACACAAAGAAATGCGCATATGTAGGCCTAGAAATCCTCTACTGTACAATTATACTACTCCTGGAAACATTAACTATCACGAAATACCAAAGGGTAAACGGAGGACATTTTGAACATTTCCTGTAACAAAGTGTTTGAAGTCACGCTGGTACGTTATGTTGCTGTGTGTTTCCATTCCATGATTAATGTGATTTGAAGAGAAGTAATAAAATGAGCTCTAACATGGAAAGTAAGCGTTTCCAGACACATGTCCACTTAACATCTTTTCTTTATTTGTGTGTGAGGAATGTTTCCTGAAAGTTTGGCCGTACCTTTTTGTAACAACCTGTATATTACACCTTCCTAACACACGACTTGCTAAATGTACACAATGAGGAATTAGAGGTAGTGTGAATGTTTATGGGCAACTATTCTCTTCTTATGAATGGAGCCCAGAGGATGGTTAATGTACCGTCTGCCGCACACTGTAAAGTGGCATATGGTGTTTCAGAATAGACACTAACATCACTCCAGAAATCCATTGCACTTCTTCCATCGAATCCTGTTTACATCCCTAGAAAAGATATATGGGCTGAGTGTTGTAATACACTACTGTGATTATAAATCACTTATCGCTGTAATGATCAGAAAGAGATGTGTTGATCATAATAAGCAAATATCTTATCACAATCCGGAAGACTGATTTTGGAGATGCATATGCTATATATCGAATTTAAAAACGGTGTTTTAATGTCTGCATGGGAGTCCGGACAAACAGAAGGTTCTTTCACGCGTTCTATTGTATATGGCAGCTAATCTCCATTAAATTCACCATGTAGAACTGGGGAGTCACTTCAGAGAAACATCAAGGCAGTTTACTTGTAAGGGAAATAACCATTTTCATTTTTTTACCTGTAGCTTGACTCAAGATTGTGCTCCAGTGCTATCGACCTCATCGCCAGCATTTTCTTGTAAAACCTAATCTTGCTTCCTTTCTTTTTTCTTCACAGAAGGAGCATTGTAAGAAAAGCTGCTTTTATTCATCATTGCTACATTACATGAGATGTATTGAGTGTCACAGAGAGGCTTAGTGTTGCAAAGTGAAACTTGGAAGGAGGATGTTGTGGCCAATATATTCCTTCTTCCCAGAAACATGTCGAGAAATGACTGAGACTAGAAATTGGAGGTACTACAGTGGAGTACCAAAAGACATTCTTTCCAAACGCCATTCTCAAGTGGAACAGGGACGAATTTTAAATGATGTTGGTAACATAAGTTCAATTTGTTTCTAAATTAACTGTTTTTTCTACCTCCAGTCATGATTTTTCTTATTAAACTGGTATGTTTATCGACTGGAAAACAAATTCAATATTAATATCCATCAGTAGGGGTCTACATATTTTTGATCACACAGCAGGTAAACTGTTAATGGAATGACAGAAATCTATGTTATGCATTCAATCTCATTTGGCACTTATCTGACAGGGGTAGGTAGGTGTTGTGTTTAATGCTTCACTTTGTTCTGCTGGAGTACTGGCTATACTTTGTGTTTTAATACCCCTGTTAGTGCATATGAATTAAATGAATATTGCACGAGACTAATTTGGGCTACTCTATCGAATGACCATGTAAAACATTTTGTTCATAGTGTGAAACAGTGCAGTGCTTTCTGTTATGGTAATGGAATGTTGAGCACTATTTGTTTGGGCTGCCTACAGCTACAAATTGTGAATATATTCCAGAATATCTGACGACTATTTTATGAGGGTCACACTGTATTTCAAGTCATTAAGAGAGTTATAGCATTTTAGTAGGTGTCTAGATACTTTTGGTCACATAGTTTATGCCATCAGAGAATAATGAATCTTAGTTTATGTTACAGACAATGTAAAATTGGTTGCGGTAGATGCGATCTTAACAGAGGTCAAAGCAGTGACCTTGAACGGTCACTTTCAAGCTCATAATTCAAAAAAACATAAATTAATGGTGTAGTATGCCCATTGAACTACTGCTGAATTTTGGGCGAACGGTCCAACAATAATAGCAGTGTCAATAGTGGGGGCAAAGCAGTTAGTGCCGTATGTGTGACATGAAGCATGTGCTGCTGTTGCAGATCCAGAGATCCTACTATAGTGGCCGGCACGAAAATAGGACTTCCAGGTCATTTCGCCGTCTTACAGCATTGTCAGTTTTTTTTAGTGATAATTTCAAATGTTTGTAAGAACTCAAAAAAAATATTGGGCAACTCTATTTTTAGTCTAGAATATATGGCGTACTTTCCAAAAGAAAATTCTCACTAGCTGCTAGGAAAAAAATGAAAACTAATGTTACAATAAATTTTGGAAGAAAAAATTTTTTTACTTCCACCTGTAATTGGACTGAAAAAAAATGTGAACATCATCAAAGTTTACAGATGCATATGCTGCGTCTTTTATTTCGGAAACATAAAAGTATTCTGAGATAAAAAATAAAATCTTATAAGAGATGTGAAACTGTGCCGACTGTGTAGCGAAAAATGTAGTCACTGATGAATTTTCGTTCTATAGGACTGCAAAGAAACTTCCCGCGAGAAAGTTGTTAAGAAAACTACTAAATTATTTTCGGTAGCATTTCAGACATCATTATTGTATCGTACCACTTATTGTATCGTATTACTTCCGCGATATTCCGTGCGCAGCAGAGCGCGAGTCGTAGGCCGTCACCAAGAGCTGTGTTCGGACAGCTCGCTTTAATATGACCAAGAATATTCCCTGCTTCCAGAAAATATTTTAATGGCTGTAATGCATATCCTTCGTCATTGCATTCATCACTCAAAACGCCAATATACGCTACACAAAAGTAAATGTAGTTATTTTGAAGCCAATATTTTCACTGAAGTCGAGCAAAATATTTATTAGAAAGGTTTTGTGAAACCCAGGTTTTATCTAAATTTGCTGTAAGCCTATTATTCTCAGCACTCAATACGTGCTTAGTTCTTGCTACTGCAATGTCTCTTTCTAGTGTTACAAATTTTGTCCATCGTTACAGTTTCTGAATTAAAAACCAAGTGGGCGAGAAGACAGAGCATTAAAGTGACTGGCCAGAATAATCAGTGTTATCACGGACAGTACCCTGTATTTCTCTACCCATCGGATACTATCCTGTGTCATACTAATGTATCACAGTTCTACGTTCTAGCTTTTTGTAAAAGTTGTCAAATCTCATAGATTTCTATGCTCTTCTCCGATTTCTATGCTCTTCTCGGAGAATCGGAATAGTTGCTGGGACTGTTCTGATGCTACTCCACTGTTTATATATACAGTCGATACAGAAGCACCATAACTTTTGTCATTTTATGAACTGCATTACCCTCACTACGAAACAGCCAGTAAATCCTTCTATAAAAAAAAGGGAGTTAAATTTCGAATGTGCAAGTAAACCGAATGCAGTAAGATTATATCCGAATGCAAAGACATTCGATACAGGTTTTTAGGAAAAACTGTTGTCAATCAATGCAGAATTGGCAATCTTATTTTAATTGACAGTTACTATCGAGTAAACTAATCGCCACCACTTGTGATAAATTTATCAGACGTTTACTGTGAGGGAAAAACATTCGCAGTATGTCCTCTATAACTTCATTTATTTAATCGTATGGTGATTTTATACAATATACAGTTGATATAAGGCAAATGATTTTATACAATATACATATGATATAAGACAAGATTAAACCTTAAAGTCCGTGTTTTTCAACCAGTTAATTAAGCTGGGTGTGAGAGTGAACAAGTCATCGGGAATTCCAGGGTATGAATAGACAGCGTTGGACTAAATGTTCAATTGTCTGCTCTCCTGGGCCCGTCACCACCAACATTGCACTGTTGATGACTAGAAACATGTTGCTTGGTCGGACAAGTCTTGTTTCAAATTGTATCTAGCTAATTGACTTATACAGGTATGCCGCGCGGGATTAGCCGAGCGGTATAGGGCGCTGCAGTCATGGATTGTGCGGCTGGTCCTGGCGGAGGTTCGAGTCCTCCTTCGGGCATGGGTGTGTGTGTGTGTGTTTGTCCTTAGGATAATTTAGGTTAAGTAGTGTGTAAGCTTAGGGACTGATGACCTTGGCAGTTAAGTCCCATAAGATTTCACAGAAATTTGAATTTTTTTCTTGTTCTCAATGTTTTTGTTGACCTTTCATGCTTCCAGCTTTCATTTAGATCAGGGCCATCCGCAATGAGTTGTCCTGCAGTAACACTTGCTGGTCTTCTTGATTGCAATCGTTGCTGTGGCAGATGACAGAATTCCTGGTGCAGTGGTAGAGAGAGTAATGCAGAGCTTGTTTCCGCCTTAAGTGAAGTGGAGGGATGTGACTCAGTACAGGTAACCGGTAGCATGGGGTTGATTTGATGGAACCAGTAATGCAGCGCATTGTGTCGTTAAGTTTTGTGTCTACCTTCATCACATGTACACTTTCCAACCAGACAGGTGCACAGTACTCGGCAGCAGAGTACACATGACTGATGCCAATTAAACGCAGACAGTCAGCAGAGGTTCCTCAGGTGGTACCACTGAGCTTATGTAGTATGTTGTTCCTTGCAGCAACTTCATGAGAAAGCTTGGTGATATGCTCTTTGTAGCTCAAGGTTCTATCTAGAGTGATTTCGAGATATTGTGGGAAAGGATTGTACCTCAAGGTTTGTCCATTAAGCGGAACTCTTGGTTTGTAGTTCGCAACCAGATTCGCTAGATGGAAACAAGAAACTTCAGGTTGTGATGTGCTTGGGATCAATCTCCAGGTCTTACAGAAAGTCGACATCTTCTCAAGATCCTCCATAAGAATTTTTTCACCATCTTCGAAATTACTCCTCTGTGCTACCAGTGCGATGTCATCAGCATGGATGAATTTGGTTGATATTGTGGTTGGTAAATCATTAATGTATAAATTGAATATTGATGGGGCTAAAACAGATCCCTGAGGTAGACCATTGTTTAGTTTCCGTTTGTGGCTTTTAGAGCTACCTAGAAACACTTCAAATTGCCTTTCACTAATCATGCTTGATATAAGATCCACAATTTCTCGACTTGGTACAACTTGCAGTAGCTTGTAGATCAGTCCCTGTCGCTAGATAGTGTCATACGCAGCTGTCAGGTCGATGAAGCAAGCTGTTGATTTCAGATGGCCTTCAAAACCTGCTTCAGTATGGATGGTTAGGGCAAGAACTTGATTCGTGCAGCTGTGTCCTTGTCTGGAGCCAGCTTGTTCAGGAGGGGTAGCAGCCTCGATGAACGGTGCTATTCTGGTTAGGAGGACTCGTTCCAAAAATTTGAACGTGCAACTGAGCAGTGCTATAGGGCGGTAGCTTTCAGGGCCGTCTTCAGGCTTGCCAGGTTTGAGAGTGGCTATAACTTTCGACAGTCTGAACTGTCTGGGAACTTTGTTCTCTTTGAGTATGTAAGTGAAGCCAGCGTATGCAGTGTGGGCCCATGTTGTTAATAAATTCATTATAGATGTTGTCGGAGCCAGCAGCCTGACTTTCACTTGCTTGACACCAAGGGCCTGGAAAGCGGCTCGTTTCTTGGGGCACTGCGGTTGAGGTTAGAGAGTTTACATTTTACTGCTCTGGTATGATTCTTGTCTCTCTTTGCCCTTGTGAGGTCTGTGATCCGGTTAGCAATGAGGTCGGGACTCAATTTAGAATACGGCTTTTTGAGGTGTTGCGTGCCAGTTAGCCCATTCAAGACTCTCCATGCATTCCTACTTGACTTGGCAAAGTTCATTTCTTTGTGTGTTGCTTCCCATTTCTATCGTCTGATCTTGTTTAAAGAGTGGAGTAGCTGTGAGCCCACTGTTTGATTTCTAGAACTTTGGTATTCTTGACATAAAGCCTCACTTTCTTGGTTCCAGCCAGGCACATATTCCTTCCCCGAACCCCTAGGAATGTTTGAATTAGCAGCTTTGATAACTAGTCTAACGAATTCATCGTAGTTGTTTGCTGTTGTCTGTAAGTTCATCGCAGCTAAGTTGGAGTCAAGGTCTTTTGAGAATCCATCCCAGTTAGCTCGTTGAAAATTCCATCTGGGTAGGGGCATTGAGTTTACAAGGGGAATTTCTAAACCAGTTTCTGTCATAACAGGACGGTGTTGGCAGTTTGGGAAGTTAGACAGAACAGTACGAGTGGCGTTAAGTGGTTGGTCTAGCTGATCTTTGGACACAAATACCAAGTCTGTGTTGTAATCCTTATTCCAGCGTGCAGAGTGGAAGGTTCCCTTGTCTTTCACATCAAAGACCAAGACCTATAATTGAAAAGAATAGACAAACATTTAAATCAAGTCTGCTTTTTACATAGACGTCGGTTACCTAAACTGAAGGATCTTCTGTCTCCGTGTCTTCAGATTCACTGTCGCTTGTTTCGGCCAGGTGTATCATCACAGATTCCACTATGGTGTCTCTTAAACCCTGGTTCAAGAAATCAGTTTCTTGCAATGCATCTGCGTGTTTTACACACCTCTCCCAGTCCTGCTGAGTAACATTGTCAAGAGCTTCGTGTGTTAGCTTCTCGACATCAGCAAGTTTGAAAGCAGTATTTCTTCTCGCTACTTCTCGCTTTACTTGGGCCCACATCAATTCAGTGGGGTTATACTGGCAGTGATATGGTGGTGTCGCATTTCGTTTGCCAGTTGATCTAATATGTAAGTCTTTTTGGCACCAACGATTTCTTCCTTGGACAGGAGTTCAGCCTTCGCTTCATTGACAAAATGAAACATTCTTTCTCTTTCACCACTCCATAATATCTGCCTAGCGCCGATTTGAACGTGGCAGCTTTTCTACGTGAATAGAGTGGTAGCTGGCGTTATCCATCACGATAACTGACTCTTCTTCCAGCGCAGGCAACAGTCGACTAAACCAATTCTTACAAACTTTTCCATTCATTCCTGAATGGTAATCGGATTGGCAAGAACTTTTCCCACCACGAAAAGCAAGTTTGGCCTCTGGTATGAAGCCTGTGGTTAGTGAACCAGCGTGGGCAATGATTAATCGGCCACCTCTACCAGTAGGTACTTTCAAACCGCCGTTTCCTTTGTAGTCATGCCATATGTACTTAATGGTGTGGTTCTGTGAATCCCAAGTTTCATCCAAATACACTACAGGCCTGGTGTCTTCAGCATGCAACAAGTGCATTGTATGCAAAAACTTCGCTCTTGCTGTTGCAATGTCTCTGTGTTCCATTAAGAATTTCTGTCCGTCATTACACTTCTTGAATCGGAAACCAAGGGAGATAAGAAGATGACGAACGTAGGTCTCTGAGCCCGAGTAATTAATTTTTTCATGGAGGTCAGCCCGTATTTTTTTTGCCATTGGATACTCTCCTCTGTCGTAATATCCAAGTTCAGTTCTATTGCACGAGCGCTTTGTTACAATCGTCAGAATCGGTTGATTTCCGTTCACGTTCGTATCCCTTTCTTGGAAAATGGAAACACTCATTCATGTCTGGATATTGTGGCAATTACACAGATGTGCTAATATGGCCTATACTTGAGTTGGAGACAGAACATGCTTCAGCAGTAAGTTTATGAATTTGCGCAAAATTTAAGTTATTCCTCGCTCCTTCATTGTCAGCCAGGTCAGTAAAAAAACTTGAGTACATTCGATATGATAATTTTCGATTGTTTACGTATGTCTTTCTGCCCTTTACGCAGACTGACCAGAGGAGTACTACAAGGAGGCCGTTGCTCCTGCATTGTTGTTCACCACTGAAGAAACGTCAAAGCACCTTTCTAGAGACAGTAAGACAATGAGATCAGACATGTGAATACTCGATATAGCACGGCAACACTGAGCTCTCAGCTACTCTGACCTACCACACCGCTAATGGTACCTACACTGCAACAAAGCCGAGAGGCGGGCGAATCACAGCCCGCAGCCCCTGCCGGCGGCAGGCAGCGGCCGTGACCTTGAGGACTCTATTTTCGTTTCGGCCACTATAGTGACTGGCATGTAACCTACTCCAGTTATCCAACCAGGGAAACGGGACCTACAATTTTACTTGGAATCCGAATCACATGTTATTTCTGGCGACTCCTCACACCTTTCAGGGGTGAAGGCTAGGTAAAATGAAGAGTGATAAATCCATGGTGAAAAAGGGATTCAAACCTGGGGCCTCTCAGCTTCCAAGCACGTACTTTACCACTACACCACTAGGCACAACACATATACATGTGGTTCATCTGTTGGCTTTGATGAGTGAGTCTGTGAGTATTAATATATGTGACATTGAAAGGGTACAGTACCGCCCGACATTGAAAATGGGTACAACATTCTTCGTTATTCTTGCCAGAACAACATATTTTTTGTAATAATAACTCAATTTCACTTAATACACCGAAGCCGGATACCAGTGTAGGAAAGAATGACAATTTCTTTATTTAATTGATCACATGTGCACTGCCACAAAATAAATTCCTATATCCAATTTGGCGAGATCTGCGAAATGAATGAATGTATGGTCGTCTGCTAACCACAGATAGTGAATGTGCAATATTTTGATCATCTTTGAGACGGTCCTTTGGTCACCTTTGGTGGAACCAAAGAGATGAAATTTACCTGAGCTCTGAGCGCCTGAAATGTGGCTGACCAATATGGTAGCATGGTGCTCCCCCACCTTGAGGGAGATGCGAGATGACCTGAAGAATGGCCATGTTTCAGCATTCTGGCGCTGGATCTTGTGTGTCTTAGGTGTGCTCCATAAAGACAAAAGAGTGGAGAGATGGTATGCATGTGAAATACTTAAGAGTAGTTTGGAATAATTATTTCTCTGTTTCAGGAACTGTTGTGGGGAGAATTAAATGACAGGCAGGTAATATTAAGGGGATCGTAGTAATCTACAGAAGTGACCAACGGTCACAATGAAACCACATGTAGCACTAAGTTGAAATACTTCCGAGTGCTAAAGTTAAGCTGAATTGCTGGCGTGTGTATTATAAGTTGGAAATATTTAAGAAATGGCGTGTGCAGGACTTGAAATTAGAGACGAGTACTTTCACGTGGTGAGTACTGTGTGAGTCTCAATCTGTGTATGAGACAAAGGATAAAGAGAAGTACTCGTCCATGGTATCAGTTGAGGACTCGCACGTGTGACGAATATGTTCTTAATATTACTTCGCGTGTTACGTTTCCGTGTGACGCTAGAATCAAACTCTAATACTCTGAGAGAGAAGCAAGGTGAGTCAGCCGTCTATCCAGCAACACCACTTGGCTTGCATTGCACAGGAAGACGTGCATATATCCTCCAGAGTTCGTAGTAGGAAAGAAAAGTTACGAAGTGGGGCAGCGTCGTGTGAAACTGGGATTAATGCTAATTAAAGAGGGAAAGCTGAAAGTGATGTGATTCTAACGTTGTGACTATTGTTTGTGTTGTATTGTATGTTGCCAGTGTGATGTATTTCATGTAATTTAAGTATGTGTGGTTTTCATGGGAGAGTAGCAAGATAGGTTCAGAGGCAGTGGGTTATGCACGTTCCTTTTTGTACCGCTCGGTCTGGAGGAAATTTTCGTGATGATGGGTGTGAGAGTCGAAGTGTGAGATATAGCAAAAGATCCACCATCCTATCCAGAAAGTGGACTGCAGCGTTAGATAATTACGAGACCATAAGATAGAGAATCACCAATGTAAAGCCATGCCCACTGGGCGGAGTTTCTCATGTGTAATTGTAGTATAAAATGTAATGGTTTGTTTAGGTTATCTATGAATCATAATACAATTTATCTGAATAAAAAAGATGGTGAAAAGAAAAAGATTGATGGCCTTGTTCTTCGAATAGTGTGTAGTCATGATATCCAGAATTCATAACGTGTGCGCCATTCATATTCAGTGGGATGGCCACGTGTTGATCAAAGCTGTTGGGTAAGAAAGAAAAATGTGGTATTGCCAGAGCGTAGTGAATAATCAGGGTTGTGTAAATTTCTAATAGTCAGTCTGCGTTATCCGTTTCCGTTACGTAATATTCAAACAGGAGAATAATTTGTAGCTTAATTGTGAGTACTAGAGCTCATAATCAGTCATTGATGTTAATGAATCCACTCGCTTGGCAGACCACTCATCTTGCAGGCCTGACTGCTTGATGCCACAGTATGAGCAAGGCATGTGGGTGCCTCTCAACATGTATGGCATTATCTTCTGATTGCATTGACTTAGAAGATTAAATTATTTAGATTGCGAAATGATGGCAGACATTAGTATTGACATATAATTGAACTTGATACTTCTACCCAGTCATGAGAAAAATGGGTCTTTATAGACGGCCATAACTTTTGACTGCACTGACTTAGAAGTGTACATCTTTCACACCGCCAAGGAACCTCAGACGTTAGCATATGACATAAATTTTAACTTGATGCCTCTACCAATTGCTAAGGAACGCGGGTTTTAACTGTCGGAAGCGAATACAGACAGATGGATAGATAACTCGTCCTACAAGGGTTCCATTTTTACCGATTGAGGTACAGAACGCTAAAAATTTACATTTTATTTTAATTTATGATGGTATTTTTGCGCTGTCGTTACAATTTTCTTGTAGCTGTAGTGATGGAACAAAAATACCCTCAGGAATTGTTGAGCAACTATGGACAATTACAGGCACACAGATGAAGGATTTTAATTTAGTTTCACCTCTTGTGGGGGAGGGGAACCATGCCTTCTCCACTTTCAATCGGCCCTTGAACGAAACATGACGGCCACCTGATTATTGACCACTCTCTCTCTCTATACAGGCTCGCTAGTCCTAGGTTCACTCTGCAATTACTAACAGAAAGAAACTACACACTCTGCAGTTAACGGAAAATAAAGTCAAAGTGTCACATACATTCTCTCAGTAAAATAAACGAACGATCATTGAACAAAACGTTCTTCCTATTCTCTGCAGAGAACAATATATTCTCTGTGCCTCGAAATATTACTGTCTAATTGTTTTAAATCAATGTTAATAAAGTTAGCAGCAGTTCTAGCCTGGAGCAACCAGAACCACATCAGTCGAAACTGTATACAAATCAACGTGTGACGAATACAGCTCACAAGCACTTTGACGACGATATGAAACAGGTATTCACAAAGTGATTAATAAAGTCTTTTATCCACAGCACTCAGCAGACATTTGAAATTAATCATCCTGTCTTTGCTTTTGTAATTAAAACTTAAATGGAGGAGGGGTGAGAAAAACGGATGTTAATGTATCTGAACCCTTACACATTTTGCACACTCACCTTCGACTCCTCTCGTTGCTGCAGCTTGCGACATTCTGCAAAAGGTGAGTAGGAGTATTTAGAAATCGTGTAAACGAATGTTATTGTTATTATTTGCGGATAAGTCCTTCAGAACTGTATGTCCCGATTTCTCTCATTCTGTTCCTCTACGCTTCTTTTCTCTCTTCAGGCCTTGTTGTTCCAGTCTTCTTCCTTGATTTTTGTTCTTGATCAACTTGCCATTTCTGAATTATGGAACTGAAGCTTTCACGGTTTTGGACATCTTCTGGAGTGATTCTTGCCACTTTCAGATCGCTTTTGATCTCGCCAACCCATTTCATTGTGGGAATGGTGGCTTGGCTCCTATTGTCAAAGAAAATCGAGTATTTGTTTTGTACGTCTACCAGGTTTAATTCTTTGAATGTGTCCATAGAACCTTAACCTGCGTTTTCTAATGTCGCTATGGATATGTGTGTATTGTTTGATTTCCTGATTGCTTCTGAGTCGATATTCTTCGTTTACAAGTTTTAGGCCTAGAATTTTTCTTCCGGCTTTCTCACTGTTTTCATTGTCTGTTTTCCTGTGTGAAATAAATGTTTCTGATCCATAGAGGCATTCTGGTTTAATTACTGTGTTGTACCTTAGTTGGAGACACATTTCCTACTGCAGGTAGTTTGGGTAAGTCGGTATACAGTTTCCATCTTTTGACAGTTAATTTAGTTTGTCTTTATTTTGATTCCGTTTTCCAGAATGATTTCGCCGAGATATTTAAATTGTAGAACTCATTCAATTTTGCCGTATTTCGTCTGTAAGAATTTTGGTGCTTCTTTGTTGCAGGTCATGTACTCCGCTTTTTCAGAAGATATCTAGAGAATGTTATTGGTTAATGAAAAATATATTTAAACTGTCAAGAATGGCCTGAAAAGACGGGCTGGCTGTGGTCGATGGGGTGGTGTGAAGTAACAGAATTAGAAATTGCGTAGCTGGACACTGGGCCTCGTCGCACACGGAATTCCCGAGTCGCAGGTGTGGCCGTGGAGAACTCGGACTCTCAGGCGAGGCCTGGAAAGCGGGTCAAGGGTAGAGTGGGAGGGGGGGGGGGGGGCGTGAGGAGGGAAATGAAAGGAAAGGCGCCGCTGCTTGCGCCACAGCCCAGGCACAACACACACGCGCTGCAGCCGCGAGCCCAGCATTCAGAACGTACACCTCTCACAAATACATGGACACTGCTGTACAGAAAAAACCATAGCAACAGGTATATGGTGAATCAGTTTCTATTGTGGTTCTTGTAGTAGTCTCCACTGCGAGATATGGTTTGGTGCAGCTCTCCGTGCTAATACAGCTTGTGCAGATCTCTTTATCTCTTGTTGGCTATTGGTACTACGTTTATTTCAATATGCACAATTTTTACTTGCGCGCCCCCCCCCCCCACCCCCTCCCCACCCCAAACACAACTTTCCTCTTACCAAACTGACGTTCCTTGAACAAGCCTCAGAGCCGATTCTATCAATCTATTCCCCTTTTTATTCAGGTTGTGTCACCAGGTTGTTCACCCCACTCCTCCCGCCACTCTCAGATCGAGGCAGGAGTTATCGTTTGTTATCCAAACTAACCATCTAATATTCAGCTACCTAGAACAGATACCTCAGAACCTCACACATAATGGAAATACATTGGACCAAATGGCAACAAATGGACCTGACCTCTCTGAAGATGTCCATGTCGAAATTAGTATCAGTGACCACGGCACTGCAGTCATGGACCGTGCGGCTGGTCCCGGCGGAGGTTCGAGTCCTCCCTCGGACATGGGTGTGTGTGTTTGTCCTTAGGATAATTTAGTTTAAGTAGTGTGTAAGCTTAGGGACTGATGACCTTAGCAGTTAAGTCCCATAAGATTTCACACACATTTGACCATGACGCGATTGAGCAACAGTGATTAATAAAGTACAGAAGGCGACCAAAGCAAGCAGAAAGATATTTGTGGTGTCACCGCCAGACACCACACTTGCTAGGTGGTAGCCTTTAAATCGGCCGCGGTCCGTTAGTATACGTCGGACCCGCGTGTTGCCATTGTCAGTGATTGCAGACCGAGCGCCGCCACATTGCAGGTCTAGAGAGACTTCCTAGCACTCGCCCCAGTTGTACAGCCGACTTTGCTAGCGATGGTTCACTGACAAATTACGCTCTCATTTGCCGAGACGATAGTTAGCATAGCCTCAGCTACGTCATTTGCTACGACCTAGCAACGCGCCATTATCATTTGCTATTTATCTTGTGATGCATGTACCGTCAGACCGATGTTCACCAATTATGGATTAAAGTTAAGTATTCCCGCAGCTACGTACTTTATTTGCTAGTCTCAATTATTTTACCTGTTCCAGACCTCACGCCAGCCTGCGTGAGCTTAAACGCGTGCCTTTCGGCTTCCTCCTAGTGGCTTGGCTGTCTTGCCAAGTCACAACAATATTTATGTTCAGTAAACTAGATAAAAGAGTAGTTGACCATGCAGTGGATAGATATGTACCCAGTAGAACAATCCACAAATGGAGGGATCATCCACGGTGTACAGTGGAAACGGAGACTACTGTATAATAGGTATAAAACAAAGCATAGGAGTATAGATAGAGAGATGCTGAATGAAACGCGTTTGACTGTCAAGATGGCAACGCGTGAAGCCTTCAGTGACTACCATAGCAGAATGTTGTCAAATGATATTTCACAAAACCCAAAAAATTCTGGTCGTGTGTAAAGACTGTGAGTAGCACCAAAGTCAGTGTCCATTCCCTATGAATGAGACAGGACCTGAAATTAAGGGTAGAAAATCAAAACCTGGAATGTAATGCTTAACTATGTTTTCAAATGGTCCGTTACAAAGAAAAAGCCAAGAGTATTGTCCCACTTTAACCCTTGTACCACTGAAAAGATGAGTGAAATCAGTCATCGTCTCCGTAATGTGACTGGATCTGTGATTTCCTGTCAGAGAGGTCACGGAATGTCATCGAGTAAAACAGAAGTGATTTATGGCGTTCCCCAAGGTAGTGTTATAGGCCCTTTGCTGTTCCTTATCTATATAAACGATTTGGGAGGCAATCTGAGCAGCCGTCTTCGGTTGTTTGCAATGACGCTGTCGTTTATCGACTAACAAAGTCATCAGAAGATCAAAACAATCTCCAAAACGATTTAGAAGAAATATCGAAATGGTGCGAAAAGTGACAGTTGACCATAAATAACGAAAAGTGTGAGGTAATCCACATGAGTGCTAAAAAGAACGCGTTAAACTTCGGTTACACGATAAATCAGTCTAATCTAAAAGCCGTAAATTCAACTAAATACCTAGGAATTACAATTACGAACAATTTAAATTGGAAGGAACACATAGAAAATGTTGTGGGGAAGGCTAACCAAAGACTGCGTTTCATTGGCAGGACACTTAGAAAATGTAACAGACCTACTAAGGAGACTACCTACACTATGCTTGTCCGTCCTCTTTTAGAATACTGTTGCGAGGTGTGGGATCCTTACCAGAAAGGACTGCCTGAGTACATCGAAAAAGTTCAAAGAAAGGCAGCAAGTTTTGTATTATCGCGAAATATGGGAGAGAGTGTCACAGAAATGATACAGGATTTGGGATGAACATCATTAAAAGAAAGGCGTTTTCCGTTGCGACGGAATCTTCTCACAAAATTCCAATCATCAACTTTCTTCTCCGAATGCGAAAATATTTTATTGACACCGACTTACATAGGGAGGAACGATCACAAAGATAAAATAAGGGAAATAAGAGCTCGTACGGAAAGATATAGGTGTTCATTCTTTCCGCGTGCTATACGAGATTGGAATAATAGAGAATTGTGAAGGTGGTTCGATGAACCCTCTGCCAGGCACTTAAATGTGATTTGCAGAGTATCCATGTAGATGTACTAGTGTCAGTGGTGTTGAGAAACAGCTTAAATCATTAAAACTGAACAAAACTCCAGGGCCCGATGGAATCCCTATCAGATTCTCTATTGAATTTGCGGCTACTAACTGTACCCTATCGTAGTTCCCAGGAACAGAAAACCGTGCCTAGTAATTGCATAAAAGCACAGGTAACACCACTCTGCAGAAAGGGTAGTAGAAGTGATCCAAGCAACTACCGTCCAATATCTTTGTCATAGATTTGCTGTAGAATCTTTGAACACATCACAAAGCACAAACACAAAGAGGTAAACCGTAAAAACTATCGAACTATATGAAAAAAACGTAAATTAATTACAAAGTACAACATGCAGACACTTTATTCAGTATGTAAACATACTGATATTCGGATTTAGGTCATGATATGTTCGATATTGCTGCCATCATTGACGATGATGAGGCGCAGACCAATAGCATGATCCGCTGAAGTGTCGGAACATCGATGCTATTGATGGCCTCCTGAATGGCAGTTTTCAGCTCAGCAATGATCACCTTGCCTTTAATATAGCCCCAAAAAAAGGTGTTGCATGTGCTCAGGTCCGGAGAATATGGTGGCCAATCGAGGCCAGTGCCAGTGGCCTCTGGCTGTCCCAGAGCCAGAATGCGGTCCCCAAAGTGCTCCTCCAGGACACTAAATACCCTCCTGCTTCGATGGGGTCGAGCTCCGTCTTGCATGATCCACATCCTGTCTAAATCAGGGTCACTTTGGATAATGGGGATGAAATCATCTCCCAAAACCTTTATGTATCGTTCGGTAGTCAACGTGCCATCAAGGAATAACGCACTAGTTATTCCGTCACTGGACATTGGACACCACATAATCATCCGTTGAGAGTGAAGAGACTTCTCGATCGCTGAATGCGGATTCTCAGTCCCCCAAATGTGCCAATTTTGCTTGTTGACGAACCCATCCGAATGAAAGTAGGCTTCGTTGCTGAACTGAACCATATTCACATTCTCATTGCCATCATGACCCGCTGCCAACCGTGCAGTTTGAACGTCCTAACGCAAACCGTTCAGAATTTATGACAATTTTATTTCATATAGTACAATAATTGTCACCCTGTATCTTGAACAGAATGACCTTCTCCATGCCAGCCAGCATGGATTCCGAAAACATCAATAATGTGAAACCCAACTCGCACTTTTCTCACATGACTTAAAGCTCTGGATCGAGGCGGTCAGGTACTATTTCCTAATTCCAAAAAGTATTTGGTCCAGTACCACACCCACGCTTGTTGTCAAAGTTCGATCATTTGGGGTATCAAGTGAAATTTGTGACTGAATAGGACTTTTTGGTATGGAGGACACAGCACATTATCTTGGATGGAAAATCATCATATGTAGAAGTAACTTCGAGTTGTCCCCAGGCAAGTGTGTTGGAGCCGTTTTGTTCATGTTGTGTATTAATGACCTTGTGGACAATATTCATAGTAGCCACAGAGTTTTTGCGGACGATGCAATTATCTACAAAGAAGTAATATCTGAAAGAAGTCGTATAAATATTCAGTCAGATCTTCATAAGATTTCAATGCGGTGCACTGAGTGTCAGCTTCCTTTAAATGTTCAGAAATGTAGTACTGCGCACTTCACAAGACGAAAAAAACGTTGTATCCTATGACTAATATCAATCGGTTACAGTTGGAATCGGCCATTTCATACAAATACCTGTGTGTAACACTTTGTAGGGATATTATCAGTTACGAGCAGCTGCCTCGAGATGGAACTCGTTAACCAGGCTACATCCGTCAGAGCGTCGTATTCGTACACCACTAGCACTGCCAGCCGCCAAAGAGAGCGCTGTCAACCAAGGACTACTTTTCTTCCCCTTATCCATTTCGTAATGATTGTCCCCTGACTTGGAGCTCATATCTTAGTAACACTCCATGACGAACATGGATGTTTTGTGCCTTGCCGGAATTGTGGAAATATCTGTTTTCATTTAGTGTACGAATACTACATTTTAGTAGAAATGGGAACCACACACGTGGTAACATTTAAGAGAAAATTTGCTTTTTCGAGCATTTTTTGGCGGATGTCAACTTTGAGGAGCCACAGAAGTCTGGCCGGAACTCGAAATTTACTTTGCACAGTCTCAAGATACACATTGCTGTGTTTGCAGGCGTATTTTCGTTACTTTAAATTTAGTGGGTTCATCGCTATAATGCCAAATGCAAGACGCTGCGACTACGGCGGGGAAAGTATGGCTGTAAACGTTGAGCTATTTTTGATTACATCGTTGTCATTATTGTTGTATACTCCTCACGTTTGTCAGTTACTAGTTTTTAGCTGCAATACATGCGAAGCTTTGGCGGGGCATAGTTGTACCACTGGGCTGCCTCTTGTCGTAATGTGCAATAAGCAGGCATTCACCAGCAAAGAATGGCAAATTCGTAGTCGCATTCAAATACACCATTGTCGCAGTCAGTTATTGTTGCGAGTAGAGTGTAATAATATGGGAAATTTCAAATAGTAGCAGTATGGTATTCTGCCTTACGGCAGGTCTTGTCATGGGTTAAACCTCTTCCAGTTTTGTCTGTCCATAGCCAGTCTTTTCATTTCTGAATATTTGTCTCCTTTTATAGTGTCCAACGTTTGATATCTTCTTTTTCCTCTACCCCCTTTTCCCTCCACCATTCCTTCTATTCCTTCCTTCAATAAACAGTCCCTCCTCAAACAATGTCCAACCCAGTTCCGTTTTCTCTTTCTAGCAACTTTCAGCATGTTTCTTTCTTCTCCAACTCTTCTTAATACTTCTTCATTCCTTACTCGGTTTTCCCATTTCACTTCCATCCTTCTTCATATCCACATCTCTAGTGCCTCCAATCTTCTTTCATCTTCTTTCCTCAATGTCGAGGTCTCTGCACCACATCGTGCAACGCTCCATATGTGACATTTGGCAAGTCTTTTCCTCAGATCTTTGTTTAGCGGTCCACAAGGTAATTTCTATTTCCTCTTGAATCCTTCTTTTGCCATTGCAATTCTTTTCCTAATTTCTGTTGAGCAATACATATAATCCATTATTACACTTCCCAAGTAATTGAAGTTACTCACTTGCTCTATTTCCTCTCCCCCTATTTTCATACGGCATTTTCTCGCCTTTACTCCAATTACCATGCTTCTTGTTTTCTTCTTGCTAATCTTCATCCCATATTCTTCTAATTTTGTGTTTAGATCATCTAACATTTGTTCTATGTCTCTTGCACTCTCTGCCATCACAACCATGTCGTCTGCGAATCTTATACACTCCACTCTCCGACCCCCTATACAAACTCCTCTCCTTCCATCAAAATTTTCACTTATAATTTCCTCGCTACGGTCACAGGTTCGAATCCTGCCTTGGGCATGGATGTGTGTGATGTCCTTAGGTTAGTTAGCTTTAAGTAGTTCTAAGTTCTAGGGGACTGATGGCCTCAGATGTTAAGTCCCATAGCGCTCAGAACCATTTGAACCATTTTTAATAATTTCCTCGTTTCACTAATAATTTCAAATAAAAGCTCAATATACAATCAGCCCTCAATAAATGAACAATTAAATGTACACTGATATGACAAGAGTCATGGGATAGCAATATCCACAAATACATTTGCAGAGCTGTCATTTGAGTTCAAGCGACCGAACTCAGACGGGTTGTTGGAGCTAGACGTATGGGACATTCAATTTCGGAAATCGTTAGGGAATTCAGTATTTCGAGATCCATGGTGTCAAGAGTGTGCCGAGAATACCAAATTTGGGGCATTACCTCTCACCACGGACAACGTTCACTGAAACAGTGGCATTTGCTTAGAATTGCCAGTGCTAGCAGACAAGTAACACTGTTTGAAATAACCACAGAAATCATTGTGAAACGTGCGACGAACGTATCCGTTAGGACAGTGTGGAGAAATTTGTTGTTAATGGACTATGGCAGCAGGCGACAGCGTTAATGGGCTTTGGCAGCATGCGACCGACGCGTGCCTTTGCTAACAGCACATCACCTGCAGCGCCTCTCCTGGGGTCGTTACCATACCGGTTGAACCCATGACGAGTGGTAAACCGTGTCCCTCTCAGATGAGTCCCGACCTCAGTTGGTAAGAGCTGTTGGTACGGTTCGAGTGTGGCACAGACCCCATGAAGCCACAGACCCGAGTTGTCAACAAGGCACTGTGCAAGCTTGTGGCGGCTCCATGATGTTTACAGGGAATGGACTCGGCTCTCTGGTCCAACTGAACCGATCATTGACTGGAACTGGTTATGTTTGACTACTTGGATACCACTTGCAGCCGTTCATACACTTCATGTTCGCAAACAACGATGTCATGTCACTGGGCCACAATTATTTCTGATTGGTTTGAAGAATATTGTGAACAATACACAATATGAACGAATGGTTTGGCCACCCAGATCGCCGGATGTGAATCCCATCAAACACTTATGGGTGATAATCGACAGGTCAGTCCGTACACAACACCCTGCGCCGGCAACACCGTTGCAATTATGGAAGGCTATAGAGGCAGCATGGCACAGTATTCCTGCAGGGGACTTCCAATGACTTGTTGAGTTCTTGCCACGTCGAGTTTCTGCTCTACGCCGGTCAAAAGGAGGTCTGAAACGATTAGGTGGTATCCCATGACTTTAGTCACCTCATTGTATTGTACATTTTGACAGTGAATTAAAATCGGGTAGCTCGAATGCATTTTGCAGCTGGCTGACGTTTCGCTGTTGCTATTACAGTCATCTACTTGGATAAGCAACGGTTCTATTCCTAAGTCATGACAGTGGCCTCTTTGTGCACAACTGTTTTCAGGTCTGTTGCACATGACTTACTGAATTCCTCCAGGCACATTGGGGAACACTTTTCAGGGTGGAGCGATGCAAATGTAAAGTATAATTTATCTAAAAATTCATGCTTTCGTTAGCTACCTTTTCGTGTCAAATGCACTAATTAATTCTATAGCGTCGAATTCGCATTGCGCCACTGGCAATCACAGAAGTTTAATTTCCTTGTCTAGTGAGTACCGCCGGCCGAGGTAGCCGAGCGATTCTAGGCGCTACAGTCTGAAACCGCGCGACCGCTACGGCCGCAGGTTCGAATCCTGCCTGGGGCATGGATGTGTGTGAAGTCCTTAGGTTAGTTAGGTTTAAGTACAGGATGTCCACAATGAGACTCCAATATTTTAATATCCTATATCTTTCTCATTTCAGATGGTGGACCTGTGAATCCTGAAGGGGCAGGCAGAGCAACTCAACAAGTTTGTGGTGTGCAAATTTGATAAGCCAAATGGCCGTAGTGGAGCTGCAATCAATTGTTTTAGCAAAATGGTGGATATGAAGGAGCGTGCACAAGTGGTCTGGTGGTATGCAGAGACAAAATCGGCGACCCAAGTACAAAGAAACTTTCGTCGAGTTTACAACAAAGCGCCCCCGTCGTTCAAGACTATAAAGAAGTGGTGTGATCGGTTTTTGGCTACTGGGAGTGTTGCGAAAGGGCATGGTGGTGGTAAGCCTGGGATCAGCGAACATCATGTGGAACAAGTGCGGCGGTCATTCGAACAAAGTCCACAGAAGTCAGTGCGACAGGCAGCACGAGAACTTCGTATGAAACATTCAACAGTGCACCAAGTACTTCATCAGCGATTACGTTTGTAAGCATATAAAGTGCAGGTTGTGCGAGAAATCAAGCCTGATGATCGACCAAAGCGAGAAGAATTTGCATGTGTCATGTTAGACCGCATTGCCGCGGACGAGACATTTTTATCACGCGTGATGTTTACTGACGAGGCAACCTTTCACGTGTCAGGGGCTGTCAATCGTCACAATGTGCGCATCTGGGGATCCGAAAATCCACATGCACCTAGGGAACATATGTGCGACAGTCCGAAAGTTAATGTGTGGTGTGGTTTGATGATAAATCGCATTGTTGGACCGTTTTTCTTTTAGGAGCATACTGTGGATGGAGCCATCTACCTGGACATGCTGGAACAATTTGTCGTGCCACAGATAACAGACCTGCAGCCAAATGTGATGTTTCAACAGGACGGTGCACCACCCCATTGGAGCCTTGATTTCCGAAAATTTTTGAATGACACATTCCCGCAACGATGGATTGGCCGTGGAGGTCCAATTCCTTGGCCGCCACGTTCGCCCGACATAACTCTCCTCGATTTTTTCTTGTGGGGTTATGTGAAAGACCGTATACGCTACACCAGTAAAGGACCTGCAAGACTTGAAACAGCGCATAAGAATTGTCATCAACTCTGTCACAGAACAGATGCTCCGCAACACATGGCACGAAATCGATTATAGACTTGATATTCTTCGCGCTACCCGTGGCGCTCATGTTCAAGTGTACTGAATCGTCCACCTGTGTATGAAAACTTGATGAGCTGCTGTATGATTTCCCTGCATTTGTTCGTCAATAAATTGTGTTTCCTCTCAGATTTTATGAGTTCAAATGTTGGAGTCTCATTGTGGACACCCTGTAGTTCTACGTCCTAGGGGACTGATGACCTCAGAAGTTAAGTCCCATAGTGCTCAGAGCCATTTGAACCATTTTTGAGTGCAGTACACTTTCCGGAAGGTATTCTTGTGACCTCAAGTGCGCTTGCACGTGTTCCAGTAGGCCACCTTTAGCAAAGTCCTGGTATAACGTTGCATTAGATGGAGGCTCTACGTTATTGCTTTCCATCCATCCAAAAACAGCATTATTTCTCCATTTTCATATAGATTTCGTGATATTGGATTTATCGTCATGTGATTTGGAACCTGATCTAAAACAATCGCAGATCTTAGAAATTTTTTGGGGGAATGCTCCTAAACCACTCTTCACACCATCCTGCTCATAATGATAATCTGCACCTTCTATTTGGCCAGCAAAACATAACGCAGCATTTTGCACGAACACATCTTCGTTCCCAATATGACACATTATAATCGTTTTTCCAGAACTGGAATGTGTTTGAATTCCTGCTTTCCAAGCATTCCACTCTTGAACATTTCATGTGTAATAGTCACATACATTTTCTGATACATAAGGAAATTTTTGTTCCTGCCGCTTAAACTTTGTGGAATGATTTGCACCACACCAAATCTCATCAGTGCAATAAATAGTCCAACCAGTGGTTCTCAAGTGTGTTATTTCGCGCAAGAAGTCGTCTCCTTTTGCTGCTACTCGTTTTTTTTCATCAGCACAGGTTTTCATTTAACTTTTTGTATCTGAAGTCCAGTTTCCGAATAGCACGCCAAGGATTGTTTCGCTCATACAGTATCAGGAAAGTCTTCTACTTCAGTCTTCAACTTTTCCAATACGGGTAGTACTGTTGGAACTGCTTTTCCATGTAGAAGTCGTTGATTTTTCCTTATTATGTCTCCCTGTGTAAACTCAGTAAGCCCGCATCTCGTGGTCGTGCGGTAGCGTTCTCGCTTCCCACGCCCGGGTTCCCGGGTTCGATTCCCGGCGGGGTCAGGGATTTTCTCTGCCTCGTGATGGCTGGGTGTTGTGTGATGTCCTTAGGTTAGTTAGGTTTAAGTAGTTCTAAGTTCTGGGGGACTGATGACCTAAGATGTTAAGTCCCATAGTGCTCAGAGCCATTTTGTAAACTCAGTAATTGCCAGATCAATTGTTTGGTGATATAAGACATGACGTTTCTCCATATTCTCTCGACATTCGCTTCGCTATAGTTTCAGCAACTCTGTGAGGTTTCAGAAATTCTCGTTACTAACTGTGATATCGAATTGCTCGCATCCTGTTCTTTTTAGGCCTCCAAGTAAGCGAGCGCACTTGTCACTGTAGACCTTTCACAACCCCGTAACTGATGCATGGTTTCACACAAGTACAAGGTAACTAATTATGTTGCGAGGACTGACCATGACAACGAATGGCAGCACGATTGTGTCGTGTGTGACGGGACACTGCAACAATGAAGTGGGAACGCTATTTAGAGGTCTGGTAACATAGCATACGCGAGCATGCGGTGCATAAAGACGCAAAAGCAAGTACGTTAAACACGTGATATTAGCCCTTCATGTAGATTTATGAGCATAAAGACATAACAGCTGTGGAAGACAAGAACAGAGTTTGCATTTCGCCATACCCACACCCTGCCATCGGATCGCCAATTGTGTACCGTGACTCGTCACTCCACACACTGTTTTTCCACTGTTCAATCGTCCAACGTTTACGCTCCTTACACCAAGCGAGACGTCGTTTGGCATTTACCGGCGTGATGTGTGGCGTATGAGCAGCCGCTCGTCCATGAATTCCAAGTTTTCTCACCTCCTGCCTAACTGTCATAGTACTTGCAGTGGATCCTGATGCAGTTTGGAATTCCTGTGTGATGGTCTGGATGGATGTCTGCCTATTACATATTACGACCCTCTTCAATTGTCGGCAGTTTCCATCAGTCAACAGACGAGGCCGGCCTGTACGCTTTTGTGCTGTACGTGCCCCTTCACGTTTCCACAAATCGGGAACAGTGGACCTAGCGATGTTTAGGAGTGTGGAAATCTTGCATACAGACGTATGACACAAGTGACATGCAATCACTTGATCACATCGAAGTCCATGAGTTCCGCGGAGTACCCCATTCTGCTGTCTCACGATGTCTAATAACTACTGAGGTCGTTGATATGGAGTACCTGGTAGTATGCCGCAGCACAATGTACTTAATATGAAAAACGTATGTTTTTGGGGGTGTCCGGATACTTTTGATCACGTAGTGTAGGTTTAATCGCATTTTATGCATATCATCGTTACGCGAATGTAATCGCATTTTTATACAGGTCACCGTTAGGCGAACTGCGTTAATCTGCAGATTGTCGGCTGCCAAGAGTGAAACATGTTCGGTGATGATTTGGGCAGCCGTATCGTGGTATATTCCATAGGCCCAGTGGTTATGCTGCACGGTCTCCCTACTGCCAAGGATTATGTGACCAGTTTGGCTGATCAGGTCCATCCCATGGTACAGTATTTGTTCCTCAGTGGTGATGCTGTGTTCCATGACGTCCGGCACTGGTTTTAAGAGCACGAGAATGAAGTACCCCATTTCCTCGCCGAGCGAGATGGCGCAGGCTTTATCACACTGGACTCGTATTCGGGAGGACGACGGTTCAAAACTGTGTGTGGCCACACAGATTTAAGTTTTTCTTGCTTTCCCTTAACTCGCTCCAGGCAAATGACGGGATAGTTCCTTTGAAAGGGCACGGCCGCTGTCCTTCCCCCGTACTTGAAACGTTTCGAGCGTGTGCTCTGTCTCTGATGACCTTGATGTCGACGGGACGTTAAATGCTAATCTTCCTTCCCCTCCCTCCAGGCCGCCACAGTCACCAGATCTAAATATTTTTGAGTCTTTGTGGCCTACTTTGGAGAGAAGGGTGCATACTCCTATCCGCTGCATAATCGTTATTTGAATGTGCCACTATTTTGCTAGAAGAGTGGTTTAAAGATTCTCTTGAAAACCATACTGGTTCCGTATTTATCCATTCCTAGAGTACTGGAAGCTGTTTCAAATGGCAACGTTTTTCCTACCCAGATTAGGCGTAGTAGTGTGATGTGTTTTTGGTGTCTCCATATTTTTGTCCGCCTCCTGAATTTATGAAATTCTAGCATGACGTTGGTGGAAGGATCAGAAACTAAGGCATGTATCAGGATTAAATCCAAGGATAGTGCTTTCTGTGCTGGCGACGACAACATGCTTTAAGATAAAGGACATTCTGTTAGAAACTAGGCATCAGTAAATTAGAGAGTGATTGTAACTACGACAAAACGGTGAAGTCAGTACTAATTGCTGGTACTAACACATACTTCCTGGTGAATTCAACACTGTAAAGAGTTAGTGAACATTACTGGCCACCTGTGGAAGAACTTTCAAGTGAGAATAATGTGAGACTGTGACGCGATTGGTAAGTGATTTCCGGCGAGTGTAATACTCCACTATTGCTACCATACGATGAGCATTTAGAATTTGTAATTTTGAATGAGTATTTACTGTGCTGTACGCGTCAGGATTGCGCAATGGACTGTTGGTACCTGGTGAACGCTTGGTCCCGCAGTGTAACCAGATCTCTGGGGAGGTCGTGTGAAACATGTCGCCGCACCGGGCAGTTAACACGGTCACCTTATGGCCCTGTTGTTCGCGGTCGTCTCGACCTTGTTCTGATGCAAGAAGCAATATGATCATCCAGACACACTCGCTATCTGGGGGAAGGTCGGCTGCAGGCGTCCGACTCATTCACGAACCAGCTGCAGAAGGGTATCCGTCAGGAACGATCATGGTACGCTCATACACTGTTTGTTTCAAATGGCCATGAGGGGAAATTGTAATGGTCGTTCTGCACAGGGGCGGTTTATCCATGCTCCACATGCTACGGGCCTTGCGCTTTCGCAGATCCCGTACCGCACTGCTTCTTTTTCGGGGGAAATATAAACATCAGCAGGTTTGAAACTAAACTAATATCACTGAAGTGGACATGATCGTCCAGTTGTTTAAAACACTGGAAATAATAGATCACTGACATAGAATCTGGCGTATTTCCAATTTTAAAAGAATACGTCAAAGTAATTATATTTTACTGAACTACGTTTTACGTATTTCAAAGGTTTAATAATTTTATTTATGCATTCTATTCAACTATAGTCTGCGGTAATCACTATGAACTGGCGCTGATTTGAGCAAACTGTCACCACATCACGTATTGCCTAGAGAGATCTTTTGCTTTATGATGTTAACAAAGCTCGTCTTAAAATCGTTGTTGGTGCATCCTACCACCAAACGATGTAGGCCGATTAATGAAAGAGTCGGATAAGCATGTTACTCCCAAAGTCTGACAGCTACTCACTTAAATTGAGGCTAGTGATAATATAGTTCACGTACAACTGTTTTTGCGATCCTATTTTACGAGTACGTTCCTTTCACTAATTTTGTGTTTTGGCACAGTGCGGTTTTGCACCATGTTTGCGTAAAATATCCATGCCGACTTTCGTCTTTAACCCATTACGATATGCCTGTTCTCACTCTCTCCCGCCGACAGTTACAGTGTTAGGTTTCCAGCTTTCACCACTAAGCATAAGATAAATTCAGTTTTCCCAATCGAAATATCGCGACATTTCACTGAGTAGCTAGGAAATACAAGAGTGTATCGCGAAATTTTGTTCTATCAAAAGGTCTAAAATTTATTACTCAAAGCATTTTACTTTTCAGTGTGAACTATGATAATTTGTAATCAATTTTGGGGCAGTCGTCACAACCAGCAGGTGCAACGGCGGGCTACGGTCATTTCTATTTGCAGGTAATTCGAGAGATCGTAAAAATACTCGTGTGTAACACTGGTTACAGCGTATATACAGCGTAACTAGGTTGAGGTAGTAAAACATAAGCGTCACCTCTGACGAGTAGTTTTAATACCTCGAGTGTCAGAGCGGGTGATCCAGTGGTAAAGTGCGTGCCTAGAAACCGAAAAGTCGCGGGATCGAACCCAGTCGGACAATGTAAACCACAGACTAGTTAAAAAGTCAAGGTTCATAACGTAAGTTAGTTGTTAAATAAGTGAAATAAAATTTTGTTCGTCGTTATTTTCACATGGAAGTAAAATACGGAAGAAAAATTATATGTTTCAAAAAATATGAGTACACATTGTTGAATAAAGACTTCATACTTCACCAAAACCTGAACTAATCGGGTGGTACTGACTACAATTGGGGAGAAAAGACGTTTGTACCACACTCTGACAAACAGCAGAGATCAGTTAATAGACCCCAGAAGCATCGAAGATTTACAATGAAATGAACAGCCTTAGCTGCTTACAGGCGTTGACATACGTCAACGGGGACAGATGAAAATGTGTGCCCCGACCGGGGCTCGAACCCGGGATCTCCTGCTTACATGGCAGACGCTCTATCCATCTGAGCCACCGAGGACACAGAGGACAGCGCGATTGCAGGGATTTATCTCTGGCACGCCTCCTGCGAAACCCACATTCTCAACGTATTGTCCCGCACTACATTCGTAGTGCCCCCGCCCATTATACTCATTACTCGCGGCGCGTTGCCGATTCCCGTAAGAGTTCGGGCACTGTTTGTGTATTCGCACAGAAGAAGAAGATGGTCAAGTGGCCGGTGAGCCTTAACTATATATATATATATATACTAAGATGGTATCTATTCTTTCGGACATGCATCAAAGTAGTCTTCGGACTGAACACGACAACAACGGGCCCCCCGATTCATTGGTGAAATAGACCCCACGCTATCTTAAACTGTCCCTGGTTCTGCAGTGTTTGATAATGGGTCAACTACTATCCTAACCGTCTACCAATAATCCACAATTGTATTATAATGGAAAGGCAGCGTCATTCCTCTTTTACAAATTGTAAATTATGTTGGGAAGCTCAGTAAAGAAGCATCAGGAGAAACAATAGTAAATGATGTGTTTGCTAAGACAAATCATTAGTTTTGGACGAATACACTATCTTTAATCTTTGGAAAAGACGAAGAAGGAAAAAAGTAAAACAACAAAACTAATCCAGTTTTCTGTAGTACTGGCCATTAAAATTGCTACACCAAGAAGAAATGCAGATGATAAACGGGTATTCATTGGACAAATATATTACACTAGAACTGACATGTGATTACATTTTCACGCAATTTGGGCACATAGATCCTGAGAAATCAGTACCCAGAACAACCACCTCTGGCCGTAATAACGGCCTTCATACGCCTGGGCATTCAGTCAAACAGAGCTTGGATGGCGTGTACAGGTACAGCTGCCCATGCTGCTTCAACACGATACCACAGTTTATCAAGAGTAGTGACTCGATTGTGACGAGCCAGTTGCTCGGCCACCTTTGACCAGACGTTTTCAATTGGTGAGAGATCTGGAGAATGTGCTGGCCAGGGCAGCAGTCGAACATTTTCTGTATCCACAAAAGGCCTGTACAGGACCTGCAACATGCAGTCGTGCATTATCCTGCTGAAATGTAGGGTTTCGCAGGGATCGAATGAAGGGTAGAGCCACGGGTCGTAACACATCTGAAATGTAACGTCGACTGTTCAAAGTGCCGTCAATGCGAACAAGAGGCGAACGAGACGTGTAACCAATGGCACCCCATACCATCACGCCGGGGATACGCCAGTATGGCGATAACGAATACACGCTTCCAGTGTGCGTTCACCGCGATGTCGCCAAACACGGATGCGACCATCATGATGCTGTAAACAGAACATGGATTCATCCGAAAAAATGACGTTATGCCATTCGTGCACCCAGGTTCGTCGTTGAGTACACCATCGCAGGCGTTCCTGTCTGTGATGAAGCGTCAAGGGTAACTGCAGCCGTGGTCTCCGAGCTCATAGTCCATGCTGCTGCAAACGTCGTCGAACTGTTCGTGCAGATGGTTGTTGTCTTACATACGTCCCCATCTGTTGACTCAGGGATCGAGACGTGGCTGCACGATCCGTTACAGCCATGCGGATAAGATGCCTGTCATCTCGACTGCTAGTGATACTAGGCCGTTGGGATCCAGCACGGCGTTCCGTATTACCCTCCTGAACCCACCGATTCCATATTCTGCTAACAGTCATTGCATCTCGACCAACGCGAGCAGCAATGTCGCGATACGATAAACCGCAATCGCGATAGGCTACAATCCGACCTTTATCAAAGTCGGAAACGAGATGGTACGCATTTCTCCTCCTTACACGAGGCATCACAACAACGTTTCACCAGGCAACGCCGGTCAACTGCTGTTTGTGTATGAGAAATCGGTTCGAAACTTTTCTCATGTCAGTACGTTGTAGGTGTCGCCACCGGCGTCAACCTTATGTGAATGCTCAAGCTAATCATTTGCATATCACAGCATCTTCTTCCTATCGGTTAAATTTCGCGTCTGTAGCACGTCATCTTCGCGGTGTAACAATTTTAATGGCCAGTAGTGTACTTACGAATACCACTCATTATCTTTCCTAGCATTCATGCCATTATACAGAATCTGCTGCTTTTATGATTTGGCACTGGTTTATATCACTTTAACTATGTGGCTGGATGCCCTTCCTGTCGTCAGTTAACCTTATGGAGTGAAGCCGTTAGCGCCATCCGCTGTGAATCGTGTCAACTTTGTTCTGTGTGTGATCGTAGTTGAAGTGTGTAATGTGTTTTATGAGGCAGAGATTAGGGACTATTCGCCATTTCGCTGCGACTGCCCGCCGTATCGGCCGGCATTAGCTGCCAGCCATAATTGCCGACTGTCACTGGTTGTGCGTTTTGTTGCAACTGCTCAACGCAGCAGCCACGCCACCCAACGTGTTGCCTCTGTGAAAGGAACACGCACCGATTTCTCAACGTTGATGGTAATACCATTCTGGAGGAAGAAGAGGAAGAGGAAATTACGGTAATGCTTACAAGATCTTACGCTAACTTAGTTAACTTATTATCATCGTATGCATCAATTACAGTAATACATATTTAGCAATATATATATATATATATATATATATATATATATATATATATATATATATATATATATATAAATGAACATGTGAAATTATATACAGTACACAAGTTTTAAAACGGCTCAGACTACACTCGGATGTTGATGGACTCGATTCAGCGGAGTGCCTCGTGGGATGCTTGATGGAGCTTCTCAATGCCACCAGGGAAGCGTCTGATTGGACATTCATTCACAATGTGGCCCATTGTTTGGGTGTCACCACAGTCACACACACTGACACTTGAAAAGCCCCACTTATGCATGTTGTATTTGCACCTACCCTCTTCCGTCCGGTATCTGTTTAACTGCACCCACACCTCCCTTGGTTGGTGGAAGCCTGGAACTGGCCACTTGCGAAACTGTAAAGAGAGGTTCAGAATTTTTTTTAGGCTTCATTCGTCTCAGTTCGATGTTGTTTTAAGCCTGGTGAAAGAAGAAAGGAGATACAGCTACCAGTGCAGGAAAACTCCAATAGAAGCTGATGAAAAAAATGCCACTGACTTTACGGTAAGCAGCTGTTCAAAAACACATGTATTCATCGACATCGGTTTGAAATAGGTCATTTTGCATTTCTACAAAATAAGGTAAAATTCTATAAAGGTAGTAAGTTTGTATGAAAATGCCTCAGTGCTTGTACAGTTTGTTGCTTATTCTTACATTATCTTTACATTGAGTTCATATTATTGTTAGTAATTATTTTCAAAAGTAGTAACAGTATCACCTGCCTGTGCCTCCACGTTTATCAATGGGATAAAAGTGTACCCATTGTCTCCAACCGATGAAACATCTAATGGTTGTGAAGTTCGTTCGAGCGGCGATGGAAAGGAAGAAGAGCTGGAAGGACTGATGGTGGCAACTGGTAGCACAAGAGATGATACCGAAGAACATTCAAGTCCCTTAACATATCTTAAAATGTCAAGTTTCGCTTTATTAATTAGATGACGTGACAGTTTCCTAAGAGACGCTGCAGTGCTTCTTATGAATCATCTTGGGGCTCCTACTTATCAGCCAAGCGCTGCAGAAATTTCAACAGTTGTTTGCCCATTTTGTTGAGCGAATCCCAGTTAGTTTCCCTCGATCTGCGAACTCAGAAGGAAGAGATGGCAGTAGGTGTGTCACTAGAGGACGAAGAAGCAACTGCTTGAGAAGTATCACGCCTTATTTCGTCAGCATTTTGTCCGTCTTCATTAGATGACAGTCCTTTGACATTTGTTGGATCCTGTAGCGGAACACTACAAAAAGAAGACCGTTCCCTTTCTACACCTCGCAAAAAATTTAGTGTGTTGAACAATGCCCATTTTTTGCTGAACTTGATGCTACAGAATCTTTGCAATTGTCTTTTCGAACTGTTTTCCAGTATTATCTCTGATGTCTTCCCACCTCTTCTTATACTGGTTACCTAAAACGGAAAGATTCTTTCTTATTTGAGTAATTAGTAAACACATATTATTTATGTTTTATGTATTAATAATAATTATGGTTTGTGTTACCGGTTTCTAGCTAGAGAGTTTCATATCGCTTGGGTATGGTTATAGGATATCACCAAGCTACGTGAGCATCATACTTCGTGAAAGATTAGAAGCTATGTGTAAACACTTGGTACCTACCTTCCTGCCTCCTCCATCTCGAGAATATTTCCGGAAAAGTACAAAGGAATTCTGAACTCTTTGCGGCTTCCCTAATTGATGTGCTGGTATTGATGGGAAACATATGTGGATACGGTGTTCTGGTAAAAGTGGTTCTCTTTTCTGAAATTACAAAGGCTGCATCTCGATAGTACTTTTGGTATTCGTTGATGTGAACTGCAAATTCGTTGTGATAGACCTAGGTTCATATAGGGAGGATGGAGACAGTGGCATATTTAATGAGTCGGCAATAAGGAAAATGATTATGAACGGAAACATATTTGGTTCAAATGGCTCTGAGCACTATGGGACTTAACTTCAGAGGTCATCAGTCCGCTAGAACTTAGAACTACTTAAACCTAACTAAGGACATCACACACATCCATGCCCGAGGCAGGATTCGAATCTGCGACCGTAGCGGTCGCGGGGGTACCAGACTGTAGCGCCTAGAACCACTCGGCCACTCCGACCGGCGGAGACATATTTTCGGCATATGAAGAACTTCCATTGACTGAAATCAAGATGCTATTCGTTGTAGTTGAAGACGAGGCATACCGCTTGCAAAATTCATATTCTCAAGCCGTACACTCACTCGTTTCCCCTGCAAGATAAAAGCTACCTTCAGCTATAAATTGGCAGGAGTGCGCCGAGGTCCTGAAAACACTTTGGGACTTTTGTGTCAGTTATTTCGGGTATTTTACGCAAATGTGCAAATGTGAATCTACAACCTAACACATGTCATAAACTTGTTACAGCTTGTTGCTGTCTACTCAATCTCCTCAGGAATGTCTATTTAGAGATAAAGAGGACGATCTTTTGATGAACTTGTCCATGACGTGAATTTACCACTAAACATTACTCCGTTGCCTCGAACAGGTGGATTCAGGTACGATATATGCTCAAGAATTACTTTTGTGAACCTGCAAACCAATGGTTACAACAGGGAAAAGAACTAAGGCTCAAATGAAGGAAATAACTTATTGTTACTACTCATAACTATTGTCGTTGGCCGGCCGTGGTGGCCATGCGGTTCTAGGCGCTGTAGTCCGGAACCGCGCGACTGCTACGGTCGCAGGTTCGAATCCTGCCTCGGGCATGGATGTGTGTGATGTCCTTAGGTTAGTTAGATTTAAGTAGTTCTAAGTTCTAGGGGACTGATGACCTCAGATGTTAAGTCCCATAGTGCTCAGAGCCATTTGAACCATATTGTCGTTGTAATTGTTTGGCTACAGAAAGAAGAACGGTATTGTTCTAACTTCAGTGTTGTAAAATTACTTGTCACAGTCGAGAAAAAACATAAGTAGATAAGTGTTTACACGCGAAAATACTTTTTTCATTGTTTCTCCTGTCTTCTTCCACACGTTACCCTTTGCGGCCACATTTCTGAAATCTGTATGCTTATGATGACTCATATGCTCCACTAACTGGTCATCGAGGAAACCTTTCTTCGACGTTGCGCGTCGTGTCTTATTGCAGTCGTCACAACCCGACAGTCGCGGCCAGACTGCCAGACGGCTTCTGCAGCGGCAAAGACGCGACTGTCGCGATGGCGTCACGACCGTTGACTGCCGAGCGACATACAGTATGGTCCATTGCTTTGCCTTAGGCCGGTATTACACTATCAAATTTCTTTGTCAAAGATTTGATGAAAGATATTATCAAATATTCCTCCAATTTATTTGACAAAGATCTTTGATGTGGCGCTAAAAAGGGGTATTACACTGTCATCATATTTTTCGTCAAAGTTCAAGATGGCTGACAACAACAACTTGTTGTTAACCCCAGCAGTTGCATGTACCACTATTGCACTGTGTGCACTTGTGGAAGAGAAGCGGAGGAAAGAGAACGAAATGTACCTGGGTGAAGCCGTGTGTTTTACGACGAGACGATAAAAGCATTCAACAAAACTTGTTACATGAGCTTGTAGCGGAGGACTTCAAGTCGTACATAAATTACTTAATAATGGATGAACATACATTTCAGTATTTGCTCAGTGAAGTGTATCCTCATATCACAAAGCACAATACTCACTTAAGAACTGCTATATCTGCAGAAGACAGACTCACTGTAACACTCCGATTTCTTGCTCCAGAAGAGAGTTAGGTTAGGTTAGATTAGGTTAGGTTAGGTCTCCAATCTTCTTAATCTATTTTTTTATTCAGCATGCCTCACGTTGTAAAGCGCCTCATCAGCTTCATACATCTCTATTAATATTGTAGTTGTCGGTACACACCAACTGTATTTACCAGCCATGTTTATAAACACATTAACAGAACGCTGCAGCGATGCTTGCGCTCCATGTAGTAACATGTCACATTGCAGTGAACAGTAGACAAGCGACTTTTATGATCAAATCTCAGTGAGGCCCTAGATTTGATCAAATTTATTTGATGGCAGACGAGATTTGACAAAGTGCCCCATTACACCTTCAAACTTCTTTGACATAAATATTTGACATATCATCTTTGACAAGGAAATATGATAGTGTAATATCGGTCGTCAGACAGTGTCGCCAGAGGTCGTCCGATAACATCAGCCGACAGTGTGGTCATAGTGCATCCGATATCTTTCGTCAGTTTTTGGCACGTTCAATTAGGTTAGATTGGAATCTATTCTGTGTATGAAGTAGGTTACATTTCAATTTAGGGTGGGGTAGATACCACAGTGCCTCTGTGTTAGGATACGAGTGCTGCTTAGCGCCTTCTGCCATCAAAGAGACGCCGAATGCAAGTGAATGAGCTTTCTTGTCCTGAAAAGAACGTGGCCAGTACTGTACACTCTGTCCTCAGTTATCAGAACAACCACATAAGTTTTATGAATATATGAGATGACGGGAGAAACATTCTGTTACAAACTCGAGATAACGCTTGGTGACCTTGAAAAGCAAGTTATAAACACTCTGTTTCTCTGTATTTATTTAAAGTTGTGCAGACGTACATCAATTAACCCTCAATGACTGTCATTTAGCATATGAACGAAAGACAAGCATAAAGTGTAGTATAAGATACTCCTAAAACCTAAAGTACTTAGAAGTAGAAATACATACTGTACACCACATTTGCAAACCACTTTACATTAACAGAATCACTACCCTACTGGCATAAAACACCACTAAGCAGTAATAATAACTTTTAGACAACTAATGACAATCTATCACAAAAAAGAACCACTACGGTAGCTATAAGGAAGTACGATATTAATTTTTGAGATTACAATCAATGCCTAAAATTTCCAATAAAGATTTTACCTATTTGGGGTTTCGAGTAAACCTGTGATTTCAGTGATTATGATATTTTCATCCTCAGGATGCCACAAACTCATTCTTTCTTGGACTAAACTTATCAGTTTCCCACGCCCCATATTTCATATGCGAGAACGTCGGCCGATTTGACGGAAGAAAACAAACTGATATGAATTTCACCGATTGTCGTTCGAAACCTGTATGTTTGTGAGATAAGAGAGGCTTTAGTATGACCACACACAAAGTGGCGTACTGATTTGAGAAGATCGATCGTCTCCGGCTGATGTCGGTCGTCGGCGGAATGCACCGATATCAGAGCCACTGTGACCACAGCCCAACAACAGTAGTCAGCTGCCCGCAGTCACCGGCGGCCGGTACGGCCGGCAGTCGCAGCGAAATAGTAGCTTAAAGGAGCGTTGGAAACACCCTGAACACCTCACTCACGCTCGCCGATTACCGGACCAACGGACGTTATGCGACTCGCTTCCCTCCCTACCTCGCAAGCGTGTACTGCGCCTTAAGCTATACGACCAGGTTAGTTACTAACAAATATCACATCCCCTGTAACGCCAGAAATGCATATTCTCCTATTTCCATCTATTGTACTATAAATATATTTCCTTATTTTGTTACCTGAAGATATGACATTTCTCTGCTTTATACATTGTAATTGTTTTACTATATATATATATATATATATATATATATATATATATATATATCGATGTATAATTGGTTTGTTTTGTAAATATTATTTGTATTTTTACGCTGGGTCTGGCCTAGGGAGAACTATGCTATCGAACGATTACATCGTTAGGTCGTGTGGAGAACCAAAGTGTTTAGGATCTTTGGTAGTGTTAACTCTGCCGCATGGAACGCGGGCAGGGGGAGTCTGGCTGTTTTTATTTAGTAAGTCTGTGGTCTGGCTGGAGTAGGGTGGTGGAGCAGGTGTTTTGTGTGACGCTCCTGCGAGCTGCCGCGCTTTCGGGGTTTGGCAGCATGTAATTGCGCTCGACTTGCTATGATAGTTTCTGACACGGTGTCGCGGACGGGAAGCATTAGCTGGCGCACATCAAGAGCCCGTTTCGCCTGGTGACCGTGTCGAGAAGAAGGCGCGCCAACATCCAGCTTCTGCAACAGCGACGGCCGACAATGAGTGACTGTCGCCACCTCCTCGATCGACATCGACGACTTCAAACCTTCAATCTACCAACAAGGAAGACTGGAAGCACGTAAAGTTTTAGAACTGTATGGCAGAGCTCAGCTTTTAAAATTGTCCCTTTGCCTCACAAAATTACAGCAACTTAGCATGAACCTTTGTTGCTCATTGTCCCAATTGCATTATCAAGCAGGGTCCCTTCCTTTTCCGGAATGAACCCAAGTGTCATTGAAATTCAAACGCCAGCATTAAAGTAATATCATTCGATTTCACTGCTTTAATTTCAAAGTTCAGTTAAGGTATTCATAGCTGGCTACAATATTTAGATTACACAATCACAAATTAAGAGTGCGAGTTTTGTTACCATATTTTAGCTAACCTGTGACTGCAGCTCAGCTTGGTATGTACTAAATTTTACCATTGTTAATTGTTCAGAACCATTTAACTCAAGTTCAGAGTTAAATCTCTTATTTCTAAATTGCGTAGATTCAAGTAGCTTTTGAAATGATTGTTGAGGTAGCCCAAGACTAACCTAATTTTACTGAATTTGGTAGTGCTCTAGGAACAAAGCACACTATTAATTTCAGTCACTAAATTAACTTTCAATTTTTCAGTTTTATTAATTCTTTTGCTAAATTAAGTCAGAGTGTAGCGAAATTTACTACTTCTGACAAACATTCAGTTTTCACACAACACATGTCAACCTTCAGTTGCCATGCTTTTAGTACTAATTATATGTGCATTAATCTTTCATTTTCAGTTATTATAGTAGTTGTCCATAGGACTGGTGACCGTAATTTTCCCCAAATCTCAAACATCTAATTAATGCCAATTAATTGTTAATGTAATGACTGCACATTTACTTTCTTTATTAATTTTACCCTTTTCTCAAAATTAATTTCCACCAATTTCATTTGCATTTTTCCTTTCATTTAGATGTAACCCTTTCCTCCCTCTTTGCCGACAAATTAACTTTGGTGACGATTGCTTTTCCCAAATTTCCATTAGGTGCACGTGGTTTAATTTTTTACTGTCATTAAGGTCGATAAGTGAGGGGGAGGCTACACCCCTACAAATCTTCTAGAACCAACATAAAACTGTTAACAAGGAGAACACTTCTAAGATCTTCAGTGTCCATATCGATAAAAGCTTATACCGGAAAACCATATAATAAACATGTGAACACAAAAGAATTTTTTGCTATAGGGATAAGTGACTATTTCAAGAACTTAGAAATAACTCTTTAACGTATTTAGCGTCTTCATCATTCGTTGATGTCACATGGGACGACTGTTTGAGGTAACTCGTCCATAAGGTACAAAGTAGTTATAGCCCATAAGAAAGTAACTAAATTATGCAGAGTTTACATAAGTCGACCTAGTACACATTCCTTTAAACATTCAGTATGAATAACCTCACACTACATTTATTTACTACTGAAATTGTTGTCAACAGTGCATTTCAACTTGAAATTAATAAGAGATTCACAAAAATTCCTTACTAAAAGGAAAAAGGAATTTCAAAAAATGGAAATTCCAGGGTGGAATGTGGTCTGCCTCAGCTGCCAGAGACTGTAGAAATGTGTGTGTGATTTGCGTTTGCATGAGTGAGTGTGTATGTGTGTGTATCTATGTTAGTAGTAGGGTAGAGAGAGAATTACTGCACACTGCAGGTTGCCTACACCAGGGGGAAGTATACATTCAGGGCAAACCTTCTGTTCTCATTTGATTGACAGATCCTTAACCTGTTGTTCTCTTAAGTGGATTATGACCCCCTGGGGATAATCTGTTCTACAGGAAAACCTCCACCACTCCCTCTCAAAAATGGTTCACATGGCTCTGAGTACTATGGGACTTAACTTCTGAGGTCATCAGTCCCCTAGAACTTAGAACTACTTAAACCTAACTTACCTAAGGACATCACACACTTCCATGCCCGAGGCAGGATTCGAACCTGCAACCGTAGGTCTGGCTATTGTCCCCGGAGAGTTGACAAAAACGTTATGAAGGGGTGTCCACAGGACTCTGTCCTGGGGCCGCTCTTTTGGGACATAAATATGGAGCCTCTTCTGGACAGCCCGAGAGCAATGCAGATGTGCTAGAGGTGATAGCCTATGCAGACGACATATTCCTGCTGGTGGGCAGCCGTACCTGCAAAGATGTAGAACCTAAAATTGAAAGGGCAATGACTATGCTGACACAGTGGTGCCAAATAATCAAAATCAAAATAGCACCCAACAAACCAACATACTTATTATTAAAGGGCCAATTGGCCAGAAATCCAATGGTGTGGATCAGGTGCTCACCAGTTATTCGGTCCGCCCCCGGTAGCTGAGTGGTCAGCGTGACGGAATGCTAATCCAAAGGGCCCAGGTTCGATTCCCGGCTGGGTCGGAGATTTTCTCCGCTCAGGGACTGGGTGTTGTGTTGTCCTAATCATCATCATTTCATCCCCATCGACACGCAAGTCGCCGAAGTGGCGTCAAATCGAAAGACTTGCACCAGGCGTACGGTCTACCCGACGGGAGGCCCTCGTCACACGACATTTCCATTTTTTTACCAGTTATTCGGCATTGCTAGGCACGATACTTGGGTGTCATTAGAGATGAAAGATGGAGCTTTGCCCAACACATTGAAGTGGTGACCCAAAGGTCTCTAGAAGCACTGAATAACCTCATTATAATCTAGCTCAGGAGATTCCACCTACCCCTAGAACTGATCAAATTATATCACAACACCATTCTCACCTCCATCATGGGTTATGAGTCCGGAGTCTGGGCACACAGGCTAACAAGGGTCATACCTGCCATGGCCATGAAGAGGGTTCAGCGCAACATGCTTCTACATTCGATTAGAGCTTACTGAACATCTCCAGGGGGGGGGGGGGGGGCACTACTGATTCTCATGGGTTCTCATCTGGCTTTGTCCCTTAGACATAAAAATCAGGGAACAGGCAGCTTGGCATTGGGTCAAAAGAGGGAAATTGAAAAGACTGAACATATTCTGGGGATGCGGGTAGGGGATAAATTTGCAATCGGAAGAAGGGGGGAAGAATTGTGGCAAGAACTTTGGGATACATAAGAGATGGGAAGATGGACTTACCAGTTGCTGTCTAACATCAAGGAACAGCTCCAACTTACACACTTCAAACCAAGTAAAGGATTGCTGCACTTCCTTATGGGCGTGGACCGTACCCAGCATATCTTTGCCGGTTCTGGAAGAGGGCTACCCCCTCGTGTGACTGTGGTGCTGAAATAGGCACTCCGGACCACGTGATCTACGAGTTTCCCATTTTCGATAACATAGCCGCTGAATTAAGACGTCAGTTGCCCAAATAGAGACACCTATCACCTAATCAGAAATCCATCCACATTCAGAATCATTGACAGTCTTGCCATTGGGGTATCAGCAAAAGTCTTGCAAGAATGCCATAGGGAGAATCATTGATTCGTTGAACATAAAATGACATTCCCCGCACCTATCCCATTCCGCCAGGGCGTGAACTGGCCGATCGCCGTGATGGTGAGAATCCGCGACGTCTTGGAACAGGGGGAAGGTGTGAAACAATCCCGGACTTGACTCATAGCACACTAATCATGACTAATTGTAGTTAGGTAGTTTTAAGTAGAATGTAGTTTTTTTAACAATCACTGATAGTACCTGCAGCAACTTCCAGTTAAGGCCATCCCAGTGCCAGGGGCGCGCCTACTGGGGTTAGCTCGATGGGCATGGCCAAAAAATAGTAGGTTTATAGATCTACTGGTATGCTTGTAACGCTGCCGGAGTTAGCTCGCTAGGATAGTAAGAATGGTATTTCAGTACACAGTAATACTTGCCCATAGCGTAACTTAAATCCTCATATCCTGTAGTAAGTAGGAAAGTAGGAAAACTGGAGCATAGTAACAAATTCTGCTAAGAAAACAATTGTATTGTAGATAATTAAGGCCCACTAATGTGTAAGGTGACGGGTTATCACGTATCAATTATTTGTCGAATAAAGAATTTTTTAAAAAAAAAGAAAATCAATCACTGGTCCAGTCGAGTGCAGCACAGAAAAGGAGAATTAGTAACGAGAATGATTTTAGTGAGCCCATCACTTGACGTTCACTTTTGGAGACGGATGACGACCAATGAAATTATTATACTCCTCTCATGAGGACACATGCAGCGGACATGAACGAGTCTGTCGCAAGAGAAAGCAGAAGTAGTGAGCCACAATGTACGGGGGACCTGTAGCAGGATTCAGAGAAACATAAACAGCTGACAGGACATATGCTTGGAAGAAGCATTTGATTTTGAGCACTTCCTCCTCGTCAATTCAGTTTGTCATTGCTACCATCATGGCCATTGCAACATTAGCTAGACTTCTTGTGTGCACATTTAGAAGGAGATCTGGCAGTCCGAATGAGTGAGATCGCACAAACGTGTAGCTCATATTAGGAGTTTAAAGACGATTTCCTTGTGATATATTGGTCGAAAGGAATCAAGAACGCATCAAGCAAGTAACTGTGACGCACATAGACTTAGAATCATCAGAACAGAGGAGTCCGGTGAAGTTTTGGATAATCTTTTACTCAATAACCAGTACTTTGACACGCCGTACAGCATGAGCGAAATCATACATTTTTGCTGTATGAAACTACCTGTCAGGTATCAGCAAGTATTGGCCGGCAGGTGTGACAAAGACATAGGATCATTCAAAAAAGGAATTACAGGAATTAGAGTTTGCTTTCAACGAGAATCAGGCGAAGGCAAGAAAGAGGAAAGAGGACAGTTGAAACAATTCTCATAATTTTCGTGGACCGCCCTGATGGGAAAATGACGAAGAAACAATAGAAGCAGACCACCAGACACTGATGGCAGTTCCTGCCATTCCTACCAAATAGAGGCGCAGCAAACTATTTCGAACGGAACAGTCGCCCACGATTTATAGCAACGTGGCCACAACCTAACGAAAGGGTGCAGTAAGCGGAAATCACGGAGAATAGGGCACCAGATGCTACAGAATTAAAATCAACAATGACAAATGTCTGAAGCGAGATCGGTTATTAGAACTCCCGCAGAACAACTCGTAGCAGACCAGGACGATGTTATAAATTCTGTAAATATGTCAGAGGGGGAGCAGCAAAGGAGAGATGAAAATGATTGGAGAGATGAACAATATAAGGACAAAGGCAGTAATGAAGAGGAATGAGGTGTAAATAATAATGGGGATCAGAGAATAAATATTTGTACCTTAAGCCATGCTTTAGAGAAGGAAGAAAATGAGGGCGAAAAGGACTACGACAACTTGGAGTTGATTCCACACGATGAACAAGACGTAGACGCAGAATCATATTTAAGATTTTGGAAAGAAATGGAGGTAATTTGGGAACACATGCTGGACCAAAGGGAGTGGAAGACCTCTGTCAGAGCAGAAGAGATGGGAAAGAAGTAAACTGCGATCAAAGAGGAGAAACCAAAAATATCAAGTGAACATAGGATGAAAAAGGAAGTGACAACCGTGTAAACTTACTCAAGTACGAAGAGATGTCACGGGTCCTGTTGGAAGAAAAGAAACATTGTTTGGTCAAGAGCTACACCCGATGGTAAAGACAAGAGTGATGAACATAGAATTGAAGGGAATTTTCGATAGTGACAGTGACATCTCTGCGGTTTCCGATGTCACCTTTGAAAGGTAAGAGAAGGAGTCTCGGTAGCCGGTTCTGTCTTTTTTAAAAAAAAAACACGCATGAAGGGGGCGATTGTAGACAAATACACGGATGTAAATAGACTAGAATAGAATTTACATTTCAGATATATGAACTGAAGTGTAACTTCGTGATTCTGCATAAGTTTACCATAGAACTGATATTCAGCATTGATTTCGTGAGGCCAGATTAGACATGGCACGTGGCGTAATTACGCTTCAGAGACAGAAAGAAGTGCTAAAACGTTTTGAGGAACAAGCTGTTATGGCCTAGGTACTAGTGAGTTGACTAAGATTGCTCGTGGAACCAGAAACGAAGGTATAATCGAACGGAGAATTCAATTGGACCCAGCTGCGGCGATTACAACAGTAGGAGACATAGATGATGCATGATATAGATCAAAAGATCAATGAAATAGTGAAGGAAAAGCGTGATGCCTAAGATCAATACTAATAAGAATTATACGCTATTTTACATGGTAATGTAGAGATATTCTTACCCAAGACAGGTGCAGTAAGAAATCTTCAATACAAATTCGATGGCAGTGACAATCAGACGTTTTGCGCAACACCATATGCTGATAGGTGTCATGTACAATTTTTGTATCTGAATTTTTGGTATCTGAATCGACTGTGAGCGAGCAGTGATGTTGTAAAGCTTTATCGCAGAAGTTAAGCTGGTATCGCTTATGTGCTCGTGGTAGAGTGAAGCAGATAGGTTAAGCAGTGTTTGAGTGAGGAAGCTGACAATGTTAACCTGTGTTTGAGTGAGGAAGCATTGGCGATATTACATCTGAAATTTAAAGTCTCAATTTATCAATGATTTTTTTGTGAAGGAGGAAGTCTAATGGAATATAAGGTAAAGAGAATAATAATGTTACTTTTTTTCACTATTGCTGCGCCATCATACTGACTTAGTTATTGTACTGAGAGTCACTAGACTTGAGAAACAGGAAGTGTATTGTTTGGATGTTAAGAAATTCATTAAATTTAAAATCTGCGTTGAGCACTTTCTCACAGTACATGAAAAACTTAGTGTTGTCATTCATGCACATATATCATTTTCTTATCAACCTTTCTCTTACAATTCTTTTTAATGAATCATCCAACCAAGTATGTTCGATAAACAGCTTGATTTACAATTAACAGAGAACTCATTGCACCTCTCTGGTGTTTCTGTGTAGATACAGTAATTTGCAGCTTTAGCATAGCAGCACACAAGACAGAGCAGAAGTGCAACGTGTTATCCAGATTTGCACAGAATAGAGGTAAGGAGAAAATATTATGATTTTTTAAATTTATTCAGTCAGTGTCAACTTATGTTATTCAGAGACAGTTTTTGTGATCAAATTTTGCAAAGCCAATTACTCTAGGTTTCATGTCAAAGTTCATTATTCAGGCAATTTATACTGATCAAAATTCTTGTAGTCAGACATAACTTTTACAGTATGGAAGATTCCCCTTTTTATTATGACAATTAATTACTATTACAGTGTAGCTTTGCTTTCTCATTACAACAGTGCAAGTTTCATTACAACAGTTGATTTATTATTGCAGTTCAGAGCTTACAATCAGAAAGAGAGTATTCCGGCTATATTTTTTATTTATTTGGAGAACTTTCAGTATTTTTATTTATTTAAAGAGTACTTTCAGTGCAATACCACTTGTACACATAAAGAATGTATGTAAAGAATTGAACAAGATGCTGAATGAAGGAATAGTCGAGCACCCAACATATAACAACAGTCCCTTGCATGTGGTGATAAAGAAGGACTGGACTCTTGGCAGATCAACATCATAATTGCGCTAGAGGCAGGCAGACTGGACGAGCTGGAGACATTATTACATAAGTTTTAAGGAATATCATTATTTACGACGATCGATTTATGAGCAAGTTTCTGGCAGACAGAACTCCACCCATGTTGTCACAAATATATGGCATTTCTTGCTTTCGGCAGATGTTACTAATTCAAACGTCTACCATTTGGATTAAATATATCATCAGCTGCTTTTATCCAGTGTTTGGACAGTACACTGGATGATAAGTTAAAGAAATGCATCACCAGCTACGTGAGTGATATATTGACAGCTGAAAGCTCATGGGGAGAGCACCATGAGGTATTGAGGACACTCCTTACCACCCTGAAAAGTCATGGCGTTACTGTCAGTCTAGACAAGTCATCTTTTGGATCGTTGCACGTGAAATGTTTGGGACACATCATCTCAGCGCAATGAATAGAACCTGATATGGAGAAGATTGAAGCAGTGGCCAAACTCCCTTCCCTAAACACCAGGAAAAGATTAAGAAGCTCGCTTACTGTCATTAACTTATATAAAAAAAATTGTGAACATTGGAATATTAGCGACCACACTTCTGTGTGCATTGACAGGAAAGAAAACGCTTTGGATATGGGATGAAATGGCGGAGGAGGAATTCCAAGCCTTAAGTCAGAACTGATTAATGCACCGGTTCTGGACCATCCATATCTACCGCAAGATTTCTGTATAATCGCAGATTCGGTTAGGACGGGGCTTCGTGTGGAAGCCTTTCCAAAATATGAAGACATTCGGCAGTAGGGTGCTACCTAAGAGTGAGTGGAACTATCCCGTGACAGAACTGGAGACATTGGCAGTAGTGTGAGCCTATCAGAAATTTCGTTATTTTCTGTTCTGGAGAAAAATATGAGTCTATACCAACCATAAAGCATTACCATTTCTGCTTACGACAAAATAGACATGGTCGTCTTACAAGATGGATCTTACATCATCAGGAGTTTGATGTTTCAGTAACATACGTATCTGGTTCAACGAATGTTGTGGCAGACGCGTTTAATGGTCTCCTATAGGGTTGACGGAAGATATGAATGAGAATCCTGAAGAAAATAACTGTTCAGTTTGTTTTATTTTAAAAAGGTAGCCGGTGAAAACCTCGTAGTCATATCACTAAAGGGCATTGCAAGAAGGCAAGATAAAGACGCAGTACTACTAGCCATCAAGGATAGGTGGAAGGACAAGAACCATGAGAATATCAGGCAGGAATCATATACTCGTACAACGGAAGGAACACAGACAATTCACTGTGGCTGCTCTGCGTTCTAGAAGATTTTATCGCCATACGATACAATACATTCATTTGTGCTATCCTCACTTTGGACCAAGAAAATGCATTTTGAAATTAAAGACATAATGTGATTTTAAGAATATGGAACGGAGGATTAGAAAGATGTTGGCTAATGCAAGGACTGCTAAAAGGGTAAACCCTCGACACAAGGTATGCAGCCGCCTATGTTCCCGATTATTATGAAGAAATTAAACCAGCTCGCGATTTGCGACCTCAAACACTGTCAAACAAGCGCTAATCCGTCTAAGTGTGGCAGCTATGAACAGGAAGTAAAGAGCAGACAAGAAATCGAGAGTGAGACAATTTCACCTAGGACAGAAGGTGTTGCTAAGTTCTCGCGTTCTCTCGATCAAACAAAAAGCGATGTTGCTGCTGGTAAACCTTTCAGGATATAAGATCTGGTACACGAATCTCTTCTGTTCCTAACGTTTCGTCCAAAACTGCACTGCTCATCTTCAGAGGCCTTGCTATTCGATTGAGTCTTGCCTACTGACAGGTATGATGTCTGAAGGTGACATATATATTGTAGAAAAGGGGGTGTGGCTTGAGTTGCACCTTGTAAGCAGAGATGATCCTTATCAAAGATAAAATTTAACTATTGGTTGTCGTCTTGTTAAAGATAAAAAAACTGTTTAGCGACTTTGCAGAGCTAATGTCCATATGTCGCTGAGTTTCATGGTCTCTTCTTTTCTATTAAAAGTATCCCTATGTTTATATATTTCAATGGCATTCTACATAGCCGTGGATAATAATTCGTCATCGAAGATAAAATTATTGTTTCAGAAAATTTCACTTTGTTACTTCCTAGCTGAAGAGAATCCTCTACTACAGCTGATTCGTGTTGTCTATTTTACCTAGTCGGCAAAGACTTTTGTTGCCTTTACCAATGTATTCACGCTTCTCTTGGTTGTTCCAATATAAACATTACCCCACATACGCGGAATTTTATATACGCCACATGCTAACAGAGGAATTTGGTCATAGAATTCCGTTCACCTCTTTCCCCGAGCAGCCATTTCTCTCGAAAACATGCTTTAGATGTTTTAATTCGGCATTTACCTGTCGGCAGGATTTCTGATGACACCTCTCTTTTGTTGTAGCTGGTGATTAGAGTTCTTATGTAAATATCTCTCAGGGTGCGTTACTTTTCGAAAAACCTTATGTTCCAAAAGTCCATCAGTCTGTCTCATAACTAAACTGTAAAAAAAAGGTATTTTGTTGTCATTTTCTGTTTCTTTGGTGAATTGGATTTTTTGATTTATATTATTTAAAAAGGCAAAGAATTCGTCCAAAGGCTTCTTACCATGTGGCCAGACTGCAAATCTGTCACCCACAAACCGATACCAGCGAGAGGGTTTCTTATTTGTTTTTTCTAAAGCTGGCTGTTCGAATTTCTCCAAACAGAAATTAGCTATACCCATTGTTGCACCAGCAAGTAATATAACGAAAGGTGAAAGAAAGGTTCTTAGAGATTTAAATACATATTGCATAATGGAGCAAAAGTCGATGTTACATTTTCTTTTTTAAATATCATTTGGTTGGATACATTATTTCATTGTCGAACGGCAGATTAGAAACTCATAGGAGTAGTAATAGTTAAGTTAGATTTTGGTAATGTTTTCTTCTGTAATGTTTGCTGTTTATGCAGTAATTAAAACAGTCACTGCAGCTAAAAAATGGTAGAGTTGTAATAGGTGTTGAGGTGTTGTAAAAGAAGTGAAGGGCTACTGCATGAGGTCAGTAAAATATTTTTATTTAAGGAAGAAAAATGGGGTTTTCACGATGAATGTGAAAACTGGAGAAGTAAGTATATGCCAATAGAAAGCAGAAAGACTAGTTTACCTTTTGTGGTAACTGCGTATGACATGAGGGAAGGTTTCTACTACTCAAAATATCGAGAGTGACTATGCAGTTGACGTTTCATAGGGCTGGTCTCAGAATGGCAGGAAGTAGTGTTGATGTTTGTGGTATTAAGGTCCACTCCGAAGTTGCCTCTAGACACAGATTAATAGAATGGAAAGACCAGGAGGGGGACGCCGAAGAGCGTTTGCACATGACTATAGGTAGGGAAGAAAAGAAGAGTTATGCGGGCTGCACCAAGGTGTGTTTGGCCGAATATTACAGGAATTGGGAGGAAGGAAGTTGGGAAATTTTTAATATTTGTTTAGAAGCCCGTGGATGCTGGAAGTTGTGGAATGTCAAGATCAGCTGGAAACAGAGGCTATACGATGTGGATCAATCGAAGTTGAATGACCATCAGCCAAGAATTATGCTGTAAATGTACATATAACAACATAAACAAATTGTATTATGTGAAAATTACATAAGGGTATAAAAGCTTATACAATTATACCAGCATGAAGCCAAGAAACTTGTCTTTGCACCCCCCCCCCCTCCCTTCCCCGGCCAGATGAGCTGGAATGAATTGTGCTCCCTATAAAATGTATGTCAACACTGTGTCTCCAAAGTTGCAGAAAAAGGTGTAGTTGTGTGCCATCTCTAATTCAGTGCAGCAGAAAGAGTTTTGTGAATTAAGTTTTCTTGGGGGGGGGGGATGTTCTTTCTTTTTCAGCAAGACTGTTCTGGAATTTTTTGTAAAGTTTATCTTTTGTGTCTATGTAATTTATTCATTTTAGCAATATGTAATTCAAATGTTTCTCATCATTGTGCTGTATTATTTACTTGCAAATTTATCATTATATGATTTTGTAATTGGTGTAGATGTACGAAATGTTGCAAAAGTCGAATTTCAACTTATTACTTTTCAGATTGCTTTGTGAAGTACTGGTCTATTTATGAATCACTATTGATGTTTACTTTTCTAAAAAATGTTTTGATGCTGTGATTTATAATATATAGGTATTGTCTAATTGATTACTTCTCTCATTTGTTCATATTTACTTTCAAGTAAATGTGTCTGAATGAGAATTACAGGTTTGTGTGTCAAATCTTGGTTATTTTGTAACCTAACCTTAAAAGAGTATCACCATATTGATAAGGAAGAGTGAACAAATGATATTTTAACTAAATACCGTTTTTCTGCAGTGAGGGCGTTGCAAAATATAGTAAAGGTCCCAGAAAGCATGCAACAATGAGGCTTGGGTTGAGAATGCAGAGATGAGCCTCCTGATAGGAGAGCAATATACTGTTGACACTATATATATATATATAAAGCAGATAGGAATTTTAGGAGGGTCATAGGAAACAATATATTATAAAAACAGTAATACACTTCCTTGAGGCACCGACAGGACAAACCAAAACAAATTCATTTCTTTAGCTGTAGGCCTCTGGGTGCGAAAATGTGTGAATTTCATTGGTTAGCCTGGTCTGAGGTAGTAGTTTTGGAAAATTATTGGGAAGTTTGAGGACGCTGCAGGAGGTCTGACACTGGTCATTGGATGTCTGCTCGTGAGAAGCTACAAATCACTATCGAAGAAGAGGCGAATTTATGAGACAAGACTGGAGGAACTAAGGTGACACTTTGTCCATTGCTAGGCAGAGAATCACTTCAAAGTCGGCTCTCTGAATTAGGTGTCAGAAGTTGTCATCTCACTTTACATCTCCGACTAGATCATGATGTCAAGTTTGGGTTGTGCAGCTTTTCGGGATTCACAGGTGTCGTCCATCACAGTGGCCGCCGATAGCAGAACTGACAGACAACATAACGACGCTGTTTAAAAATGGTAAGACCTACAGTCGGCTCCGGCCTGTATAGGTCACAATGTGTTCAGTAAACGTTAGTGTACTATTGAGTAGGAGGAAGATGCCCTTCTGTCATGCATAATTTTGTGAACTCGAATTTTGGCAATCACTGCCGTCAGATCGCGAAAATGGATCAGTGTGCTAATAATGTAGTAGCCTACTGTTGGTTCTTTGTCTTGGATCTCCATTAACTTTAATTGCTTTTAAGTGTTTCATGTTCTTGTGATAATATGTCAGCGAATAGGATGTTATTAAACATGTTCGTGTCATACTTCAGTGCAACTACTGCACTCGTTCTATGTAAGGATTTATATAAATAATAGAACATAGAGTAACCTTGACTTTCATTACATATGTATCTCACCTGGTCACAAAATTGAATTCCAGTTTCACTATTCCACCTCCCTTATGAAGTCTGTAGGGCCATAATTTAGTGTAAATAAAAAATCCTTGGAGAAGACATGATGGTTTATAGTCTTCATTATGTATTTGGGTATCTACATACTGAGACAGCTTAATTACCTAAAGGCATTCGTGGTGGAGTAGTACAAAAAGGTGGTTATGCATAGAAAGCCAGTATCTTCCATTAATTTTATTGCTATATTGGTGATGCCAGGTTGCATCAGTTTGTGACTATCAGGAATGTGGATAGGTAAGAAGTCAGATTTTTTGACTTTGAGATGTTGTGAGTATATGGTGTGGATGTAGTGGATTTAGTGACAGGGAATAGGTGATTGGGTTTTGTGTGAGAGTGGTAAAGGACTTGGGATAGCAGATATGAGGGAGAGGACCCCATACCATGTGTTTGAAATAGGGAGAAGAGGAGCTGGGAGGAGTTTTGATGTAAAAAGAAGAAAAAAAGATCGCTGAAAGAATGAGTAGATCTCTAGGTGGATTTCATGTTAGGGAGATTAAAGTGATTAAGCTTTGACTTGCATAGTGCAAGTAGGTGTAAGTTTAGAAGGATGTTTTAATATTACTGTGGCAGAATATGGGAACTGAAAATCAAAGCTGAGATGAATGGGTCATTGATTTCAAGATTGCAGGAAATGTTAGAGATCAGATGCTTTTCACCACAGGAGAAGAAATAGCAGCGTTTATAAATTGATACAGGATTCATGTGGAGAAGGGTAGGTAGATACAGTTAGTGAAATTACGTGCATGATATGACTGGAGGGAATGTTACCACTTGGGGGAGTACAAAATTAGATGGCTTTGATATTGGAGAGGACAGATCAGATCAAGGCTTTGTCAGTGTGGAGGATGATTGATGATTGCACTCTCTATATTGAAACTGTTAGAAGGTTTAGCTTGATGTATGCTTTCTGTTGTGTGTGGTTCATAAGAATCATTACTGCATTAATTTACAGTGAAGGATTAGTCAGGTGGAAGCTATGAATTGTTGATCCTGTAAGTCTTGCCTGAGTGTTGAAAAGGTTGACCTTGGTGAGCCACCGGTTGCACCAAAAGGTAAATTGGTTGACAAGGAAATAAAAAGTTCATTGTAATGTTTGACTTATAGGGGTAAGAGACGGTGCTGTCAGGGTATTAGAAGAGGTGGATAGGAGGAGGGGGTTGAGGCATGTCAACAGTGTAGAGAACATACAAAACTGGAGAGATGATAAAGCCTTGGGAGCACTCTAGTATTCCAAGGGAAGGTATGAGAATCTGTACCATTTATAGTTAAATGCTGAAGTCTGGAGTTTGAAAATTAGATTGAAATGTTGTACAAGATTGTGCGAAGTTTCAAGGTCAAGGGACACAAAGACTGCAGATTCACAGCTAATGAGATTGTGGGGTAGAAGGGAGGTAAAGTACAAGAGTTGATTGTTGACAGAGGAGTACGCACAGAAGTATCTTTATTTAAGAGAAGACTACATGCTTGTTTAGGTGTTTTGTGACTGCATTGGGACAGGGGAAATTTGAAGCCCTTGCTGAACACAAATGAGAATGATAGGTTAGTGAATGGTGTCACTGGCAGGTTTGTCGGATTTAAGGAAGTGTAACATTTGTAAGGTTTTTCATCATTCAGGACTGTATCCTGTTTGAAGGATCACAGTGTATACCATTGCATGGAGAGCATTCTTTGAGATAACAACAGTTAACTCTGTCATGAGCAGCAGCTGTGTATTTATGAAGTACCTGTTTGATGTGTTCTACTGTGCCTCATGTGTTACCTTATGTTTGGGGCATGTTATTTAGAGTCTATAAAGCTAGGAGTAAGAGATGTCAACACAAATACATTTGCGGACTATGTGGACAAAGGAGTGATCAAAACTGAGGACGATCAGGGACTTCAAAAGTATCAGGAAGGTAGGGTGCAAAGTAATTACCTTTTCTTAGGTTGCCAGAGAAAGGGTTATTATTGTGCAGCATTGGACAGTAGGGATATAATTGTTGCTCTTGATGAACTGCTTTCCAGTAATTAAGACATGTTTATGGGTACAGATAGTGTGGTGTCAATCTCATTGTCTCTAAATTTACTTGGTGGAGAATGAGTGCATTTTGGCCATGAGACTACAAAAAAGGGCTGCTTAATCAATGAGATTTGTAAAAGGGAAGTAGAGTTTTGGAGGTAAAAGTACATTGTTATGACTCTCAATATATTTTCTGTCTAGTCGAATGTATGATGTGGATGTGTCTCGATTCCAGAGCATTTTGCATACTGAATCATCTTGTACCCAGTTGCACTATAATTTTGCTGTATCAGCAAACACTTCATTAATTACCAGTACTTCAGATTTAAATTTCCACCACAGACAAATAACTTACATGCTTCATGAGCATTTCGTATTTATGACAGCATCTACATCTGTTATACACCCCACTGATAGTCATCTAAAAAAGTCTAATAGCGATTAAACATTAGTCCCAAGAACTTGTGGGGGATCTTCAACATACACTTGAATATAGCCACATAATAATCAACTGTGCTTCATCAAGATAAACTAAAGCTCTACAAAGAATCAATTAGTCTTTGGCATCCCAAACTGTAATGGAATTTTGCATGAATCAAATCAAATGGTTCAAATGGCTCTGAGCACTATGGGACTTAACATCTAGAACTTAGAACTACTTAAACCTAACTAACCTAAGGACATCACACACATCCATGCCCAAGGCAGGATTCGAACCTGCGATCGTAGCAGTTGCGCGGTTCCGGACTGAGCGCCTACAACCGCTAGACCACCGCGGCCGGCTTGCATGAATCGCTAAAGTCACTATTGTGCAACTGGTATTTGGTTAAAATCATTTTAGATCTACATCCATACCCCGCATACCATTGTGAAGTGTATGGGAGAGGGTACATCCCATTGTACCAGTTTTTAGGGCTTTTTTCCTGTTCCGTTCACGTTTGGAGCATGGGAAGGATGACTGTTTGCATGCATCTGTGTGCACTTAAATCAATTTACTCTTATCGTCCCGATCACTATAGGACAATAACTAAAGACTTGTGGTATATTTCTACAGCCGTCATTTAAAGAGAATTAGGCATTCTCAGGACAGAACATACCAATTTCGTTCTTTCAGCATCTCTGTGATGCTCTTCCGTGGGTCAAACATATATTTGACCTATCTTGTTGCCCATTTCTGCATACATTCATCGTCCACCGTTAGTCCTATTTGATATGGGTGCCATAAACTTGAGCAGTATTCTAAGCACGTTACAAGAGTACTTTGTAAATAAACTTCTTTGAGACTGACTGCATTTCCCTAGTACTTTACCTGTAAACTGAAGTCTGTCACTTGCTTTACCCATGACTCAGCCTGTGTATTAATTCCATTTCATATCCCTACAAAGTGTTACACTCAAGTATTGGTATTCGACTGATTCCAGCTCATTCATATTATGGGCCTAGGATACCGCTTTTTTCATTTTGTGAGGTGTAGAATTTTATATTTCTGGACATTCGAAGTAAGTTGCCTATCTCCACTCCACTTTTAAATCTTACCAAGATATGACTGAATATTTGCACAGCTACTTGTAAGCAGTACTTCATTATACAGTGTGTTCAGCAATTCCTTCTAGGTATTGGAGAGGGAAGTGAGTGCATCATATTTCGAACAAGGCCCCATGTTTGGAAATATACCATTTCTGTGCTACAGCCACTTGGACACATGTTTTCTCGTTAGTCTTGCAACAGGGTAGTCAAGGGGGGAGGGTGCTTATGTCGGATTGGCTGATGTCATTTGACGTCACACTGATCTGGTTAGACACTCACTCATGTATCTGTGGGTGTTTGAGGAACATAGTTGAGTACATGTTTGCAAAATACACTGACATGATCCTTCTGTGTGGCAAAGCTAACGTAATGGAAGAGCTGCTCATTGTCTTTTATACAGTTCCACTGATAGTCATATAAAAAATAATGATTAAATATTAATTGCAATGAACTTGAGGGCAATCTTCAACATGTACTTGAATATAGTCACATAATTATCAACTGTACTTCATCGAGACAAACTAAAGCTTTAGTAAGAATTGATTAGTTTTTGGCATTCTGAATTGTAATGGAATTTTGCATGAATCACTACAGTCAGTATGGTGCAACTAGTGTTCGGCTGAAATCACTTTAGATCTACATTTGTACTCCGAATACTATTGTGAAGTGCATGACAGAAGATACATTTCATTATTTCAGCTATTAGGGCTTTTACCTGTTCTGTTCACTTATGGATCGTGGGAAGAATGACTGTTTGAATGCCTCTGTGTGCACTTTAATCAGCCTACTCTTTTCCTCACGATCCCTAGAGAGCAATAAATACAGGCTTTTAGTATAATCCTAGAGTTGTTATGCACAACATCCGATTCCATCGCATACCCTTTTCGCCACAATTACGCAACAGCTTCGAGAAAGGGGTACCTTCACTGTCAGTAGACATGACTGTGAATCATATTGAAGAGAATCCATCAATGAGCACACGAGCAAATGTGCGTGGAATGGATGTATTTCCCAGAATCGTCTAGTATGCCGTGGCTGACTGACAACTAAACCTATTACCACTTCCAGCACTCCATATCACCTGTAACACTCACAGACACGTTAATGAGGCTCGAACCGCTTGAGAGAGGTCGGACAGATCTCAAATGACAACAGCCAATCTAAGATTAGCACCTTCCACTGTGACTACCATATTGCAAACCCATCTAGCAATCACGTTTTCAAATGGCTGTATGGGTTCCTATTCAGTATATTATGTACTCACTTCCCTCTACAAGTCCTAGAAATTCGTAACAGGAACTTCTGAACCCCCTGTAAATGATTGCATCTTCTAAGAAAAGGCTGAGATTAACGTTTATATTGTCTGCCAGGTCATTAGTATACAACAAGAATAGCAAGGGTCCCAACACACTTCTCCGGAAAGCTCCTGAAGTTACTTTTGCATCTGTGTGACTCTCCATCCAAGATAAAGTGCTGTGTCCTCCCTACCAACAACTGTTCAATCCAGTTACAGTTTTTTTTAATCTCCCGTATGATCATACTTTTGATACTAAATGTAGATGTGACACTGAATCAAATGCTTTTAAGATGTCGAGAAAGACTGCCACAACCAGACTGTCTTGATCCATCGCTTTCAGTGCGCAATACGAGAAAAGTGTGAACTGGGTTTCACTGATCAGGGTTTCTGGAATCCAGTTTGGTTGCCGTGGAGGAGTTCTTCTTTCAAGCTACTCCTTACATTTGAACTCAGATATATTCTAAGATTCTACAACAAATGGATGTCAAGGATATTTGACGGTAGTTTTTTTGGATCACTTTTGCTACCCTTTTTGTAGACAGGTGTAACCAACGTTTTCTTCTAACTACTGGGCACGGTGTTTCTTTTTCGAGAGATCGAGGTTTAAACGCATGCAAGATCTCCAAGATTGGCGATCTCTTACAGAATCTAGAAATTTACCAGGGACTTAAATGTGAAATGCTTGTAACAGTTTCCACAACGAAACTTTGTCTCAAAGCCTGGCAGAAAATCCAAAGAGATTCTGGTCGTACGTGAAGTATGCTAGCGGCAAGACACAATGCCTTCTCTACGCGTTAGCAATGGAAATACTATCGACGACAGTGCTGCCAAAACAGAGTTACTAAACACAGTCTTCCAAAATTCCTTCACCAAAGGAGACAATATTCGAATCAAGAACAGCTGCCAAGACGAGTGACGTAGAAGTAGATATCCTAGGAGTAGTGAAGAAACTTGCATCACTTAACAAAAGCAAGTCTTCCAGTCCAGACTGTATACCAGTTATATTCCTTTCAAAGTATGCTGATACAATAGCTCCATGCTTAACAACCATATACAACTGTTCGCTCGATGAAAGATCCATATCCAGGGATTGGAAAGTTGCACAGGTCACATCAATATTCAAGAAAGGTAGTAGGAGTAATCCACTAAATTACAGGCCCATATCATTAATGTCAATTTTCAGCAGGATTTTGGAACATATATTGTGTCCGAATATTATGAATTACCTCGAAGGAAACAGTCTATTGACACAGAGTCAACAAGGATTTAGAAAACATTGTTCTTGTGAAACACAACTAGCTCTTTACTCAATCGAAGAGCTGAGTGCTATTGATGATCGATTTCAAATTGATTCAATGTTTCTAGATTTCCAGAAGGCTTTTGACATTGTACCATACAAGCAGCTTGTAGCGAAAGTACATGCTTGCAGAATATTGTCTCAGTTATGTGACTGGATTTGTGATTTCCTGTCAGAGTGGTCACAGTTTGTAGTAACTGATGGAAAGTCATTGAGTAAAACAGAAGTGATTTCTGGCGTCCCTCAAGGTAGCGTCATATGCTCTTTGCTGTTCCCTATCTATTTAAACGGTTTAGGAGACAATCTGAGCAGCCGTCTTAGATTGTTTGCAGATGACACTGTCGTTTGTCGACTAGTAAAGTCAGCAGAAGATCAAAGCAAATTGCAAAACGATTTAGAACAGATATCTGTATGGTGAAAAAATTGGCAATTTATCCTAAATAATGAAACGTGTGAGATCAACCACATGAGTGCTAAAAGGAATCCATTAAACTTCGGTTCCACGATAAATCAGTCAAATCTCAAGGCCATGAATTCAACTTAATACCTAGGAATCACAACTACAAACAACTTACATCCAAGGAACACATAGAAAATGTTTTGGGGAAAGCTAACCGAAGACTGCATTTTATTGGCAGGACATTTAAAAACTGTATCAGATCTACTAAAGAGACTGCCTACCCTAGGCTTGTCCATCATCTCTTAGAATACTGCAGCGCACTGTGGGATCCTTACCAGATGGGATTGACAGAGTACATCGAGATAGTTGAAAGAATGGTAGCATGTTTTGTATTATTGCGAAATAGGGAAGATAGTGTCACAAGATTTGAGATAGACATCATTAAAACAAAGACTTTTTCGTTGTGGCAGAATCTTCTCACAAAATTTCAATCACCAGCTTTCTCCTCCGAATGTGAAAATATTTTTTTGACGCCACATATATAGGGAGAAACGATCACCATAGTAAAATAAGGGAAATAAGAGCTCGCTGGAAAGATACAGGTCTTCGTTTTTTCCGCGCTCTGTACGAGATTGGAATATTAGAGAATTATTGTCAACGTGCTTTGATGAACTCTCTGCCAAGCACTTAAATGCGATTTGCAGAGTATCCATGTATATGTATATGTAAATATGCTAGATAGTAGTTAGAGGTGGAGGTAACGTGGCCACAAACTCAGTACAGAATCTGATAGGGATTCCATCAGACCTTGCGCCTATGTCCAGTTTTAACGATTTCAGATTTTTCTCAACACAATTGACAGTAATATCTGTTTTACTAGTCGTTTCAGTACTATGAAGATTAAATTGAGAAAATACTCCTGGGGTTTCTTTTGTAAAGGAACATTTGAAAATGAGGTTTGTTGTAAATGCTTATAATCTCTTCAGTCCCAAGGCAAATTTTTCCATTCTTTCAAATATTTTATTATAAGAGCATTGCATATAGGTATCATGAATGAGCATTGTAATGGTAATTTTTTGTTACTGTTCATCTGGGAAGAGATTTTCCTATGTCAGCCAGCTGGGCACTGGGACTCAAAGTAACTATTGATGATAGATGGTCATTGAAGGAAGAAGACAAGTATAAGTTTTATATTATTTATTTATCATTAAGAAACATTACTTACAGAGAATTACAAACTTTAGACACAAGAAAAACAGTTTTGTCACGGATATTTCTGAAATTGTGTTAGTACATCATAATCGATTTCATTTGTGAAAGTCAAAGAAACTTTTTCTGACACTAGTTATACACAAATATACTTGGCAGTCTGAGCATATGAACTTGGTTTTAGTTTTGCAGCTCTTGTTTCGGCATCTCATCCATTTATTTTTGTCTGTATTTGGGCAGAGAGATAAATGTGTTCTCTCACTTTCCCTATACATCTTTGTTTGGAATTTGAACTATTTTTGCACGTTTTGTAGGAGCCACTTCATGAAATTCAGATTCAGAGTCTGAAGAGTAAATGTCTTGTCTGATGGCAGTTGCACCTGAACTCAGTGATTCACCAATGTAAATCTTGGAATCTAGTAAATCCATGATTGATTTCTTTCCAACACTTAGTGCCTGCTCATCCTTTTTGTACTGAATTCACGAGTGCACAATTGCTATGTCAATGAAATGGAAGAAGACTCTTAGAGACCACTTCTTCGTGCATTTGGAGATTTGATAGTAGGAAACCATTCTGTCACAAAGATTCACACCTCCCACTACTTTGTTATAGTTACTCATACATTTGGGTTGAGGTACTTCAATGAACTCTTTTGCTTTTCTGTCCCATCTTTTCACTACATTAGTAGGAGAAGCACCAGAGAATGTAGATGCTACAGTTACAGAACAATTATCGATCCATTTCAAAGCAGAAATTTTTCCATCTTCTGTGATGAACTCGTCGAAGGAACCTCTCCCTGTCTCCATCAGTTCCTTGTCTGCAGTGAATTTCGATTTGAGAGCAGATGGAATATGGCTGACTGAAATCGTTCCTACGGCATATATTTTTCTTTCCATCAGGTATTGTAATGGTGTAATTGATCTGAAATATCGGTCAAAATATACAACATGCTCTCTGAGAACCCTACCCTCCACCAGCTTCTTCACCACAGAGCCTCCCAAACCGAGATCTGGCTCTGGTTGTCCAGAAGGCCAAGTGCTTGCTCCTTGGTAAATGAAGAAGCCAAGTACCAGCCCTTTAGAAGTTGTTAGCACAAAATTCTTCAGACCAACTGGATTCGACTTGTTCTTGACATACTGTCTAAGAGATGTTTTGCCATGGAAAGGAATCATTTGCTCATTTATAGAAAGGTGGCTAGAAACTGGCATGAAAGACATTTTCTCCTAATACTATCAAGAACTGGTTGCAATTTCCATAGTTTGTTGTTTCTCTTAAGTTCATCTGGAGCACTCAGATTATTTACAAATTGCAAGTAGTTCCTCAATTTGAACATACGATTCTTTGGAATTGTAGTTACTGCAGGGACCCTCAATCTACTGCGATAATGCATTCTCATTCTTGGTAGTTTCATATAACCTGTTATTATGTGTGCACCCATGAGTTTCTTAATTTCCGCAGTTGTTGCATTTAACGGAACCTGGTCATCCTGAAGTGCCTCTATGTTTTCCTCCTCAGCAATGAGATGCCACATGTCATTTCCAAAGTACTGTTCAAAATATCTTAGTGGTGTCCATAGTTCCCTGTCATCCACTTCTTGGTAATATTGGCTGTGTGATCAATAATAGATCCTTATATCCAAAACATTTGTTTAGGTTCTACTTTTGATTTTCCAGCAGCCCCTTTTCTCATAGTTGAAGTGCTTGGGCATAGATTGTCATCTTCAGTTTCATTCTGAAAGAAGAAATTTCAGCCAAATAATTGAAATATAGTTTGTTTTCCAATCTTCAGTACTTTTTGAGTAGGTATCTCAGAAGGAAACTATTGTTGTAAATGAAATTAATAATGGGAGGTTCACCATGTCTGATGAATTGTCACTTTCGGCATCAAGTCCGTATTTGTAGTAATATTAAGCTATTCCTCATCTGAGAATTCCCCTACATCACTCAAATCACTGCCCTGTTCTATTACTCTCAGGACTTCTCTTTCGATTTCTGCATCTGTGAGTCTTTCATTCACGCCTGAAATGGGTGAGAGGAACAATAGTTGTGTATTTTTAAATTTAATTACAAGATAGTAATTATAAAACAATTGTGCACAGTTAATTTCATACACCCCACTAAGTAATCAGAAGCACAGGCATCTGTTAGAGTAAATACTGCACTCAGAGATATTAGTCAATGATCAACTACAGTAAGAGAAAAGCTGCAGCGATCTGTCCAGCCGACTGTAGTTCATTATTTACCCTTTTAAATAATAAAAACTAACGGTTTTAGGCTACTACACAGATTGTAATATAATTCTTTGGAGCCGGCCGTGGTGGCCGAATGGTTCTAGGCGCTACAGTCTGGAACCACGTGACCGCTACGGTCGCAGGTTCGAAACCTGCCTCGGGCATGGATGTTTGTGATGTCCTTAGGTTAGTTAGGTTTAAGTAGTTCTAAGTTCTAGGGGACTGATGACCTTAGAAGTTAAGTCCCATAGTGCTCAGACCCATTTGAGCCATAATTCTTTGATCTATTTACAACAACAACAACAACAATGATAAATAATATAGAAAACTGAGTATAACATTCGTACTTACGTCTCATTCTGGAAGACATCGCAGAGGTATTGCCAGCAGCTGCGGCCATGACACAATGAGCAGAACCTCTCAGTGTAGCCAACAGCTGAAACTAAATATCGCCAAAAAATTCCGAACGCAACTCAAATGTCTAACATAGTGCACATATGGTTACAATATAGAAAAATCTGTACCTTCTCTTAAAGAAAAATAGAAAAGTAGTGTCCAGCCCACTGGATGTGGGGACCGAAGAGGTTAACTATATTTAAAGATAAACACAGCTTGGTATGTACACTGATTACCTTATAGAGAGCTGTAAAGTATACATGAGATGATCACTGCACAAACCAAATCGAAAACAGTGCAAGTATAATCCATCAGCAAAGAACTACTTCAGAGACTGTATATCGCTTTCGATTAATCGATTGTCTTATTCCCCCGCCCCTCCCTAAAACGTGGAACACCGAGGATGTTGGGGTACTGGAACTGAGCCTCTCGGCCAGCTCTCATTCAGAAGCCTGGTTGTGGCACCTGTGGAGCCATAAATGTTACCGCAGGCGAGTCCGGTGCAGGCAGCCAGGTATCGAACCTATCGATGAAGTCAATATGGTTGTGTCAGTTCAGTGCGTATCAGCGGCTTCTGGTCTGCTGTCAAGTGATGGCGAATGGATGACCCATGCTGGCTTAACTCTCTCAATTGACACATTGTTGCATTTTCCATTCTATAAGATACCCATTGTATGGCCTTCAAGTCGCAAACCGGGAAAGATGCAGTGTATGGAGGCTGAAAGGGGGCCCAAACACAATCAGTGCCTACCGTTAGGAATACCTGCGCGAGATTGTTCTGGGATTCATGCACATTAATCACCGCAAAGGCACCACAAACCGTTATACTTATGCACCATGTGTAGTGGTGATGGCCACAGGTTATCTAAATGGTCAATAACCACGTATTGAAGCATCTCTTTCAAAATCATGGTAATCTCTTATGGGCGCTCTAGGGCAATCCTGTGGGTGTGTTGTGAAACAAGTGAACCCAGACTGGTATGTATAAGATTTACAGTATTGTGCTTAATACTGCACTGTTGCATTGATATCTGTAGCGCTGTGGGAAACTTTGCCATATAAATTTTTGCGTTAGCAGAGGCGCCAACACCGTGTTACGAGTGGAGGCCGAAATGCATGCGTTTTAGCTCACGCAGGCTGGCGTGAGGAGGGAAGAACTATACTGACGTGAGGTCTGGAACATGACAAGGAATGAGAATTCAGAAAGCGGACGTAATTAGTTTGATATTTAACTTTAATCCATTAATGATGAACGTCGCTCTTGACGATACATGATTCACAATATTATCTGTTCAGAATACATTCTTGAAGTAATTATAGGAACTGAATATGGCTCCTTGCTAGGTTGTAGCAAATGACGTAGATGAAGGCTATGCTAAACTGTCGTCTCTGCAAATGAGAGCGTATGTAGACAGTGAACCATCACTAGCAAAGTCGGCTGTACAACTGGGGCGAGTGCTAGGGAGTCTCTCTAGACTAGACCTGCCGTGTGGCGGCGCTCGGTCTGCAATCACTTATAATGGCGACACGCGGGTCCGACGTATGCTAACGGACCGCGGCCGATTTAAAGGCTACCACCTAGCAAGTGTAGTGTCTGGCGGTGACAGCACATAAATGAACATTGCTTGAGGCCTGTGAGACCTGCAGATCCATCTTCAAAGTTTGCATCATTTTCCTGACTGCCTGTAATTCATTTTCTCTTGTCAACAATTTACATCTTAAATTTTGCTTCTCTGTATGCAGCCAGTCTGCGTCGCTCTTCACTACATCATACTTCTCTTTGACTTTATGTAGGTTGGAAATAAAGGTGCAGTGGCTCTTCTACAACTGTGAACATTTGTTGACATTGTTGAATGTCTTTATGATCTCACTATGCCCCACATTAAGCGACCCTGAATTCCAGTCACCATGCAACCAGCAATCACATTTACTAACATTCGCTCTTCAAATCCACTGTAAATGTTAAATGTGCAAGAAAATCAGCATCTAATACAAATCCACTTGAAATGAAAAGCAATGCCTATATTGATTGTCAATATCTTGCAGCCATGAACGAGGAAAGCAGAATTATTCACAATCATTAGATGTAGAGGCTCATCAGGCCTGACGTCAGGCACAGATGAGACAGGGATGGTGCTGATATCTGAGCCTGAAATTTTTTCAAGGATATGTAAACTCCATGACGCAGCAGTGTATGTTGGAGGTAGTAGTGATTGAGTCATTTACTTGCCAATGTGCTACAGGTTGTGAACTATTGTGAGAGACTGTCACTTCAGATGGTGATGCTATTTATAGGTGTTGCAATCTGCTGCACCTAATTCTACTCGCTGTTGACTTTTGGGTAGATTCAGGGCGTTGTGCATTTCCACAGCTTTAGGTCCAAAACATCTATGAAACCGACGAATACTAATAGATTTGACAGGGAATAGTTTGCCACCTGAGATTGAGAGGCTTGTTGGGAGCATGAGCTGTTATTAGGACCAGTTTGTATTTGTAATGGCTGGAGCAGCATGGCCATCATCTCAACCATGGCGCATGTGCTCCAGCGCTCTTCGGATCTGCCTTGCAACATTGCAATCTGCTGCACCTAATTCTGATCGCTGTTGACTTTTGGGTAGATTCAGGGCTTTGTGCATTTCCACAGCTTTAGGTCCAAAACATCTATGAAACCAACGAATACTAGCAGATTTGACAGGGAATAGTTTGCCACCTGAGATTGAGAGGCTTGTTGGGAGCATGAGCTGTTATTAGGATCAGTTGGTATTTGTAATGACTGGAGCAGCTTGGCCATCATCTCAACCATGGCACATGTGCTCCAGCGCTCTTCAGATGTGCTCCATGAGTGTCAGGCAGCAGGAGTGGCCCAATGTGATGTCTCACTGTTGGGTGAATTAGGTAGTTGCTGGTTGCACTCGGCTGTAAGATTGTTTGACCTCAAGGCTGCCATAGTGGACGAGTCTAGCATTGCATAGCCTCTACTGGACACCTACAGTAACTTATGTAATAGCTGTCCTATGTGCGCTAGCCGGCTGGAGTTGCTGAGCGGTTCTAGGCGCTACAGTCTGGAACCGCGCGACCGCTACGGTCGCAGGTTCGAATCCTGCCTCGGGCATGGATGTGTGTGATGTCCTTAGGTTAGTTAGGTTTAAGTAGTTCTAAGTTCTAGGGGACTGATGACCAAAGAAGTTAAGTCCCATAGTGCTCAGAGCCATTTGAACCATTTGAACCATGTGCACTATTATGGCTACCCATTCCTGAGAAGGCAGTTGTTGTTGCCAGATTGTAAAAACAAAAGGCCAGAAACTTCACTAGTATGAGTCACATCACGTAAATGAGACCAAAACTCTGATGGGATTTTGTCGTGATGTTCTTTGTGATACAACTCTTGTGTAAGTTTTTGGTCTATTGGTTTTATCCAATGGTCATTTGAAGCTGATCTGAAAGCAAGGTAGGCTTCTTGATGCGGTGGGTGGAATAATATCTGACACTGCAACAGCTGCACGCTGGTCCAGGTTGCTGATTGCCATTGTAAACTGTTCGTGGTCTACAGGAATTCGCTGATGTGCAAAAATGTTTTCCATAATCGCGGACTATACTTCAGGTTGGGCAGGCACGAATGATGAGGTCTGTAATTGTAACTGTGGCACAGAAGAACCAAATAAGCTGTTGCTCTTGAATGTAGTTGCAGTGCAGATAAAAGCACTGAAACTGGTAACATAGTCATGTTAGGCTTAATATCAATATCCGCCATAGTTGGGATATTGGAGGCTTTGCGTTGTGGAAATGACACTGTAACTTTCAATTGTCCAACTGACGCAGATGCTAGCATATTGACTAAGGTTGGATTTACACATGGCACTGCATCCAGTGACCATTGCATAGTGGAAGAGACCAGACAAAATCGTGTTATTGCTGATCATGAAACATAACCTGTGCATAATGAATTAGTCCTTCGCTGGGGTCACCATTTATCTGGTGAGAACTTGTATCTACGTATGAAATGAATACAGGTTGGTATTTAACTGGTTAGTTTATTGAGGCTTGTAATGTGTATACGAGAAGATGACTCCACAAATCAAAACCAAAACAGTACAAAGACATCCATCAGGAAAGAACTACTTCACAGATCACACTTCACTTTCGATTAATCGATTGTTCTATTCCCGCTGAATTAAGCATTTTTGTTTTCGCTTTACTATCCTCAATTTCAGTTCCTGTCTCATCTATGAGACACTTTGGTGCCACTAACTGCCTTTACAAGTACATATGACCAGAATTTCTTTCAGCTGTTTAAGAAGTATTTCAACAGTATTCTGCAATGGTAGGCATAATCTTGAGACGTTCCATGCCCTCTTTTGTATGTCGCCTCTCATTTTCATCAGTTTTATTAATGTTTATGTCATTGCACGGTGGTAACAGGCCGAATAAGGTTATCGTAATTAGAGTATTTGTACTGAGAACTCAAAATACTTTTCACTTGATTCCTATGCATGTTGGATTACGTCGCTGGGTGCCCTGTGTGAGGCGAGCGCCGGAGGACGCGGCACATTGCGTTTCCGGTCGGGGACTGCACTTCTGCGAATACTGAGAGGCTCATACATCAATGGGCTTAAGCGCCTGGCGGAACGACTGACGTCGGTCGAGTTTTGCCTATTGTATGCAGGGCGAGACGAACTGTGAGACCTCTGAGTGTCGCTGCAGTTTGTGTGTTTACCATCCCAGTGCGTCCAGAACGAAGACTGCTGGCACCGACTGACTGCATTGTCCTCATGATTCTAAGAATACTTGTGGACTGTGCGCTGCTGGGCGCGACTGTGTGGCGTCAGATGGCCGGTGGTCTAGGCATGTTGTTTTCGTAGCTGGTCAAACGGCAAGTTCAGTGCTCTCATCTGAATAGCAGAGGCATGATTGGTCAACTTAAACTGAGGCTAGTTGACGTCATAAAGCCCTGTTCGAAATTGGAGGGAATCGTCGCTATTGGCGCGAATGATGTTCTGAGACAGTGTGGGGGAATTTTGGAATCAGCACTGAATGCTGATTCGCAGTTTTCGAGGATGGTAGGGAGTTGAGCAATGTTGGCTTCACTCTTGCGTTGCGCGGGCGCTGGGATTCAGGGTCTGATCTTCGTCGGAGTCGGACGGTCTTGCGACTTAATCGCACTTTTTCTGCAGAACTTAGAATGCTCAGAGGTCAGGGGTTGAAACAGAGTAGCTGCACAGCAGTAGTCGACGCCTACATCATCAGAACGCTGCTTACCGACGACCTGCGACAGATTTCAGGATTGGTAAAGTATTTTGCGGCTCCAACATTGTAGGACATATCAGTTTTATACTTAAGTCCTCAACAGCACTCATGCTCGCTTTGCTGCAAGTCCACCTTGCCTGTTTCTCCATGTGATCCCATTTGAGCTCTCACTGCTAATCACGTCACTACAATATAGTTGGGAGAGTAATATTTGATTAATATGGACCTCTAGTCATTATCATCGATCTATTACACCAGAGAGAGAAGGAGCCCCTTGTTTTCGAACCAACTCTTATTCTCATAATAGTTCAGTAAAGCCTATCCTTTAACCTACTGTTTGTGTCGATAATCATGTGCCTTTATGTTCTGATGTATAATAAATCTCATTGTAATATTTAATCTGCATATCATATCATTTTGTAGATATATGCAGAATCCCATTTCCTGATGTTTATTATGATAAAGTTCTCTTTTTTTCTCTGCGTAGATTACGATTTTTGTTACATTACTGTGAGTGTATGCACTCCTTATTTTACCAACTAGCAGGGTCCACCATCACTTCCTTTCATTACCATTGTGTGCATAATTAATTAGATGGTAGTTAAGGAAGGGTCGAGTGCATGTCTCGTTCTCATGCAAAATTCGTCAGAATTAAAGAGGTACAAACTCTTCTCCACCCCAGCACCTCGCAATCTTTGAAGGTCTCATGCATTGCTCTCTTGACAGCCAAATAAAGTCCATAGATCACCTACATGCCTCTGTCATGAGCTAAAAGTTTGAAGTTCCTCATTGAGTTATGATACTACTGCTTCTTTATCTAGTTTACTGAACATACATAGGTAAATCTTTCTACTTGTTTTATTTACCCTTTGTACTTTGGTATTCATTGTTGCTATAACAGTCTCATAGTCACTGATACCAGTTTTGATGAGGACATCCTCAAAGAGGTCTGGTCTACTTGTTGCTATCAGATCTAATATATTTCCATCATGAGTGGGGTTCTGAAATATCTGTTCCAGGTAGTTTTCAAAGAAGCCAGTTAGTAGTATTTCAAAGGGTTCCTTGTCACACCATCGCTAACAAAACTGTAAGTATCTCAATTGATTGTTGGGTGATTAAAGTCATGTCCGATGACTACAGCATGACTAGGGAACTTATTTACAAATAAGCTGAGGGTTTCTCTAATGCTTTCAGTTATGGTACCTGCATCAGGATGTGATTCTGGTGGTCTGTAGAATGATCCAATCATAATGCCCGTCCCTGACACTGAGCCTTGCCTGAACAACCTTGCAATCAGCTTCTATTATTGTGGTGTCAGTTGGATATCTATCATAGCCTGAAATCTTCTTTAGGTTGAAAAAGAATTTGGTTTTGAGTTGATGAAGCCAGAAATGTGAAACCCAAATAAAGGATGTGGTAACAAAGTGTAGCATTGTCTCATTTACATTTGAGCTACATTTCATCAGTCGATTTTAGACGAATGCCACTTTTATCATACTCATTGTAGTAGCTCGTGGAGTTTGCAGAGGTATTGCAAATGTTCTCAGTCGATACTTCGAAACGAACAATAAATGTTAGTCCAGTGGTCATCAAACCTTTTTCCGTAAAAGCCACTATTGATGGTATGGGGTGGCACCTCAGGCTGCATATGTACTAGTCTTATTATTAGTAGGCAACCTACATAAATTACTAAGTTATAAATCCATAATAGAGTAGTTATAGTAAAGGCACGATAAGCTGACTTTTAGCCCTCAAGTTCTGATCATTTAAGTTGGCATCATTTGGGACACATAAATGTCGACTGCTCTCTGTTTCAGGTTGCTGCTGGCCTCAGCAGTCTAAGAGTTGTGACATTATTGCTGAGTGATGAAATGTTGTTTATTCTACTTGTTAATATCAGTATTTGTACCTGTATTTAAATGCACTATTGAATCTGAGACAACATCACAAAAGTTTCATGGTTGCTAGTTTCCCACTATTTATTGTGTAGTATTACAACAGCCTTATTTACTTTAATGTACCTCGCTAGAAATGTGTACTGCATTTGAAAATGATATTTCTGTAACATGTATTCAAGAATCAATATTACTTCCAAGTCAAAATTTATATCATAGCAGGTGATCAGTATGATTCACACATGTACATGGATTTTCAGTTCTGTAAGAGAAAGAATGCATCATTCTTTTTTGCAATTTCAACATTTTGTAGATGTAGGACCAACTCTCATTTTTATTTCATTAAGTTATATTTTGGCGACTACTTTCGAACCAACTGGTTCATTCTCAGGCCTGACCTATTGAGGCTGCACTCAACGTGCATGATCTTAGTCACAACCATCTAAAATTAGCAATACATGTATCACACAGTGGCAGTATATCTCACAGTATACGTATGCTTGCTTTACAAGTCAGAATCAAGTCATTTTATTTATTCTGACTTGTATAGCGACCAGGTGTATGTTGTGACATTTATCTACCATCACTGTGTGATGCATGTATTGCCAGTTTTGTTTATTTATTTCTTAATCTCTTTGTAGACAAGTTTCATTGTATATATATATGGTCATGTTACAGACTATATATATATATATATATATATATATATATATATATATATATATATATATATATATATATATATGTGTGTGTGTGTGTGTGTGTGTGTGTGTGTGTGTGTGTGTGCATGTGTGTGTGTTTGACCCTACCCTTGTGTGGAGCAAGCTCTCTGCTACAACTACAGCTGTGAGCCGTAGAGGGGCCCAGTACGTAAAAGCATAACAATGGGAACCAAGAAAGATGATACAAACCTAAATTGTTTGGGATTTGCAAATGACTTGGCATTACTAGTTAATAATGTACAAGAAGCTAGAAATCAAATAATGAGCCAGCAAAATATAGCACAAAAAGTAGGACTCCAGATATCGTTTGAAAAGACCGAGATGATGGTAAGAGACCCATAGTAATAGATGATGAAATAGTAGACAACAGAAAAATTAAAATAGTGAAGCAATTTAAATATCTTGTAGGGGTTATAACACACAACTTGGATGAAAAGTCTGCTTGGCAAGAAAGAACAAATAAAATGATAAAAGTTCAAAAACTAATATGGTCTACATACAATAAGAAATGTCTATCAGTTCAAACAAAATTAAAATACTGCAAGACAGTGTTTCAGCCACAAGTAACATATGCAAGCAAGACTCGTTTTAAAGTCACTCAGAGAAACAAAGTCGACAAAATACTAAAAGTAGAGAGAAGAATAGCTAGAACATGCATAAATTAAAAAATATCAAAAGGAAGGACAATGGCAGATAGTGCTAAATGAAATAACGTATAGGGAACTGGACCCCATCACAGATACTGTATATAAAAGAGGATTTCTTTCTTTGACCACATAATGAGGACACCAGAAACCAGATTAGCAATAAAAATTATGCAGAAACTGTGGAATCTGAAGCAACAAGTAGGATAGATCAAGGAAATTAAATAGGATATGGGAGAACTAGATATAAACTTGGATGATTTGCAAGACAAGGCAGAAAACGTCAAGAAACTGCAAGACAAGACAATTAGATTTAAACCAAAAGTAGACAAATGACACACAATGAAAAGGGTATTTATAGATGAGGAAAGACAGGAAATATCAGAACGAATGAAAAGATACAGGGCAGTTAAGAAAGAACAAAACATGAGCTTACTGAAGAAGAGGACCAGGAAATGATTGAATAAAGTGGTTTAATGAGTCCATAAAAGCAAGTAATTTTATATATATATATATATATATATATATATATATATATATATATATATATATATGTGTGTGTGTGTGTGTGTGTGTGTGTGTACTAAAGAAAAGATGTCTTTAACATAACTTGAAAGAGACAGAAACATGGAAATTACCACTTTCATGACAACACAATAATCACATGCTCATCTGTGCATTTTCACATTATTATACTTCCACCATCACACTTCAGTAATGTACACCATACACTAAGTAATCTCTGCCATCTTACATTCTGGCAGCCTTACTTCATAACAGCATGTGTTTCAAGGCCCTTGAAACAAACAAAAAAGGGCAAGTAGTAGCAGGATCATTCTTATATAATAAGACTTTACATGTATTTTATATTTGTGGTTACTGGTTTCTGGATACACATTTTATGATGGTCTCCCTGCTTGAACAAGATCCTCTCTGACCTTTAGCTTCTAGGTATTCATTTAAACTACACTGAAGAGCCAAAGAAACTGGTACACCTGTCTAATATCGTGTAACACCCTGCAAGCACCCATAAGTGCCACAACATGACATGACATGGACTTGAAACTGTCTGAAGTAGTGCTGGAGGGAACTGACACCGTGCATCCTGCGTGACTGTCCATAAATCCGTACGAGTACGGGCGAAGGGGGTGCAGATCTCTTCTGAACAGCACACTGCAAGGCATCCCAGATATGCTCAATAATGTTCATGTCTGGCGAGTTTAGTGGCCAGTGGAAGTGTTTAAACTCACAAGAGTGTTCCTGGAATCGGAATCACTCTGTAGCCATTCTGGACGTGTGGGCTGTCGCATTGTCCTACTGGAATTGACCAAGTCCGTCAGAATGCACAATGGCCATGAATGGATGCTGGTGGTCAGACAATAGGTGTTCCCTGTCAGAATCATGCCACTGCAGCTGCACATGCCCCACACCATTTCAGAGCCTCCACCAGCTTGAACAGCCCCTGCTGACATGAAGGGTCCATGGATTCATGAGGTTGTCTCCATCTGCTCGATGCAATTTGAAATGAGACTCTTCCAATCAGGCAACATGTTCCCAGTCATCAACAGTCCAGTGTTGGTGTTGACAGGCCCAGGCGAGGCGTAAAGCTTTGTATCATCAAGTCATCAAAGTACGTGAGTGGGCGTTTGGCTCCGAAAGCCCATATCAGTGATGTTTTGTTGAATGGTTTGCATGCTGACCTTTGTTGATGGCCCAGCACTGAAATCTGCAGCATTTTGTGGAAGGGCTGCACTTCTGTCACATTGAACGATTCTCTTCAGTCGTCATTGGTCATGTTCTTGCAGGATCTTTTCCCGGCTGCAGTGATGTCGGAGATTTGATGTTTTACCGGATTCCCGATATTCTCCGCACACTCGTAGAATGGCCGTATGGGAAAATCCCCACTTCATCGCTACCTCGGAGATGCTGTGCCTCATTGCGCGTGCGTCGACTATAACATCACGTTCAAACTCACTTAAATCTTGATAACCTGCCATTGTAGCAGCAGTAACCGATCTAACAATTGCGCCAGATACTTGTTGTCTTATATAGGCGTTGCCGACCACAGCGGCGTTTTAAGCCAGTTTGTATATCTCTGTATTTTAATATGCGTGCCTGTGCCACCTTATTTGGCACTTCAGTGTATATAGGGCTAAGGAGACTAAATAACGTTTTAATTTGTTTCTGAAAGTAGACGTCCTTTCAGTGCTTTTTATTCTAGATGGGAGTTTATTGCTTAAACTGTATCCAGGGTTTATAGGATCTTTTTAGGATAAGTTGACCTGCTTCCTGTGTAGATGGTCATCGTATTTCCCTTCTGTATTTGTGTGTATCTCTCTTCAGTACCGAGCGAGGTGGCGCTGTGGTTAGAACACTGGACTCGCATTCGGGAGGACGACGGTTCAGTCCCGTCTCCGGCCATTCTGATTTAGGTTTTCCGTGATTTCCCTAAATCGCTTGAGGCAAATGCTGGGATGGTTTCTTTGAAAGGGCACGGCCTATTTCCTTCCCCATCCTTCCTTCACCCGAGCTTGCGCTGCGTCTCTAATGACCTCAATGTCGACGGGACGTTAAACACTAATCTCCTCCTCCTCTCTTCAGTAGGGTAGTACTATTTGCTTTCACGTGTATAATTGTTTTGAATAATTTTTTGGATGGTTATCATTAACATCAGGGACTTTGATTGCAGCCTCAGTAGGCCAGAAGGAACATGTTGGTTCGAAACTAATCGCCAAAATATATATATAATGCAAGTGTGGCAGATTTGTAATAATTCATGGAATTCAACATTACCCCACTTACATCCTCTAACCCCGCAGTGGCCACACTACTTAGCCCTATGGTCCTAAGGAAAGCAACAAACTAGCCCTATCACACAACCGAAATCACTAACCTCAAATAAAATTAAGCACATTTTAAAATACTATTGTCTCTGTAAGTGTTTTTCTTCGTTACTAAGCAGGGCAGCTACACTGTTCAGAAGCTTTTAGTTTTAGTTGACGTTTTCAGATACGGCTCTTAATTGCTAGATGCGAATTATTATAATAAAGCTGCGAACCGCGGGCCGCACGAATTCTTAATTCGGACCGGTTACGGCCCACGAGCCGCAGTTTAACGACCACTATGCTAGCCCCAAGTATTTGTTTTACTATTTCTATAAGCCTTTTAATACATATTTCAAGTAAGACATATCATAAACGCAAAATCTGATTAATGTTAAGGATAATAAAAAGTGGTATACGATAAATTGTGTACTGCATATGTTTGGACGATGATCGATCGCCATAGATTTTGTTTTTTGTTTACAGCTGTGTGCAACATGGCTCCATGGCCTAACTTTGATTATGTACTTTGGCCGGCGGGAGGACAGGCGTCTAAAGCTAGCGAAATGAGGGATGCTCAACTACCGGACCTACCGATAGATGGCTCTACCAGCTGATTACTGTCGTCTGTATTGCCCGCCATATTTGAATTTGCCAAGAAGTTTCTCTCGGTCTGTACGGTGTATAAGGAATTAAGGATTATCGAAATGGTGATTTCTTGTTCCGCTTTCAAATGTACGAAGCGATGGAGTAAGGAAAGTGACTTACCATTTCACAGGTAATAGGACTACCGATACAATACGACAACAATACAGACTTAGTGCGTTTGCTAATTCGATATTTTTGAACAGGTTTCCTCTAAAGCACCCAGAGCTGCTAAAGAAGTGGATTACTTCCGTGAAGCGGAAAGATTTTAAACCTACGTCTTGCAGTTTTCTTTGCGGAAACCTTTTCCGGCAAGATGATTACGTAGTGAGTCCTGGAACGTGGAAGAAACGTCTCAGACCCGAAGCAGTGCCATCAATTTTTGACTTTCCGACACATTTGATGCCACCAAATAAACAGCGACGACGACATGTTAGGATTTTGAGTGACAACGATGCTTCTCCATTTGAGGTAGCTAATTAATTTCCTTGCTATGTGTGTGGTTTTGACTTTTGTGAATTTATTTCGTACGGACACAAATGGGCTACATAGGTCTAAGCAATGTTGTAATACAGTTCCATATTTTTGTTTTTAGCGTTCTAGGATTTTGAGTGACAACGATGCTTCTCCATTTGAGGTAGCTAATTAATTTCCTTGCTATGTGTGTGGTTTTGACTTTTGTGAATTTATTTCGTACGGACACAAATGGGCTACATAGGTCTAAGCAATGTTGTAATACAGTTCCATATTTTTGTTTTTAGCGTTCTGTCCTGGAATCCGTGCTTGATTTGCCCTCTGCAGAAGCTACTGATTGCGTGGAGAATGTTGTCAATGAGAATTCTTCCGTGGAAAGCATGTCCCATTTATCCAATGCAGAAGCTGCGAATTGTGTCGAAATTGTTAGTAGAAGGATGTTTTCACACCCCCAAAGTTTTCTTATAATATTTTTTCATCAAGCCTTGAGTTATTTCAATCGTATATAACGAAATTATTTCTTTATTTCAGAGTGCAGTTGGTTCTCAAGTAATTGATTGTGGTATACAGTCGAAAGTAGAAATGGAAGACAAGGCGACCAAAACTTGCAATTTTTTCTCACACATTGTGCACGAATTAAAACGTAAACTGAAGTGTGTCCGTGAAAAACTTCGAAGAAGAGAGAAGAAAGTGTTTTCCATGGATGACATCATAAGTTCATTGACGGAGAAGGGGCATCTTCCTGAGAAGTTACATAACTTCCTCAATCATCAGAAAGGAACACAAGTGGAATTAGTGTGCAATTTAGTGGACAACTCTCTCTCGTCAAAGGGTAATAGATACACAACAAATGTGAAAATGTTTGCGATGACTGTGCACTTTTATTCACCAGCAGCATATGAATACCTGCAAAAATTAATGCCTCTGACCCATAAATCATTGATTTCCAAATGGGTGGCAAGTGTCGGCTGTGAAACTGGCTTCTTAAAAGATGTTTATAAGTACGTTGATTCGAACCCAATCGTAAGGGACCAGTTCAGCGATTCATGTCTAATTGTAGACAGTGTGGCACTTTGGAAGCAAGTAGTTTGGGACCAAGGTTTTTTAGAGTTTGGTAGGGAAGTGCCTCAGTCAAAAGAAGTAATAGAGGCATCTGAGGCTCTGGTTTTCATGCTTGTCTCTATTAAAGGCAAATTTATATGCCCGATTGCATATTTCTTTATCAACGGTGTACAGGCAAATAATCAAGCCACACTGATGAAATCCGCTTTAGAGAGGCTGCATAGTTCTGGCATTAGGGTTTGCTGTGTTACATGTGATGGCCGCAAGGTAAATATAAATACTTTACGTACACTTGGCTGTACTTTAAATTTTTCCAAGGGTGATTTTAAGAGCTACAATGTTTATTGTATGTTGGACATGTCATATGATGAAGTTTGCCCGAAATGCTCTAGCAGAAGTATCTGCTATTGAGTCTCCAACTGGCATTATTAGATGGCATTTCATTGAGCAATTGAACAAGGTACAACAAGAAGAAGGTGTGACATTTGCCAACAAACTATCAGGACAACATATAAGTTATGTAAATAGAAAATGAATGTTTCATTAGCTCCACAGACTTTGAGTTCTAGTGTGGCAGATAGTATAGAGTTTTTGAGGAGGGTTGGTGATCCAAATATTAAAGGAAGTGAAGCAACAGTAGAGTTTTTGTATAATATTGATAGGATTTTTGATATTCTGAACTCCAGAAATCCATTAGGTAAAGGGTATAAGAGCCCCCTGAGACTTGACAACAAATCTTATTGGCTTGGTATTAAAAAAAAAAAATTAAATTAAAAGAAAAATGGCTCTGAGCACTATGGAACTTAGCATCTATGATCATCAGTCCCCTAGAACTTAGAACTACTTAAACCTAACTAACCTGAGGACATCACACAACACCCAGTCAACACGTTGGTATTTTCAGACACACTGAAAATTATATCAAAAGCTTAAAAATCATTGGTGTTCCATTGCTGCTCCATGCAAGAAATACTTTTGCTTTTGGGATAATTTTCAATATGCAATCAGTAAGGCACATAGCTCTGACAAGTATGCTTCGTGTTGAATCTCCTTTGAAGCATTTGCTAACATATAAACTGTCACAAGACCACATAGAGCTTTTTTTCCCCTGCATTCCGTCCAGATGTGGTTGGAACAACAATCCAAATGCATACCAGTTCAAATGTCCCATGAGAAAGTTCCTCTTGGGTGTCACTGCAATGAATGGGAATTGCTCAAATTTTAATGTATGTTGTTTGCCACCTGTTTATGATTTTCATGCAAGAAAGCATGTAGTAGTGATGAAAGTGCTGCAGAAAATGAAGTAGAGGAGTGGTGTGCACTTCTTGATGATAAGATTAAGTTCTCATTTCACAAGTAAAACATACTCTATTATATTGCAGGGTATGTGTCATTGCACCTTTCAAGGCAGATCACATGCAAAGACTGTCTTCACATACTGAAGCCACCAGTAGTTAAATCTGCATTAGAATGTGATTCTCTCTATGCTTTTCCCAATATGGCCAATAAAAATGCATTTGTAAATTTTGTTAACTGGGGAAAACTGGTTAAAACAAGTGACTGCATGTACTCTGTTGTAGAATACTCAGAAACTGTTTTAGATGTTTGTGACTGCTGGGGATATGTGACAGAAATATATACAGGCCAAGATTTTGCATTGTGTTAAAAATAAATTTGTAGATTACCCATTTCCTGCTCTTGGTCATGATTACCGTTATGAAATTAGGATTGAGGACCTACATCAGACTCAACTTGTTTGTAAGATTGCTTCCCTATACTCCTGCATACGCTTAAAAATGTGGAAAAAAGCCTGCTGAGAAAATTTTAAACAACAAATCAAGTATAAGGCAGAAGTTAAATAAACTCTCATTTTTTAATCATGTATAGTGCTCAAATTGGAAAAATTACGTAATGGGACATTCCATGCAGATGGGTGTGACATTTTGACAGATTTTTTAAAACTATTTTGTCCATAGATTTGTTGTTGTGTAATGATGAACTTCAAAAGATGAATCACATTGAAGTAAAATTAAGTCTTTACATCCTGTGTAGATATTGTAACAAAATTATAATTGTTTATTATATAAGCTTATTTTAAGATGTTTGGTGTTACAAAATATGCACTTGCATTAAAAACGGGTGATTTGTGTCAAATTAATGAAAAAAAAGATGTTCTGAGACTTATTTGACAGATGGCTTTCAGTGTGAGAAAATATGTCCCTCAATAACTATGTTAACTTGAATTTTTCACTTTAAGAAAACAGTTTAATCACAGGATGGGTGTGATCTAATGAAGTATGCAGTGGCCCTATGTTTAAAACAGTAATGTTTGTGGATACTCTGCAACATAAGAGCAATAAAATTGTTACTCTGTTAATTCTTGTTTTAATACTTCCTATAATGAACACAATGTTACAGTTGATCATAAGCATTCTTATTACTTTATAACCATTCTAGAATAAGGGGACCTGAGTCAGGCAATACCTATTTTCTGAATTTTGTCTTTATTTTGCTAGGATGTCTTTCTATTATATTTTCCTGTGTTGAGAGGGGGGGGGGGGGAGAAGAGAATGCAAATAATCATATAGAATTATCTTTCTAGCAGTACAAAGTGCAGAATACAGTGATTACAGGTACACATGGAAATCTAGGAAATTTCAGTATTCATGTTACATGCCTAATTTTCATTAACATTTACCTTAATTATACGGTTACACTTTTTGCTGATTTGAACTGTGTACTACATGTTAAAAAGATTTTGTTTGGTCATAGTAATAAAAGCATTTCATTTTGTTAGTTCATATGTTCCATACGGAACTGAAATTATTGAGTTATGATGACAAAGGAAGGAAATAACATTAAGGAATCTTACTTCACAGAAATTATGTAACAATGGTTACACTTTTTGCTAGTTAACTTTAACATAAACCATTTAGTTTTCCATTAAGAGTGAAAGCAGTTGCACGAGTCACGTAAAGAACAAAGTTTCCCATAGGGAACTAAAGTATTTTACGTTTGAGTTATTGCAGACCCAAAGTATTGTGATCTTCATATTTCTATTTAAAAAAGTTTGTAACACTCAAATTCACAGACATTTTGGAATCTGTACATACATGTGTGTAGCAAGGTACTTTTCATGTGCCATGTGGAACCTTTAATTTTCTGGTTTAAATATAATTTATTTCATGAATTACCTTTAATACCAGCATGCCATGTGGAACCTTTAATTTTCTGGTTTAAATATAATTTATTTCATGAATTACCTTTAATACCAGCACTGTCTGAATGCATTATTTACCATTTAGAAGAAGAAATATTAGTGTACAGAATAACAAACCTCATGAAAAATGCGAGAGATTGTTCTGTACAGAACTCGGAATGGCTCTTTATCAATAGCAGGTAAAAAAGAAGGCTTCTATTAAATGTTCAAAGAAACCAGTCAGTACCTCTTAATTCGCCATAGAGGTGATACAGTAATAAAACAATTTACTTTTTTCAGAATTTCTGCTAAGTATTAAAAGTGTGAAGACGTATTCAATTAGTATTTGCTTTACCAATAACCTGTAGTACAAGCACACGTATAAGCAGATAATTATGGGAGTCAAGAGTTATGTTAAAATTAAAGATACTGACTGTTATTACTTGCTCACAAAGCATTGTAGATGCTGTACAGTTTATGCTGTATGTGGTGTACCCAATGTGATTCCTGGAGGACATAATATTCTGTTATCCCATGGGAGTGCACTGGTACCACACCTATTGAAAGTACGTTTTGTTGTGGAATAGTTGTATCAGATGTCTGTACCAGAAAACAAATCTCCACTGTGACACCCTTATGTTCCTGGTATGCTATTAGCTATTATTACAGGAATACTCTTCACATGGAGGAGGAAGCATAGTGAGATTTTCTTTTTCATCATTTCCAACATTGTACACAACTTTCTTGCACTTTTATGTTATCAAATTTTTTCCCTTGATAATCGAAAAGAGAGAGGGGAAAAAAAAAAAAAAAATTTAAGCGAGCTTTCATAACTGAAAACTCTACTTGCGTCATTTGTTATTTTCAAAATGTTACTCTCTTTCCAAATACTGTCCTATTTCTTCAAACCAATTTTGAATTTCTCAGGTTATTACATATTATTAACTGTACGTTGTCCACCAATACTTCTGTTATTACCAGATAGTTTGTAATGTGGCACTACCTTTGTGCCACTGGTATTGGCTAGTGTACTTTTGCAGATAAGAAAATCGACTGGACTAGATTGTCCTGTCAGTATAGGACAAATTCAGACAATATGGAACTTTTTACACTAAATTTGCAATATAATGTCACCCTTGTCTCACACAGATTGTAGCAGCCATTGGGGTGCCTGTCTGGCCAGCTTCTGCAGCTTTCACTTTCAGGTTTGTTTTTTGCTTGGGCCGTATACTGACAACCAGTCATTCCAGTGATTGACACCATGTCAAAGACTGGAACCAAGATTCACAGAAATAGAATTCTATGGTTGTAATTCAGAGTGTAATTAATTTTGCTCACTGACATGTTTTGAATTCAATTTTAAAATTGTTTGTGTGTCAGACTGGAAAATTACAGTTTTAAGACACCCCAACCTAAAATTAACAGCTGTGATCGAGGTTCTTTTCAACAAGTTCCTTCACTTCCTACATCATCATGGATCAGTCCAATATAATATTATTACTAGACTTAACTTCCAAATGATACAAGTCAAGCATTTAAGAGGAGCCTTAACGTTGGGCTTTGTGTTTATCTCATTTAAATGTATTTCTTGTCTCGTATCAAAGACTGTAGCACTGTTAAAAACTGGTGCTTCTACCATATCACTCAGTTTAAATGCACCGTGTCATGTACAGGCGTTAATAAAATCACGGCATTTAAATTACTGATCAAAGAGAGTGCCAAATTCGTAAGTGCATGTTGCAATTACAGTGTCAGCATATATGCAGATCGGTAATGCATCACTTCAGATAAAGAAAAAATAACGATTTTTTCTGTTTATACGTAAGTAATACTTTAATAGTTCAGTTGTAATTTCTGTTGTCAGTAAAGATACCCCTAAGCACACGATGTCAACTTTTTTTTCAAGAGAAGTCTTCACTGTTGTCCACACTTGATTTTCCGAATTATACCAGTAGTTAAAAGCTTGGGCAAGTAAGGTAATTTGTTGACCTCCATTGAATCTCAAATAGTGTTTTAAACAGGGCAAATAAGTAAAGCACTCATAAAACAGTAAACAATTTATAGGTCAGCTTGTCAAACTTTCAAAACACACTCGAATTTAGGAATTTCATAGCAGAACTGTCACTGTTTTTTCTCGCTAGATTAGAAACACTTCATTATGTTGATGTGTAGATATCTAGAACATCCAATATAAAATACTTATGAGGGCGCAGAACGAAAAACATTTTCATCGGTGTTTTGACACTTCGTTTTTTTGCCAAATTCAGATATGGCGGACACTCAATGATACAATCTCTTGCCGGCACGCGCTAGAGCCATCTATCGGTAGGTCCGGTAGTTGAGCATCCCTCATTTCGCTAGCGTTAGACGCCTGTGGCGGGAGGTAGCTTTTGGAGCGTGAAACGTGGAATCGTTGTTTATAAGTGTTAAGTGTATTGCATTTCTGCGCTATATGCGCTGTAACATTAGTTACTAGTTTCGCAATGGGCAGACCAGGTAATTACACTTAATTTCACCCAGTAAATACGTTTCATAAGTGTCTAAATAACACCACGTGTTCGCCGGCAAACATTTGTGTCATTGAGCACATAGATTCCCCCGACACTAAAAGTTTATTTAATTTCCACATGTATAGGCTTCAGTATATGGATAAATTGTCGAAGAAAATTGGGAACATTTATGCTAGTCAGAGTTTGAGTTCCTTGTACACATATTTCAAAATTGTGAAGCTGGAAATAAACCAAAACATTAAATTACTCCTCCTGAGGTTGTTATAAAGTTTTCATTAATTTTGAATATTGCTATTTTCAACAGACTGACGTCGACTCAATCATTTGATGTGTTAAAACATCTAGTGTGGAGTACGATTCAATGTGTAATATTTACATGAGGATAGTTTGCATTCCTCTTGATCCATTTTGTTTATTTTTTAAAGTGGACTGTTTATGTACTGGAATGTTTACATTACGGCGTAAGTCATCAAAACTTCTTGTGGATAAATTAATTTTTTCCTTCCCAGATCACACAAAGATTGCGTGATGGATAGTGTTGCATTTCACCGTTCAGTATTTATGCACGTTGCTGTTGGAACTGTGATTATTTATAACAAACTTCAAAAGATAGTGTACATCCTTTAAGGTCCCTACAGCTTGTCCCATGATACCAGCATGAGTTTTTTTTAAATCGTTCATTATTATATGTCAGTGTACTTGATTTCGCGAAATAAGTTAGGTATGACATTTTTATACGGAATTTTAATGCGAAAATGACGTTCAGTGCTTAGTTTGTTTCTGTTAACCACTAAATATCGATTGAATGCCATGTGGTAATATTTATTTGAGTGAAACATGCAGCAAAATAATTTTACTGTTCTCAAAATTTCCTCTGAAATGTACAGTCCTAAATATTTTACAGAAATGTGGATTATTAGAGTCTAAATATTGATTTTAAATTTTGTGATATTTTGTGGAGAAAGAACTATGAGTTGCACTAAATAATGATGGATAAGGTACTTTCTATGTAACTACTCACAGTCTTGGAGGAGAAAGACTGCTGGGGCTTTGATCCTTTGACTTCCTGCCAACTGTTTGAATCCTGGTTATTAGTAAATGACTGACTCTGCCACTTATCTGTGCTACTTTTCTGTGTTGCGTGTATTAAAAGAACTCTTATCTGTGTTACATGCTGGCTGCTGAAACATTCACAGCTCATAAATATTTGTCAGTAAGGAAGATATTTATTTCTCTAATGCACAACTGTTGCAGGTTTCTCTCCAAGAGGTGGTGGACGCGGTGGCTTTGGTGGAAGAGGTGGTGGAGGTGGCTTTGGTGGAAGAGGTGGCGGCGGTGGTGGTTTTGGTGGTAGAGGGGGTGGCCGTGGAGGTGGAGGGCGAGGTGGATTTGGTCGCAGTCCAGGAGGCCGCGGAGGAAGAGGTGGTAGGGGTGGTGGTGAGTATAGAGTATTTTTTTATTTATTTATTTTAAATCACTCGAAGGTTAAACATGAGCATTTAAATCATTTCAATTTTTGTGAGTTTTCTCACTTGGAAATTTATGACGTTTTAATACTGTGTCATTTTGTGTCTTTTAGATAATGATCTCATTTATTTAAATTGTGGGTGCTAACTTTTTACTTAAGCTGTTAAATTCAGCTGAGGAATTACTATATTTTCATATTGTTATATGTTGTTACTTCTTAAGTGTTCTGGATATCTGTTTAATTGGAATTACATACCTGCATCAGAGTAATTCATCATTTGGACGTATCGTAAAGCAATGAATTTTTTTTGTGTTTGCTGCAAAGCGTCTCACAAGTTTCCATTAGCCTGGCAGACTGGTATATATCCTACCACTCCATTTGGAGTATTTGCTCATGTTGTTTCCAATTTCCTAGGTGGTTTTAAGGGAGGCAAGACAGTTATAATCGAACCACATCGACATGAGGGTGTGTTTATAGCAAGAGGGAAAGAAGATGCTCTGGTCACAAAGAATATGGTGCCTGGTGAATCAGTGTATGGAGAGAAAAGAATTGCAGTTGAGGTTGGTATTTATTTAATTTTTAATTTGTTGGATTTTAATCGTAGGAGGGCTCTAGTATCCAACTTTTAATTAAAGTCTGTAGTGCATGTAATAAAATCAGAATTCACATACCATGTATTTTTTAAAACAGTCTTGCAGTGTTGTTGCCAAAACAAGAAAATAATATTCAACATTTCTTATAAACTTGATTTGTGAGCTATGTTAAATGTTTATGCATAATTAATGTAAATCTGTAGGACACTCCCGGATAATGAATCTGTTTGCAGTGTTGAAAATAAGCTTATGTTCTTTTTGGTCATAATTTTTGTGTTTGCCTCATTAAATGATAGATGATATAGATGTGTACTCATTTATTTGTGATACGTTAGTAATTCCATTAAAGAAATTATTTTAGTATCTGGGCAGATAAAAAATTTGCAAGTAGTCACTACATAGCTGAACAGTCACCCTTTTCTGTTCTTCTGATTGCAGCTTTTGGAGGTAGCATTTGGGTGACAGTAGCGTTTTTATATACCTTTATTGGGCCTCCTGCCACTGTAGCACAATAAACTGTAAAAATAAAAAACGCATTTTTGAGAGGCAACCAAATACGACCCAACTGCTCATGGGAATCCTAGAAATAGAAACCTATTTGCAAAAAAGAAAACCCAGCAAATATATGTGACAGTGAAGAATATTAATGTACAGCTTCAGTTGCAGTAATTGCACTTGTGCTGTTACATCCAAGTCTAACCATACCCTCAAGTATCGCAATATTTAAATCATGACATATTTGGGGAAAAAACCACATCTAGTATTCTACAGTTGTGGATGCTGACTGTATGTTTAGTGTATTATGTCTTATTTCTTGTATGTGGTGGCTTGGGTCATGTTGTTTATCGAAGTTAGGGTCGACAGAAGCGTCCGATCCAACGCGTCAGCTTTGACCCGTGACGTAAGGGTGTTGTGTGTGACGTCATGACGGCGCGGAGTTTGGTTTGAGTGTGGCTGTCTCCAGTTCTGTTTTATCTTATTTTATTTACTTTTCTGATCTGTTTGTTCTATCTTGTGAGATTTTTTTTTTTTTTTAAATTTAAAAACACTTATTACTTATTTTAATTATCTGTTTCCTCGAATTTCTGTTTTAGTTTATTATATTTATCTTTCTGATCTGTTCGTTCTATCCCGTGAGATTTTTTTTTTTTTTTTTTTTTTTTTAAGACAAAAAACACTAATCAGCTACTGAAGCATCTTTATCTTCTATGGGCTGCAGGGGTTACGACCCCTGGGGAGGTGGGTGGGTATTCATGCAGGGCTGTCTTCACTTATATGTTGTAGCTACGCAAGGCGTCTAAATTTGTTTATATTTAGCTTGCCCCCCACCCGAAACACCCCATTTCCCGCACTTGTCTCGTTAGTGTCATTAGGCTTCTTGTGGAAAGTGTGTGTGTTTGTTTTTGTTTCCGCCATATTTGTGACATCATGGGTCAAAGCAGACGGGTGGGATCGGACGCTTCCATATTTCCCAAAGTTATGTAGATCTTTTGAAAAGCCAATCAATGGGGGGGGGGGGGGTTGTATTTCTCTCTCTCTCTCTCTCTCTCTCTCTCTCTCTCACACACACACACACACACACACACACACACACACACACACTTTTTTGTGAGATTGTGGTGACTATGATCTGTATTGTAGCTGTGGCCTAGGATATGTTGGAAGGTGAAAGCTTCATTCTGAGAGTAGGCAGAGCAACTAAATGCCTCATGGCAGTCTAACACTTTCCATTGTTGCAGTTATTTCCTTGATCAAAAATGCCTGTTTTTGAACTTTAGAGTGATATTTGCAAGAACCTCATATGTTTGAAGATTTTAATAACAAGAATATTCCCATAGCAGTCCCATTACTTCCTTTTTTTTTTATGTGAACCACAAGTCATTTTTCAGGCACTTATCTCCATCATGTTAATGACATTGTTAATCTATTGCTGCAATATTGTGTTGTTAAATAAACCCATATCCTCATTAATTCTGGAAAAATCACATTTCCTTTTATGCTTTCTTGGCTTTAACGAAAGTACAGAATTTCTGATTCTGTCAGTTAAAATACTTGCGAGTTTTTATTTGCACATAAGTTCAGTACTATGCGGCAGATAAATTTCTACCTATATGTGATTTTAGCGGCATTTTTGTGATGAGTTTAGTTTTATAGGTAGTTATTTTTCTTCTGTTTGCTTTACAAAAGCCACAGTTTCTTAGCCAGAAGATTAAAAATAAGTACCACATTGTATTAATTATGACTCCCATATTCCAGTGCCAATTGTGAAGTGTGTGCACAGATAACTTACAAGGGGAGGCCGCCAATTGTGAAATTCAGATTCGATTCATACTACGCATAATAAAAGCTCATGGCCAGAGGTGTAATGTGGCAAAGCACCAAGATGCACTTCTCAGCCGTTGTCGAGAAAATCGACAGTTAAAAGAAACCGTTGCGGTGAAATACACTCTACGATTAATAGTTTTCTACAGCGTCGTAGCGCAGCAGTAAGTGCACCGGTTCGTAATCCGAAGGTCGCCGGATCGAATCTCGCGCCATGCAATTTTTTTTATTATTAGTTTTTTGTAATTCATTATATATATATATATCACACACTCTATTAATGAATTGCTTATGCATGTTGGTGAAGGCGGATCACTCTCCAATTGTACCGCCTCCATTTTTCCGTTTTTTTTAACAGGGTGTACCAAAGCTCTCCCGTCCGCACTGATTTTCGACAATGTTATAAGTTGCGCTAGGGACCGCATCTACCTTCTTTCGAAGTTAGCAGGCAACTACGCTGTTATGCGGCGGCTCGTTTTGGCCCATTCAACATCAGTCCTTCAAGTGTAACGAGCGAGTAACGGAGTTTATATTTCATACCTGCCACAGCGAATTTGTGTTCGTGAGGTCTCTATTCTAATTCGAACGTTTGACTTACGCTATAGGTATTCGTTTAACTATACGTGGTTAACATTATGAAGACAATTAATAACATTTGTGAAATACAACTTTGTTTGCGGAAAACATAATGATGTTCGAAGTCGCCAGTTTTTCCACGACAAACGACTTTCAACAACTTATTATATGCATAATTGTTGCAACTGATTGCCGGGAATGATGTCTGTGTGTGTGTGTGTGTGTGTGTGTGTGTGTGTGTTTATACACACATTTGAATTACAAAAAACAAATACTAAAAAAAAAGTTGCATGGTGCGAGATTCGATCCGGCAACCTTCGGATTACAAACTCGAGCCCTTACCGCTGCGCCACGACGCTGTGGAAAATTACTAATCGTAGAGAGTATTTCACCGCAATGGTTTCTTTTAACTGTCGATTTTCTCGACAACGGCTGAGAAGTGCATCTTGGTGCTTTGCCACATTACACCTCTGGTCATGAGCTTTTATTATGCGCAGTATGAATCGAATCTGAATTTCACAATTGGCGGCCTCCCCTTGTTAGTGTCTCTGCACAGATAGCATGCTAGTAAAAGGTACAGTAGTAGTGGTAGTGAGTGGGGGGGGGGGGGGTTCATTGTAAATGGCAGCTCTACAGTATGGAAGGTGCAGTTCAACTAACTGAAGCACTTATCTTTCATAATATAGTAATTTAAGTTCAGAAGTTTCAGACTAAAAGTATCACGGGAAAGGGTCGTCACATGAATAGCTAAGATGGCCACGAAGGGGTGGACTTCCTTAGCAGCTGTGACAGGAATTGATTCTGTACATGGGCCAAGTTATTTTTCCTGAGCATTATGTATTTAAAAAAAGTTAATGTGTACAAAGTTATTTCAGCCTATGAAAAACCAGTATATCTGCATTTGTAGTGGAAGACAAGGATAAAATATCCATTTAGTATATTTATATTTTCTCTTGGTGTGTTAATGTTTGTTTACATGATACATTCTACTTTCTGAAGGATGTGGTTAAAGAAAAATTTGTGACTTGAATCATATTGTTTGAGGTGTCAGACCGTCCTGAGTTTTTTAAAGTGGAATATATTTCTTATGTATAAAATCTTTGTAATGTTATGGGCCTCTCTGAGGTTTATTTAACAGTTCGTCCAAAAACAAAAACCGAGCGAGGTGGCGCAGTGGTTACTGCCGGCAGCATGCTTCCCCGCCCTTCCCTAATCTGATGAGACCGATGACGTCACTGTCTGGTCTCCTTCCCCAAGCAGCACAACACACAAAATCACCACCATATGATTTAGAGGAGGGTAAAGATCGTAGAGGGAGACCAAGAGATGAATACACTAAGCAGATTCATATGATGTAGGTTGCAGTAGGTACTGGGAGATGAAGAAGCTTGCGCAGGATAGAGTAGCATGGAGAGCTGCATCAAACCAGTCTCAGGACTGAAGACCATAACAACAGTAACATGATACTACCATCACCATTGGCTTCGTCTGCCCTATCCAAGGACACTGCATTCCCCACCCTTTCATTCATGTGATCACCTTTTCCCTGGGAAGCCAGTTAAACATATTGCTCACATACTCATGATAGGTACCCATCATACCAGACAAACATAATTTAACTACAGTGAATGTTAAAAAAACGTTATGTTAACAGAGAAAGTGTAAGTGTGTTTTACTGTAGTTGAAACTTTCAAGCAATACTCACTTTGCATGAATTCTTTTGTTTCTTCTAGCAATTCAGAAAAGATCTTTCTTGGTCCACCCATTCGTCCTGCAATATGCTTCCCTTCCATAGTGAAAAGTCCTGTCCAGTGTTCCCTGTTTGTTAGTGATTTCTCTTTGTTTTGCTCTTCTTCAAGCTTTGCAACGATAACGTGTCAGTTGCAACTTACTCTTAGATGTTTGGATGACTGGACACAGAAGAGTGTTTTTAAGTCCGTGTGTGTTCTTTTTCACCGTTCTTATTCGATTTTAACCTTTCCTGAGTTGAGGATAAGGGACACTGTCCTCGCTTTTAAAGACACGGTGGGATTTCTTGGGCTCATTTTTTATTCGAAGGTTACGTGGTTACCTCATCTTAAAGACCTGAAACGACAGTCACTTACGGCTTTAAGCATTTTAAAGTGTCTTAGCCACAGTACATGGGGAGCATACAGGACTTGTCTGCCCCAGTTTTACAAGGCGTTTGTGCGATCTCGGCTCGATTATGGGTGCACGGTGTATGGGTCTGTGAGGCCTTCTTACTTAAAGATGTTGGACGTTGTGCACCATGAAGGGCTTCGTTTGGCCACTGGGGCATTCAGAACTAGCCCCATACCAAGCCTCTGTGCAGAGGCTGGTGAACTGCCACTTCATATGCGGTGGCGGCTACTTACGGTGCGCCAGGCGTATAAAACTTAGTCCACACCATACACACTTGCATACCATACCATTGCTCAGCTTCTTCTGGCATGGGTATTTCATAACAGGCAACGAGGGACGCGGCCCTATGGGATTCGTGCACAGGATTGCCTCTCTGCGATGGATATGGCTGGTCTTCATGTTTTCCGTTGCGGTTGGAGCAGATTTCCACCTTGGCTCTTCCGGAGACCCAGACTTATTTTAGATTTGACTAATTTTAAGAAAGATAGTACACCAGATTTTACATTCCAGTCTCAGTTTTTTAACGTTTTAGATGGGCATCACGGTTTTACCGTCGTTTACACTGATGGCTCAAAACAGGATAATTTCATTGGCTGTTTTGTAGTGCTCCCTGATGAATATACCGTTTTTGCAGCGGAGCTCCACGCGATCCTGAAGGCACTGGAGTGGATGAATCATGTTTGGGGCAATTGATTTCTCCTCTGCTCCGATTCTCTTAGTGTCTTACAACCATTGCAGAATCTGTACCCAACTGAGGAGATGGTCCAGCTGATATATGAACAGCTGTACTTGCTCCAACGGCGGGGTAAGGAGGTGTCCTTCTGCTGGATGCCTGGTCATGTAGGACTATGGGGCAATGAACATGCCAATCGGGCTGCCAAGGAGGCCTGAAGAGAGCAGGATGTGGTCCAGTGTCCTATTCCCTTGCAGTCTGTCATTTCTGCACTCCACAAGAAGTGCATGGAGTTGTGGGAGTAAGAATGGCTGGTGGTGACGGCCAATAAATTGTGGTTGATGAAGTCAACAACTCGGGCGTGGCGTACCTCCTGCCGGGTGCTCAGGTGGGAAAAAGTGACCCTCACGCGTCTTCGGATTGGGCACTGTCCTCTCACACATAGTTTTCTATTACAGCGGGAGGTTCCCCTGATTTGTGATGCTTGTGGTGTGCACATCTCATTTTAACAGACTGCATTTTATACCGTGATGCGAGGGCAGAAGCACAAGTTGATGGGGATCTGTCCTGTGTTTTAGCTAATGATGAGATGTGTGTGTCTAGGGTTTTAAAGTTTTGTGATGTGTCTGGACTCTGGCTTAACTTTTAGGCTGGAGGTTTTAGTGTATTGCAAAGTGATGGGCTCCTCCCTTTTTCCTTGCGGTCAGCCAGCCACTACCATTCTGCTATATTGTTTCAGCTCCGTCTACCACTTTCTTCTTGGGTTGCCCATGTTTTAGTGCCGGCGGCATGCTTCGTCCCATGCTTCAGTGTGGGTAGGCACATATTTTTCCCAGCTAGTTTCCTGTGTCTTAGTTCTGTTTGATCTTATTGTTCTGAGTCTTTTCTTGACACCAATCTCAATAAGTTACTGAGCGGGCACTGAAGACCTTGCCATTGTGCGCCCTTAAAACCCTCTCCTCCTCTCTCCCCTCTCGGTAGGACGATGGTTCAATCCAGTGTCCGGCCATCCTGATTTAGGTTTTCCGTGATTTCCCTAAATCGCTCTAGGCAAATACCAGGATGGTTCCTTTCAAAGGGCATGGCCGACTTCCTTCCCTGCCCTTCCCTAATCCGATGAGACCGATGACGTCACTGTCTGGTCTACTTCCCCAAGCAACACAACACACAAAATCACCACCATATGATTTAGTGGAGGGTAAAAATCGTAGAGGGAGACCAAGAGATGAATACACTAAGCAGATTCATATGATGTAGGTTGCAGTAGGTACTGGGAGATGAAGAAGCTTGCGCAGGATAGAGTAGCATGGAGAGCTGCATCAAACCAGTCTCAGGACTGAAGACCATAACAACAATAACATGATACTACCATCACCATTGGCTTCGTCTGCCCTATCCAAGGACACTGCATTCCCCACCCTTTCATTCATGTGATCACCTTTTCCCTGGGAAGCCAGTTAAACATATTGCTCACATACTCATGATAGGTACCCATCATACCAGACAAACATAATTTAACTACAGTGAATGTTAAAAAAACGTTATGTTAACAGAGAAAGTGTAAGTGTGTTTTACTGTAGTTGAAACTTTCAAGCAATACTCACTTTGCATGAATTCTTTTGTTTCTTCTAGCAATTCAGAAAAGATCTTTCTTGGTCCACCCATTCGTCCTGCAATATGCTTTCCTTCTGGTTATGCCTGCAATTATGTCTTCCATCCAGTCTGTTAAATTTGTTTATTGTCTCTCTCTCTCTCTCTCTCTCTCTCTCTCTCTCTCTCCTAGTAATCATCATTCATCTATCCATTATTTGCTGAGCAACCATAAATCCTAGGTCTCACTGTTGTAATTCTAAACTGGTAATACAGAGTAATTGTAGGCTTACATTTTTGCTTTTACACATGTCTTTTTGCTGTCCATCCAGTCCTCTTCATCTACCCTAAATACAAAAACCGCTCAAGAGAACCTATAACTTAATTGTTATTTTATAACAACGAGAATAATCAGTTTTTGACAATATAATGTAACTCAATAGATAGAAAGGTCTACTCACCATACGGTGGCAGGACAGTGGTAGAAGGGTTGAAGGGGAAGGGAGAGGTGTTCTGTTATTGAGTTGTTATTTTGTACTTTTCCTTTCCATTTTGTTCATCGTGATATTCAGTTTACTTTCAAATAGATACAGTGAACTTGTTCAATTCAGTTATTATTATTTTGAGTTAATCTGCACTAGAGGAAACAAATATAATGTCATTAGCGAAATTAGTGTGGTAGAGATAGGTTCCATTAACCTGTATTCCTTCTTTGGTTGCCCAGTTTAAGGGTTTGCAAATTTCCTCTAGAGTAGTTGAAAATAGTTTTGGTCAGGCGAAGCTTGTAACTACAGACTGTAAGGCAGAGTTACACACACACACACACACACACACACACACACGCGCGCGCCAGTTAACTCCGTGTAGCATAGATTTGGGATGTGGTTTCTATGGTTCTATGGAGTACAGCCGTTACGGGCTTCTAGAGTGCCCGACTAGCTGCACCTAAGAGGGTCAGGCGAACATCCACTACTTACTACAAAAGGGAATGAATATAATCGCTGAACTTTTGCCATGAAGTCGTGTACCTAAATCTCTCTTTAGTAGCTTAATGATTCATTAATTGACATTAATATTAATGATTTGATAGTATTGAAGAACATTTTTTCTTGTACTGAGATTTCTAGCCATGGTAGTGAAGTCTTGCTAAATTTGTAGATGTCTCACTAGAATGAACTAGAGTACAGTAACATAAATGTCAGCATCTGGCAATAGTTTCACAAAAGCCTTGCCAGCTAGTTCCTTACCGTATTTAGTCAAATCTAAGCCGCACCTGAAAAATGAGACTCGAAATCAAGGGAAAAAAAATTTCCTGAATCTATGCCGCACCTGAAATTTGAGACTCTAAATTCAAGGGGAGAGAAAAGTTTTAGGCCACACCTCCAAATCGAAACAAAGTTGGTCCATTGTAATATGAGACACAATTTAGGTCTAAGCTTAGCAGTTAAGCTTTGCCAGGTAGCCATTGCTATGCCTCAGGCGCTCTCCATATTTATACGGGTACCCTTGCTTTTTCACGTGCTTCGTCTAGTTTGAATTGATTGCTTATTTTTCTTTGATCTGATAAGTGCCGTTCTCTTTGTTATAGGTTTTTACGTCATTCTAAGCCGAAAATGCATTATTGTACTGAAACAAGGAATCGTCTCATTGGCGAAACAATGGCAAGAGACTGCTATTTGTTGTTACTTAAACTGCTGCTTTCTTTGATAGTGATCAACAAGAACCAAATAATAGACTGCGTATGATAGATGATGTTCTGAACGAGAGTTTAGCGAAAATTTTTCTCCGTTTGAAAATCTTTGCAGATGCCTCTTTAGTACATTACATTCTGCACAGAAATTAGTCATATTAGATTTAAAAATCTAGTCAATTGCCGTGATTCATTTCTGACTGTATCACTATTAGGCATAAGAATAATACAAATACACTCCTGGAAATGGAAAAAAGAACACATTGACACCGGTGTGTCAGACCCACCATACTTGCTCCGGACACTGCGAGAGGGCTGTACAAGCAATGACCACACGCACGGCACAGCGGACACACCAGGAACCGCGGTGTTGGCCGTCGAATGGCGCTAGCTGCGCAGCATTTGTGCACCGCCGCCGTCAGTGTCAGCCAGTTTGCCGTGGCATACGGAGCTCCATCGCAGTCTTTAACACTGGTAGCATGCCGCGACAGCGTGGACGTGAACCGTATGTGCAGTTGACGGACTTTGAGCGAGGGCGTATAGTGGGCATGCGGGAGGCCGGGTGGACGTACCGCCGAATTGCTCAACACGTGTGGCGTGAGGTCTCCACAGTACATCGATGTTGTCGCCAGTGGTCGGTGGAAGGTGCACGTGCCCGTCGACCTGGGACCGGACCGCAGCGACGCACGGATGCACGCCAAGACCGTAGGATCCTACGCAGTGCCGTAGGGGACCGCACCACCACTTCCCAGCAAATTAGGGACACTGTTGCTCCTGCGAGGACCATTCGCAACCGTCTCCATGAAGCTGGGCTACGGTCCTGCACACCGTTAGGCCGTCTTCCGCTCACGCCCCAACATCGTGCAGCCCGCCTCCAGTGGTGTCGCGACGGGCGTGAATGGAGGGACGAATGGAGACGTGTCGTCTTCAGCGATGAGTCGCTTCTGCCTCGGTGCCAATGATGGTCGTATGCGTGTTTGGCGCCGTGCAGGTGAGCGCCACAATCAGGACTGCATACGACAGAGGCACACAGGGCCAACACCCGGCATCATGGTGTGGGGAGCGATCTCCTACACTGGCCGCACACCACTGGTGATCGTCGAGGGGACACTGAATAGTGCACGGTACATCCAAACCGATATCGAACCCATCGTTCTACCATTCCTAGACCGGCAAGGGAACTTGCTGTTCCAACAGGACAATGCACGTCCGCATGTATCCCTTGCCACCCAACGTGCTCTAGAAGGTGTAAGTCAACTACCCTGGCCAGCAAGATCTCCGGATCTGTCCCCCATTGAGCATGTTTGGGACTGGATGAAGCGTCGTCTCACGCGGTCTGCACGTCCAGCACGAACGCTGGTCCAACTGAGGCGCTAGGTGGAAATGGCATGGCAAGCGGTTCCACAGGACTACATCCAGCATCTCTACGATCGTCTCCATGGGAGAATAGCAGCCTGCATTGCTGCGAAAGGTGGATATACACTGTAGTAGTGCCGACATTGTGCATGCTCTGTTGCCTGTGTCTTTGTGCCTGTGGTTCTGTCAGTGTGATCATGTGATGTATCTGACCCCAGGAATGTGTCAATAAAGTTTCCCCTTCCTGGGACAATGAATTCACGGTGTTCTTATTTCAATTTCCAGGAGTGTATAAACATGACATGATATGTATATTCTTCCGCGTTTGCTGTTGTCTCACTCTAGTTTCGTAGTTTATTAGGCAGACAGGATTTAAATGAGATAGCAGCAAACACGAAAGAATACATGTCGAAATGCTTATATTCGTATTAATCTTATGCTGAAGAGAATACTGCAGGTGATTCACAATTCATAAGAGTTCCTGTTAGCAACCACCTCTTCTCACAGGTAGGAAAGAATTCAGAACCTAGAGTTGGCCATATTGACAAGCCAAGACCATTTACAAGATGTATTGAAGGTGGTCTTGTGACAAACATCCCAAACCGTCTTGCTGGTCGGATTTTCGTAGTACATTGAAATGCTGCTACATTCGAAGATGAGCAATACGGAATTTCTATTTACTTTGTTGGGTAAGTATGAAAATGCAGTGGTCGAAACTCGGGGCAGAGAAAAAAGCTCGTCTGCCACCTTTTTTAACTGACGCAGAGGTTTTGGCACCAGTATTTAATATTTATCTTTGTGCTTGCAAAGCATGCCTGTGTAGTGCTACATATATTCGACGGCAGAAGTTAATTGTGGCGGCACCTACCAACATTTTTCAGAACTTCCACTTACTTTGCACTCAATTCTAAGCCACAGGCGGTTTTTTGGATTACAAATACCAGAAAAAAGTGCAGCTTGGATTCGAGTAAATACGGTACTTGCTAATGGTGTTTGCATAATAGTTAATTACTGGCTAATTTCTTTTTGTAATTCGAAGTGCGTTTTGATGATACTGCTATGGTCATACATCAAAATGGAACATTGCATGAGGACTTATTAGTTGCATTGGAGATATTAAACTGCAGTTGAAGCAGGTGCAATAATTGTTATGAAGACACAGTATTTTGGTCTTGGTCCAATTGGCTATGCCTTAAGATAACATCATGCACAAAAAGTTCAGAATTATGCTGGCAAAAGCAGCTGAACTGGGGAAGTCCAAGTAGATACGTTGCACAAATTTTCATGCAAGGTGTTCTGATCTTATTTCCTGCCTTTGGATAAGGTAAATTTCTGTTGAAGATGGAATTTCACGTGCCTTCATTATTTATTCCTTATTCTTCTTTCATGCAGCTTGCATTGTTTTCAGGAAGGAGAAACAAAGATTGAGTACAGAGTATGGAATCCATTTCGCTCGAAGCTTGCAGCTGCTATATTGGGAGGTGTTGATCAAATCCACATGCCACCAGGAAGCAAAGTGCTCTACTTAGGTGCTGCTTCAGGAACAACTGTATCCCATGTATCTGATGTTGTTGGACCGGTATGTATTAGTGTATGCTGAAATATGTAGAATTGCATTTTATCTCACATTAGATTTAAATTAATTGAGCTTATGCAGATAATTTTTGTTAATAATGTTTTATCTGTGTAATTTTTTTTTCCTTCCTTCGGTGTTGGACAAAGCCAGTTGTTTTTATGCTCTACTCTCCTGTATGTTAAATCTCAGATAAATTGTTACATGCAGTTATGTAATACATTATAAATAAGTGCATATTTTTTGTGGCTGGTGTTATGAGTCTAAGTTTCCAGTCAGTCTTACATTTAAATTTCTCACACACACACACACACACACACACACACACACACACACACACACACACACTTAATGACCACTGTCAGTTATTGAAATACCGTTTGCAAAAGTCAAATTGTTAATTGCTTGGAAACCTGAAATCATACCATCAAAGATGCAAATTATGCTATTTTATTTACCATTAACATATTTTTTGTTGATTTTCAGTGGAATTCTCAAATTTTATGTTAAAACTGTGCACTATTATTATTTGCGAAACGTTTACATTGGCTACCAAATATACAATGGCTAAGGTGACGAACATACAAGAAAATGTGTGTTGTTTATTTTATTTTGTCGATGGTGCAAATGCTATTTTTTTCCCCCCCCAAAGTTCCACTGTAGTCCAAGTCCTTAGTTAACAGTGATTAAAATTATTTGGCTATCATTATATTTACTTTGGCACTCGCATCGCAATTTTTATGGGCAAATAATACTGTTGTGAAATTGTAGCCATATCTCTTCTTTTGAACATAAGTGAGCTGAACTGTTGGCAACCATGTGCTTCAAGCATAGTGTTGCCAAATAAGTTATGTCAGTGATAGTTATCTTCATTACCTTCCTTCCAAGTGTTTGGCCTCTTGACCTGTTATGGTTTCATTGAGAAGTTCTCCTGCCAATTTTTCGTTTGTTGGCCCAGCAGTTTTACACTGTTGGGGTGGTAGTGTATCATTGATTTTGGAGCCCTCTTTGAACTCATTTGTTGTAGATATTCTCATCAGTTGTTTTGGTAGTTTTGAATATAAGGTGCGATGGATTCCATCTTCATTCCTTTTGTGATCCCATTTGGTGTAAAAGCTATACATTTCAAGAGTTTCATTTTATAGGTGACTCTTTTCGCATCTTTTGCCTTTATTGCCCTGGCTTCGTTGCCATAGCACAGGTCTTGTTAAGATTTTATGAAGGTGTATTCTGGTGTACTTGTGGCTACGGAAGATTTCATTAAATGACTCCCATAGTTGTTGAATACATAGTATTTTTCAACTAAGTGTTTCTCCCTTAAAAGATATTTATAGGCAAAATGTGTGAATGTGTTCATTCTTTCTAGAATTTCATTTGTGAAACAGATGTTCCATTGTACCCTGGGTATTTTCCATAGGAAGCCATAATTTTGTTCGTTTCGGTGTTTATGTCCATGCTATATTTCTCAGATATAAGCTGTAAGATATGCTGTAGGTCAGCCTCTGAAAATGCTATGAGAGCTAAATCATCTGCAAAAATAAAGCATTAAGCTTTGTGTTTCTTTGATTTGAATGAAGCCATGTGGCATTTGTCTCCACTCTTGGATGATTTTATTCGTATAAATAATAGGAAAGAGTGGTGAAAGTCCACATTCCTGCCCTAATTGTGCATGTATTCTGCCCCACGTAGAGGATTTGTTCTCTTTCTTGACACACATTTTCATTATGCTACTTTGACAGTAACAACACTAGGTATGACTCTTTGTAAATAGTGCTCATCTAGAGCCATGGTGGAAAGGAACGCTTCTCATTGGCAGATCAGATGGAAGGAACACCCACTAAATTAATTAACTTCTTGTGGTTGGTGTTTACAGCCATGTACAATTTTGTAAATGACATCATAGTCACCTTTAACAGTAAAAGTTATTTATTTGCACCGTTAATTCCGTCGTGTGGCCATTATCAACTGGTATAACTGTGCTTTAGTACATGGCAAAATCTAAAAATCTTCTGATATATATAAATGTCATTGTCAGAGCTCTATTTTGGGTCTTTCAACATTCTTAGTTTCTTTAATACAAATCACATCAAATCATTACTCGTGTACACTGTCCACATGTTAACTTAACATGTTTATCTGGCCTATCTTGTCTAGAGTTTTACTAACTAAATTAAACATTAAGAGGTGCAGCATGCCTCTCCAGGCTTCTTTTGACACTTGAAACCAATTATGCCTAGTTGACATTGCTTTGTCCATTTTTACACAGTTTTGTCGATTTCAAGGGCAATAAACAGCCATTAGATGTCAGCTTTTGAAAAGCAGTAGCCAGTTTTACTTGGCTGGCTACAAGTCCCTCCAGCATTGAGACGTGATTAACCTCTCCAGTGTTAGATGACTCATTAATTTATTACAATCTTGATTGGAAATTAAAATATCGTGAATACAGGAGGGAGAACTGCAGTCAACTTACATTAAACAAATCCCACATTTACATTGTTGTCAATCTCTACATCATGTGGCGTTGTGCAAAATTCGGTGCTTGCATGAATTTGTTCGGTTATGAAGTGCCCCCATGAATTAGGAACTCTCAACTACAGTCGTAGAGGTGGATTTTATATATGTTGCCTATGCTGTGCTTGAGGGACAGGCTGGCAGTCAATTCAATATCTGACAATATGCTAGTCAAATGATACTAAACTATATCATTTATTGTAGCAACAAGTGTGTTATCACTCCATCACACAAATTATGTATGGTAAAATTGCTTCATGAGTGTTTATCTTCTTAACACATTGCAGTCGGGCCACAGATACTACTGCAATCCCTCAGAAGTCGTAGACTTTTGCGCCTTTTTTACATGGCTCCTGACCAAAAGGTAATGAAGAAAAGCAAAACCTTTTAACTGATGTGTGTGTTATCATCCTATATCTAAACATTTGTTTAAAGTTTTTTGTAAGATATCATATATTTACAGAATTATTATATTTTGAAAATTAGATGATTCAGAGGTAGAAAAAAAGTTTGAAATTGCAAGAAATCAGAATTTATTATAAAATAAATGTACAAAATTATTTCATTGAATTTTTACAACTCTTTTCATTGAGTAAAATTTGTCTTTGTGTGATATTGCTTGAAACAGTCAGGTAGACACAATCCTACATTACATTCTTCACACCACCATCTCGTCTCCCTTCTCACTCGTGCGCCCTTCTCAGAGCAAACAATGCAATATCTTGATGCATATTTCTTGCTTGTTGTCGATGGGACGTGAGTGGGGAAATGCCTTGCTGTTAGCCTGTTTGCTGCTTAACCCTGCTTTTCATTTTCGTTGAAAACTTCGCCGGATTTCTCCAGTATTTGTTTTCCCAGGTTCACCATAAAAGTAAACAAGCTGGTTCGTTTGTGAGAGACAGGCCGAAGTTTCTTGTACAGAATGTAAGAATTGACCACGCACATCATAAATACATGAAAAAATACCTTTTTCCACCATTTCATTGTTCGTCGTTGAAAATAATAGTAGGTCACCAGCTGATCTCCATGATCAACACCAGTTTTATTTTTATTATAATCAAGTATGAGATCAGGCTTCAGTTTTTCTACCATTCCAGCCTTGGATTTTGTCTTAGTAACACTACTTGTCATTCTATGTTTGGTAGAAAGGGCAAACACATCCCTAGTATCTTTCCAGTGAAGTGCTAGCACGGAATTTTTTCTCTTGAATACGATTTCACCTCTTCTTAGTTTATTCTGTTTGAATTCCTGTGGTAGGCCTCTTCTGTTTCTCATTACTGTGCCAACAGCAGATGTGCCCTCATCAAACAACTTTTCAAATAATTTTACAGAAGTATAAAAGCGGTCCATGTACAATGTATGACCCTTACGTAGATAACTGTTGCACAAACGTAGCACCACTGAATCTGCACTGTTGTCATTTTCACCTGCACCGGTGTACACTTCACAGTTCAAAACATATCCTGTTGCTGAATCACTTAGAATGAAAAATTTTATACCATACCTGCTCGGTTTGTTCTTGATATATACTCGAAATCGAATTCTCCCTCTGAATGGACATAAACCTTCATCAACTGTGAGATTCTCGCCAGGAGAAAAACTGTTCTTGCTTTTCAGTACAAAGTTATCAAAAAAAGGTCGGATTTTGTGTATAGGATCATGGTTTGGTTGACCCCTTCGTACATAATTGTCGTTGTTATTTACGTGAAGCATAAAGTAAATTGACCTAAATCTGTCTCTTTTCATGATTTTTGCAGGTAAGGAGGAATCTAGCATTAGGTCATTGCTCCAATAGTCCTTAATATTTGGTTTGTGTACAAGGCACATGTGAATAATTATAGCAAAAAACTGATACATCTCATGTAGCTTCACAGCAGACCAATTGGCCCAAAGCGACCTGGAAGTTATTTTATTTTGCATCCGCAATTTGGAAATTGTTGCTGCAGCGTAGCGGTTTGTTTCTGTCTTTATATTTTTGATGACATTTGCGTCAATAAAGACGCTCCAACAGTCAAATTCAGTGCTTTCGGCGCTCAAAGGTGCCAAGACATTACTTACGCCTTCAAAGAGCGGTAATTGTTGTAGGACATCGTCATTTACCCATTCAACAACGTTGTTTTGGGACTGCTGTTGTTGTATTCTGCCTCTGCCTTTTTGAATGGGAGCTTCACACTCTTCTAATACGTCTGATGGCTCATTTTCATTTTCGGACCACTCGTTGTTACCTTCGAAATAAATGACATAAGTCAGTGAAACTGCCGAGATTATAATTGTGATTCGTAAACACAATGACTGACCATTATAATTACCATCTATTTCAGAAGAACTATTTTCAGTTTGAAATCCATCATCGTCAATTTCAGATCCAGATTCTTCCAGCAGCCTCAGAATTTCCTCTTCAGTCAAACTGTCCCCCATTTTACGACAAACGTTTGCGATAAAGACAACTACATAAGCACACTGCAAGAGTGAATGCGCGGGAATTGTTTTGGCGCCTTTTTTGAGTGACATAGCGCTTAGAGGATGCAGGAACACCATCTAGCGGTCGTCCGATGTACTACAAGACCGAAACACTCAACTCCAGATGTCACTGCACGGATATAATGCGCCGCAACCTGAAATAATAATCGAGAAGGCGGCGCTCGGAGAATCTCCGAGCGCCGACTGTTACGGCAATAAATGCGCGCTCGTAGTTTCTACGGGCAACGACCGGAATGTGTTAAGAAATTTGCTAAATTAATAAAGTTAACACACTCTACTACATCGATTTCACTTGCTACTTTTTCCTTAATTTTTGTTCATGATTAATAGTATTTTCCCATATTATTTTTCTCATCAAGTGCCGACTGGTTTTGGTTTGTAATAAGTCGTCGTTATCTGTTGCATTCCCTGCATACAAAGAAAATAGCTCAGTTATTAAAAGTATTGTGATAGTAAAAATGCAGCAAATGTAGCAGGGAAAAGGAACACCGACGTTTAAAATGTGAGGTGGACAGAAAGTGCAAAATGGCTGAACAGGAATGGTTTGAGAACATATGAAAGATTGTAGAAGTGTCCATAAATCGGAAAAAATTAAAAATAACCATAGAGAAAAGGGAAGCAACTGCATGAACACCAAAAGCTCAGATGGCCAGCCACTACTAAATAAAGAAGGGAAAGTTGGAAGGAATGTAGAATATGTCTATAGACGGGAAACCATCTTGGAGACAAAAGAAGAGGAAGTAAGTGAAGATAAGATAGGAAATGTGACACTTCAAAAATAATTTGACAGAGTAATGAAAGACCTAAGTGGAAACAAGGCCCCTGGAGTAGATGACATTCCCCCAGAATTATTCTTTGGGAGAACCACCTCGTGGGCAACATACAAAGCAGGCAGGATACCCCCAGATTTGAGGAAGAATGTAGTAATTTCAGTTCCAAACGAGGCAAGTACCACTGACAGGCATGAATACTAGTGAAATGTCAATTGAAAAAGTCATGACATATTGCAAAAATTGACTTGAATTATTTACAGAAGAATGGAAAAACTGGTAGAAGCTGCACTCAGGGAAGTTCAGTTTGGGTTTCAGAGAACTGAAGGATCATGTGAGGCAAAGCTTAGCCAATGGCTTATAGAAGATAGGTTGAAGGGAGGCAACCTTGTGTTTGATAGCATTTGTTGATTAGAAAAAGCTTTTCACAATGTTGACTGGAATATACTTTTTGAAGTTTTGAGCAAAGCAGAGATAAAATACAGGGAACAAAATGTTGATTAGTCTACAACTTGTTCAGAAACCAGCCTGAATTTATAAGAACTGAAGAACATAGAAGGGACGCAGTAGTTGAGAAAGGTGTGAAACAGGGTTGTAGCCTAACACTGACGTTATTCAATCAAGCTGTAAAGGAAACCAAGGGGAAATTAGAAAAGATAATAAAATTTCAGGAAGAAGAAATAAAAAATATTGAGGTTCGCTGGTGACATTCTAACACTGTTAGACGTAGCGAAGGACTTGAAAGTGCATTTGAACAGAGTGGACAGTGTCTCGAAAGGAGGTTATAAGATGAACATTAACATAAGCAAAACAAGGGTAATGGAGTGAATTCGAATTAAATCAGTCAGCGCTTGGGGGGAATTTTATTAGGAAATGAGAAATGAAAAACAGTAGATGAGTTTTGCTATTTGGGCGGAAAAATAACTGATTGCGATTTGAGACTGGCCAAAGGAAGAGAAGAGTTTCTGAAAAAGAGGAATTTGCTACTATCTTACTTAAATTTAAGTGTTAGGAAGTCACTTCGGGAAATAGTAGTTGGGAGTGTAGCCTTGTATGGAAGTGAAATGTGGGCGATAAGCAGTTCAGACAAGAAGAGGAAAGATGATTTTTTAAATGTGGTGCTACAGATGAATCCTGAAGATTGGATGGGTGGGTTGAATAACTAATAAGAAATACTGAATCGAATTGGGAAAGAAAGAAATTTCTGGCGCAACTTGAGCAAAATACCAGGTCGGTTGATAGGATACATCCTGGTGTGTGAAGGAATTGGCAGTTTGGTTATGGAAGTTTGGGGGGGGGGGGGGGGGAGTAAGATTATTGGAGACCAAGGCTTGAAGACAGTAAGCAGATTTCAATGGATACAGTTTGTGCTAGTTGTGGAGAGGTTATGAGGCTTGCATAATGTAGACCAGCATGGAGAGCTGCATGACAACAACAACAACAACAACATTGTGATGAAGGAAATCCTGGAATTCAAACAAGAAACAGCAGATGAGTATGATCAACTTCTCATGTGCAGATGGGATGTGAGTAGCACATAATCCACTTTAAAAAATCATAAGATGTATGCATTAGCTTTTTTAGTATTATTGGAAATGAGTCTTCTCTGCTGCTTATTTTTCTGTTTTTGTAAGCTGCTAGTAGAGAGCAATAAAAGTTTAGCTGATAAAAATAAATTAAAATAACCAATAGTTTTATTTGCTATATAGTGCTTGCTCTGTGAGAAAATGTGTGTGTGTGTGTGTGTGTGTGTGTGTGTGTGTGCGTGTGCGTGTGCGTGTGCGTGTGCGTGTGCGTGTGCGTGTTTTAGAAAGAGAGATTCGTAGTGAATTAGTTGAACTAAATGTGACAATTTTTTCACAGGAAGGGTTGGTGTATGCAGTTGAGTTCTCCCACAGGTCTGGACGAGATCTCATCAACATGGCAAAAAAGCGTACGAATGTCATTCCCATAATTGAGGATGCCCGACACCCTCATAAGTACCGAATGTTGGTTGGTATGGTTGACACAATCTTTGCAGATGTGGCTCAACCAGATCAAGCTCGCATTGTGGCTCTCAATGCACAGTATTATCTGCGAAATGGTGGCCATTTCGTCATTTCAATCAAGGTATTTATCATACTCACTGTACTCTGTTGTACACAGTGAATAAGTAGTCCTTTTGGGAGCAAGAAACAGTGATTGTGGTGGAGATTCCACATGGTGACCAACCACTGAAAGGAGGGGGGGGGGGGGGTTGAACTTGTCAACTTCTTCTTCGTACATAAATTTAATGTAATTACACATAATTTGAGGTGCCTGCTTCTGAAGCACACATCTTGAATTTTGACTGTGTTTGAAGACTCCAGTGCCATACTGTGTAGGATGGAATAGAGAAATAAGACGCAAAAGACATGGATTTTCTGAATGTCCAAGGAAGGAAGAATCTTCTGCAAATAGACCTTATTTTTGTGTGGTCTAATTATACAAATATAAATAAAGTTTCACTATCTGTGGGTGCCCTAGTGCTCTGTTACTGGATGTCAAATGTTGTTTAATGTGCAACAGCGGTGCATTTGGAAAGGAAACCACATATTCAGGCAATAATGTGTTATGTTAAGGAAAAATAGCAAGTCTGCAATGAAGAACCAGCGTTGAGGAGCTTTGTACAAATAAAAGTTAGAAAACTCATGGGGTGAGGTAATCCAAAGTAGTGTAAGATCTCTGGTAAAAAAAATGTGTGAAGTAAACGCTTTCTAAAGTGAAAGGTAATGGGGAATGTTACCAAGACTAAATGAAAAAAGTTTGTAGATAATATCGTGGGTGGGGTTGAAAGATGCATGTTGTTGATAACCGAGTGAGTGCAGCTGTAAAATAATATAATTAAAATTGCAAAAATCTGGACTCATATCCTTGCAATGGTATCCTGTGTATGGGTAAGTAAGATTCCCCTCCAGACAGTACAGTTGGTGTCGAAATTTCTTGAACAAACTTGCAATTGTGTGTTTTACACACTGACAGGAATGGATATTTTCCTCTGAAAGTAAGCTATACAAAAAAGAGGAAATGAATACAAAAAAGGCAATCTCAAAAGACTGCAGCTATTTAATTTAGCTTACCTCTATAGGCAGTCTTAGGTCATGCTGGAGACACTCTTCGTATTTGCATTTCATGAAAATGGAAAATTCAACTGAGAAAAATATAAAATAAGAATGGCTGCCAGTGTCTATAATCAGGAGGTGATATTCCCAACGGAAACACTTAAGAATAAAAGAAGGAAAACTACATCTAGCTTTCAGTATGTTCCTTTCTCAGGGGTAAGTGCAAACTATTCAGACCCACAAGTGAGAAGGAACTACTGTCGCAAGGAAGAGGTGAGACTAAGATGAAAGACGGAGGCATCAGAGAGGGAAAGTCCTCAAAGGAAGTACATGTATAAACACTGCTGTTACAGCTTCGGTTCAGGGTAGGAAGACAGAGTGAGAAGTGAAACTGTATAAAGAGAAGAAGAAGAAATGATAAGTGGGATTAGCAGTATAAAAAAGGGAAGGAAAGCAGAAAAGGAGAGAGAGAGAGGAAAAGATAAAAAGTAATTGTGTGAATAATGAGGAAAGAGGGGGAGTTGTTAAAAAGTAATTGTGTGAATAATGAGGAAGGGGGGTGGGGGGAGAGTTGTTAAGTCCAGAAAAATGGTGTGAATCAAGAATATGTTGTTGAGTAATTTCCCATCTTCATAGTTACGGAAAGCTAGTACTGGGTGGAGGTATCCAAATAGCTCAGGTGTGTTTGCAGGCATTCAGGTCCCTTGTCTTGCTGTATAGCACACTCAGCAATGGGATACTAAATGTCTCCAAGAGGAACAGTCATTTCTTCAGGCAATGTAGTGGTGGTCACTTGTACGTAAAAAAAAAAGTTGGTTGTTAAAAAGAATATGTGGTTTTGCAAGTTGATTTGAGTTGGAATAAGCAGTAGCGGTTGGGTGCATCAGGTATGCAAGTTAGGTAGTGTTTGGGTAGGGATATTTGGCTGGCAGTGTCACATGGTTTCAGAAGGTAGTTAAGAGGGTGACATAATACAACAATAGGTGGTGTGGAGAGGATGTCAGGGAGGGAGATCATTCAAGGTGTGACGTGAGAAGGTTGTAGCCTAAGCACAATAATGTTTTCAGGCCTGTGATGTACTGGGTAACAAAAGGAGTACTTTGAGATACTAGAGAATAGGGACTGTATTCATCAATGGATAAAGAGAGAAGACTGTATGGATGGGTTGTTTGTGTAAAATATTTGTGGATTAGTTGCAGAAAAATGAAGGCCAGTGAGTTCAAACTGTTAAGTCGTCTGCGGCAGCTATTATCTGCAAACACAATTTCATTTGCCTCATTGATTGTATTTGTTGCTCAGTGATGCTCCAGACTGTTTTTGCTTTTTTTCATGGAGTGTCTTACTGCTGTGCATAGTATTGCCGTTGGTGGGGAGGCTTGCGTGCGTCAGCGATACAGATAGCTGTACCGTAGGTGCAACCATAATGGAGGGGTATCTGTTGAGAGGCCAGACAAACGTGTGGTTCCTGAAGAGGGGCAGCAGCCTTTTCAGTAGTTGCAAGGGCAACAGTCTGGATGATTGACTGATCTGGCCTTGTAACAATAACCAAAACGGCCTTGCTGTGCTGGTACTGCGAACGGCTGAAAGCAAGGGGAAACTACAGCCGTAATTTTTCCTGAGGGCATGCAGCTTTACTGTATGATTAAATGATGATGGCGTCCTCTTGGGTAAAATATTCCGGAGGTAAAATAGTCCCCCATTCGGATCTCCGGGCGGGGACTATTCAAGAGGATGTCGTTATCAGGAGAAAGAAAACTGGCGTTCTACGGCTCGGAGCGTGGAATGTCAGATCCCTTAATCGGGCAGGTAGGTTAGAAAATTTAAAATGGGAAATGGATAGGTTGAAGTTAGATATAGTGGGAATTAGTGAAGTTCGGTGGCAGGAGGATCAAGACTTCTGGTCAGGTGACTACAGGGTTATAAACACAAAATCAAATAGGGGTAATGCAGGAGTAGGTTTAATAATGAATATGAAAATAGGAATGCGGGTAAGCTGCTACAAACAGCATAGTGAACGCATTATTGTGGCCAAGATAGATACGAAGCCCACACCTACTACAGTAGTACAAGTTTATATGCCAACTAGCTCTGCAGATGTTGAAGAAATTGAAGAAATGTATGATGAAATAAAAGAAATTATTCAGATTGTGAAGGGAGACGAAAATTTAATAGTCATTGGTGACTGGAATTAGAGTGTAGGAAAAGAGAGAGAAGGAAACATAGTAGGTGAATATGGATTGGGGCTAAGAAATGAAAGAGGAAGCCGCCTCGTAGAATTTTGCACAGAGCACAACATAATCATAGCTAACACTTGGTTTAAGAATCATCAAAGAAGGTTGTATACATGGAAGAACCCTGGAGATACTAAAAGGTATCAGATAGATTATATAATGGTAAGACAGAGAATTAGGAACCAGGTTTTAAATTGTAAGACATTTCCAGGGACAGATGTGGACTCTGACCACAATCTATTGGTTATGAACTGTAGATTAAAACTTAAGAAACTGCAAAAAGGTGGGAATTTAAGGAGATGGGACCTGGATAAACTGAAAGAACCAGAGGTTGTACAGAGTTTCAGGGAGAGCATAAGGGAACAATTGACAGGAATGGGGGAAAGAAATACAGTAGAAGAAGAATGGGTAGCTTTGAGGGATGAAGTAGCGAAGGCAGCAGAGGATCAAGTAGGTAAAAAGACGAGGGCTAGTAGAAATCCTTGGGTAGCAGAAGAAATATTGAATTTAATTGTTGAAAGGAGAAAATATAAAAATGCAGTAAATGAAGCAGGCAAAAAGGAATACAAACGTCTCAAAAATGAGATCGACAGGAAGTGCAAAATGGCTAAGCAGGGATGGCTAGAGGACAAATGTGAGGATGTAGAGACATATCTCACTAGGGGTAAGATAGATACTGCCTACAGGAAAATTAAAGAGACCTTTGGAGATAAGAGAATGACTTGTATGGATATGAAGAGCTCAGATGGAAACCCAGTTCTAAGCAAAGAAGGGAAAGCAGAAAGGTGGAAGGAGTATATAGAGGGTCTATACAAGGGCAATGTACTTGAGGACAATATTATGGAAATGGAAGAGGATGTAGATGAAGATGAAATGGGAGATATGATACTGCGTGTAGAGTTTGACAGAGCACTGAAAGACCTGAGTCGAAACAAGGCCCCCGGAGTAGACAACATTCCATTGGAACTACTGACGGCCTTGGGAGAGCCAGTCCTGACAAAACTCTACCATCTGGTGAGCAAGACGTATGAAACAGGCGAAATACCCTCAGACTTCAAGAAGAATATAATAATTCCAATCCCAAAAAAAGCAGGTGTTGACAGATGTGAAAATTACCAAACTATCAGTTTAATAAGTCAGAGCTGCAAAATACTAACACGAATTCTTTACAGACGAATGGAAAAACTAGTAGAAGCCAACCTCGGGGAAGATCAGTTTGGATTCCGTAGAAACACTGGAACACGTGAGGCAATACTGACCTTACGACTTATCCTAGAAGAAAGATTAAGGAAAGGCAAACCTATGTTTCTAGCATTTGTAGACTTAGAGAAAGCTTTTGACAATGTTGACTGGAATAATCTCTTTCAAATTCTAAAGGTTGCAGGGGTAAAATACAGGGAGCGAAAGGCTATTTACAATTTGTACAGAAACCAGATGGCAGTTATAAGAGTCGAGGGACATGAAAGGGAAGCAGTGGTTGGGAAGGGAGTAAGACAGGGTTGTAGCCTCTCCCCGATGTTGTTCAATCTGTATATTGAGCAAGCAGTAAAGGAAACAAAAGAAAAATTCAGAGTAGGTATTAAAATTCATGGAGAAGAAATAAAAACTTTGAGGTTCGCCGATGACATTGTAATTCTATCAGAGACAGCAAAGGACTTGGAAGAGCAGTTGAATGGAATGGACAGTGTCTTGAAAGGAGGATATAAGATGAACATCAACAAAAGCAAAACAAGGATAATGGAATGTAGTCTAGTTAAGTCGGGTGATGCTGAGGGGATTAGATTAGGAAATGAGACACTTAAAGTAGTAAAGGAGTTTTGCTATTTGGGGAACAAAATAACTGATGATGGTCGAAGTAGAGAGGATATAAAATGTAGACTGGCAATGGCAGGGAAAACGTTTCTGAAGAAGAGAAATTTGTTAACATCGAGTATAGATTTAAGTGTCAGGAAGTCATTTCTGAAAGTATTTGTATGGAGTGTAGCCATGTATGGAAGTGAAACATGGACGATAAATAGTTTGGACAAGAAGAGAATAGAAGCTTTCGAAATGTGGTGCTACAGGAGAATGCTGAAGATTAGATGGGTAGATCACATAACTAATGAGGAAATATTGAATAGGATTGGGGAGAAGAGAAGTTTGTGGCACAACTTGACCAGAAGAAGGGATCGGTTGGTAGGACATGTTCTGAGGCATCAAGGGATCACCAATTTAGTATTGGAGGGCAGCGTGGAGGGTAAAAATCGTAGAGGGAGACCAAGAGATGAATACACTAAGCAGATTCAGAAGGATGTGGGTTGCAGTAGGTACTGGGAGATGAAGAAGCTTGCACAAGGTAGAGTAGCATGGAGAGCTGCATCAAACCAGTCTCAGGACTGAAGACCACAACAACAACACAACATAGTATTGAAACATGTTTTGCTTTTTTGATGAGACTGGAGGATTTTTCAGTTCTAGTGGTAATGGAGTTCAAATTCTTGAATATGGACTGTCCTTGGAATTAGGTAATGGTTTCATGTTATAAAAGAAGCTTTCTAATCCCTCACGTTACCCACCCTTGTCCCTGCTTCTCTTTAATTTTACCTGACACTCCCTTACATTGATTCTTGGTTAGGTTTATGTTGTACACTTGTTATCTTGTGTTTTGCATCTAGTTGCTTGGCATGTTTTACTGTCAACATTCCATCACACTGGGCAGATAAACGAATTACTTTCCTTTCTATACTTAATTCACGAAAAGTATATGGGCCTAAGATCAAGTTTCCAGTTGCTTTTTCACAATGACTTTCATCTATTGGTAGAAGTTTTACTGTGACAAACAATCCACAGATTAACATCAGTACTTCCGGGTGTCATCAGTCAGTAGTGAGAGAATAAATGGATATTAAAGGTACAATGAATGATGCCTCTCCCGTAAATAACATAAACTGTTTGACAGAACTTTCCCACTGGTGGCTTGTAAGCCATATGTGTGTTTCCAGATTATTCACCGCATTTTTCTTGGGACAGCCCCATTTCTCCTAAAATGTTCTGCTGTCACAAAAGTCTTTTTAAGTGACATGTATAAATGTCCATCTTTTTGTGGTTCTGTGTGGTTCAAAGTATTTTATGCTACTGGAGGTTTGATTTGCAATTTACTGTAAAGTCACATTTTTTAATAGGAATGAAATGGACCCTATTCCAGATCCTCTGTCGCGCACTGCATTTGTCAACTAGACGTGTTCAATATAATATTCATTGACGTCCACTTTTTCTTTTAATTATCTTAAAATGGTATGGCATTAGCCTATACATGTAGGTGCTTTCCATTTTGAAAGGTAACATAAACTCCTACTCTGCCTTCTGCAGTATAAATCAAAAGACTTGGATGTAGATTAATGATTCCAGCATTGAAGAAAAGTCAACTCTAAAGACAAGGCATAAGTGGCAGGCAGACATAAATTATTTAAAAGTTAATAATTTTCTCTTTCTCCGCTAGACGGTAGAAGTACTATTATGTATGGATGAATATTTATTATTAATATTGTAACATTGCACAAACACGATATTAGAATGTCCACCAACCAACTTTTAATTTGCTTCCACATAAAGGAAAATACACAAACACTGAATGATGTAGTAATAAGTACAACACACAAAATCAAGGGTTATATTAAGGCACAGTCTAACTTTGAAGTATTCCAAAGTCACAAAACCTTAGAGCGGCCAACGGCCTGGCACACCACCTTATGTACACCTGTTTGCACAGAGTGCAGTGCTTGCTGCACCACCTATGCAATTGTGAGGTGGCTTCTTTTGGCCAGCCGTGGAGGAGCACGCTATTTATAGGTTCTCCTTCCCATTGGTGGAAGATAATCAAAGTGAAGACGTGTGTCTTCATTGGATTGGGAGTGGACGACTGCTGGAGCAAGTGTCTCAGGAGAATACACTCTGAAATGATGTACGTGTGGTGCTGACTCCCCAGCGAGAGACCTTAAGGGAACAATGGTAAAGGAGGTACCACATCCAGGCAGGCACTCGGCAATTGAGACGACACAAAAGACAAAGGCAACGACGGCGACAGGGACCGCATAGATGGACGTGGCCCAGTGCTAACCCCTCTGCCTGGTGGCAGTGGCACCCAGAACAAAGATGATGCAGGGGCCAAAGGGGCATGAGCTGCAGCAAGGATGGTGAGGCAGCCACAGAGTCTCCAGCGCATAGTTTGTCACACGTGGCTGGAGCTGGTTGTAGTGTCGGGACACCAAACTATTGGAGATGCACACAACTCAGAGGCAGCAGCTTCAGCAGTGATGGACAACTCCCAGTATCCATTTACAGTGCTGGCCAAACCATCAGGCCCACGTAGTGTAGCCCGGAGAGAACCACTGTGAGGCTTGTGCCAGCAGGTGGCCAGCATCAGTTGGAGCAGATAAGCAGCATATGCGCTGGCAGCCGTGAAGCAGCCCTGCTGGGCTACACTCACCAACTGGAATGAATGTATAGGAGCTCAAGAATGTATCGAGGGCTTTCTGGGGAAAAGATTGCATGATGTACGAAAAACATCTTGAACAACTGGAGATAGGACATTCATATTCACAGGACATGTACAGTAGTATGTTCAATTGCCCCTGATAGTGTGTAGTGTGTTAAGCTGTTCCACTGTTGCGCCAGAGCCAACGAGGACACAGATCTGTCCTGCATTGCCATTAGCACGAGGTATCAGCCTTCTTGGGGGATGGTCAGGTTGGTGCGACCTGACCCACCTTGTCATGTGCTAAGGCATTCTGCACACACCTGTTGCACTGCTGAAACACTTCGTCCCACACATGCAGCAATTTCCTGAATGGGTGCACCACATTACCTCAGGCCAATAATGCATCTTCTTTCAAACTCTTTGATTTGACAGTACAGTTTGCACGTACATCTGCGGGGTATCCTGCACTTCCGCCAAAGTCACAATGATCCGTTACCTTTGGTTTATAGTGACAACCGCGATATCGATGTTGATCTTGAACCTGCAGGCCAATGTGGTTCAAATACTAATCATTTTTGCAGAACATATATATGTAAATGTCTTGTGAATATGAACGTTCTATCTCTTGTCATTAGAGATGTTCTGTTTTTTCTGAACATGGGTGTATTTTTTCATCTGAGTTTTGAAAGTACAGTTCAGCCACTCTGGTCACCATTTGCTTGAGTGTAAAATGGAGGGGCTGTAACATGCCAAATGCCACTCTTTGTGCAAAAATCCTCAAAAGTCCCAAGACACAAATTGTGGGCCATTTTCCATCACAAGCATATGTAGTAATCCTTCCAAGGAAAAAAATCTTTGTGAGGGCATCCTTGTGGACATGAATGGACAACATACCATATAAGGAAATTCTGAGAAAGTATCAGCAGCAACATGCAAAAAGGAGTTAAGTAAGGGACCCACAATATCAGCTTGAATATGCTCCCAAGGACACTCGGAGATGGGCCACAGGGAAAGAAAGGCCCGCAGTGCCGTTTGATAGGTGGAGTACTGTGGGCATGCTGACACAACGTGCATGATCTCATTGTCAATACTCTGCAATAACACGTGGCAGCAGGCCTGCAATTTGGTACAAGAAACGCCCCGATGGTCCTGGTGGAGGAGGCACATGATGTCTCGCCACAAGGCATATAGGATCACAAAATGGCCGCCGACTCTTCAGTAGCCAACAGTAACACGCCATCCAGAACTGAGAGGCAGTGGTGAGGAGAATAATAACTATACAAAGGATCTGAACCTTGGCCCGGTAGTTTATCTAGCCAGCTGTGGTGGACAAATTGAACAATCGGGCGTAAGACAGGATCAGCAACAACAGCCACCGAAATCTGGGAACTGTTAATGGGTAAATCATCCAGTGTTTTGGGCTTCTACAAGTAAATGGAAACGCAACAGTTCATCCTGCTCAAATGCTGAATCGGGGCCATTTGGCAACTGAGAAAGAGCATCCACATTAGTGTGTTGTGCGGTGGAGTGAAAGTGAATGTGAATCTAGTAGTTACAGCGCAACTAAAACAGAGCCCAGCATTTCAGGGGTGGGCGGCTTCATCTGGAAGGACCATTGAAGAATGGAAAAGAGAAATCAAAGGTTTATGATCAGTAATCAACTGAAATTCAGAACCATAGGCAAAAACACTAAAATTTTTTGAGAGTGCGTACACAATAGCAAGGGCTTCTTTTTCTATCTGGGAGTAGTGGTGTTACGCCTGATTCAGGGTTTTGGAAGCATACTCAATAATAGGGTGTTCAGAACTGTCCACATATTTGTGTGCAAGAACAGCTCCAAGGCCATAATGGGAGGCATCTGTGGCCAAAACAAGATGTTGGCCTGGTTGGGATGTAACCAAGCAAGGAATGAAGTGTAATTTTAGTTTCAAAAGTGCAAAAGCACACTTGCAGGTGGATGACCTTTGGAAAGGAACACGTTTAAATAAGATAGCATGAAGGGGCTGAGCTACCGTAGTTTCTGAGAAAGGCTTGCAATTGTTTGACATTGGTAATATGCGGCAAAGCTGTAATGGCTTCGACATGCTGGCATAACTGCCTGATGCCAGCATATGAGACTACGCAACTGAGATAGACGGCTGAAAAATTTGCAATTTGTCCTAATTACATTTCAACTCAGGTGCCTGAAAAGCATGAATAAGGCCCAAAGGTTCTGCCACTGCTCAGCCATTTAGGAACTGGAGAGCACATCCAGATAGTTAGTGCACCCCGACAGTAGTTAATGCCCTCTTACATAGGGGCCAGAGTTGCTCCAGAAATCATTGAAAATAGCAGGGGCACTAGCTACAAAGAATGGCAGGTGCTGCTATTGGTATAGCCCTAAGGGGAGATTCAGTATGAGGATATGTTTGGACTCATCATCCAGATGCAGTTGCAAGTAGGCTTCGGACAAGTCTATTTCAGAAAAACTTTGGCCCAGAAAGCCAAACTAAGTGTTCATCGTGATGAGATAAGGGATAGGAATCAGTAATACACAGTGAATTTACAGACTTTTTAAAATCACCACAGAGTTCTAGGTTGCCATTAGGTTTTGCAACAGTTACCAATTGAGCAGACATTCACTAGATGAAACAGGCATGACAACACCCAAGGACGTAAATCGATAAGAGTTCCACTTTGGCTTGCTCCATAAAGCAATGAGGATTGGGTAGGCAAAAAAAGAAAAACACGTGTGCACCTTTAGTTTCATTGTGATAGGAGCCTTGAAATGGGTAGCACACCCTAAATATTCAGAAAACAGAGAGGAAAATTCCAAATAGAGCATGTCCAGGTGCTCGTATGGAACTCGATCCAATACCAGATGCACTTCATCAGAAATAAAAATTCCAAACTTTTTGAAGGCATCCAACCCAAAGCAAGTTTTCAGTGATGGCATCCTTAGAAAGGTCAAAGGCCAAATGACTACTTTATACACTATAGGAGTAGAAAACTATCCCAATATGGGTATATGCTGTTTGTCGTAACTTATCAACCAACAATAGACGGGACAGTGGTAGCGATACAAGACCCACATAGGTTTGAGAACTTAACAAAGTCATTGCCGCACCCTTGTGTAATTCGATTTTTAACATCTTTCCATAAAACCTATTTCAATATGTGTGCGTCTGTCATCACTTGGGAAACAATGTTCATGTCTGATGGAGGTTGAGAGTTGCCTCACAAACACAATATGATCCTTTAATAATTTATTTTATTTTATTTTTTTTACACACATTGCCCATTCATGTTGAACAAGGCAATAAGGGCACAATGGGAGAGGAACACATGGTCGCTGTTGTGACACTGCTGTTGCTGTTCTGCATGGCACTGCCCCATGCGATGTGGAGACCGTGGCTGCACAACTGTGATGTCATCTTCCCCCTCATGAGCTAACCAGTGGTGGCTGAGGGGGAGAAGCAATGCTGGCTACTTCGTGTCAAGCTTATATCTGATTTCCTGCTTACCTAAATACCTCAAAAGACAGGGTAATATTCAAAACTTGTGTGAGAGAGGGATTTTCACATTGTAAAGCGCATTCACAAACTTCTCTATCAGAGGCCAAGCGTATTATAACATCACGAACCATTGAGTCAGCATATGCGTTCCACTGACCCTTCAGTAACAAACTGCCAATGACAGCTATGCCAAAGAAGTTGTGTTGCCAAACTCTGTACAACTGTTGCGGCTGCTTTTGACAATGGTAGAACTCGACGTGAGTAGCAATAACGTGAGTACATTTGCAGTTATGATTAGAGAGCAACCGACACATAAAATGAGAGATTGGCAGGTTCTTACAGATGAGATGGCCGACGCACAAGTTGGTAAACACAAGGAAAAATCCATGACAGAAAGAAACCCTTACACACATTGGGGTTAGCCACATCAAAAGCTTGGAAATATTGACAAAGGCGTTTTTTGTATGTATCCCAGTCGTCTGCAGTATCATCATGTGGAAGAAACAGTGGGGGTTGAGTCAAAGGTGATGAATCCTGGCGCATCAGGAAAGCTGACAAATTATGTAGTACCACGGAGAGATCCTGTTGCTGATTGGTAAGAGCTCGCTGCTGTTCAACAAGAGACTGAAGAAGCATTTTGCCCATAGTGAACCCTAAACGAAACATGCTGAGTAGAAAACCACACTAGTCGCCAGAAATATTGTAGTATTACACAAACACCAAACACAATATTAGAATTCCCACCAACCAACTTTTAATTCATTTCCCCATAAAGGAAAATACAGACACTCTGAATGATGTAGTAGCAAGTACAACACACGAAATCGAGAGTTACATTGAGGCACACTCTAACTGAAGTATTCAGAAATCGTGGAACATTAGAGTGTCCGAGGGCCGAGTGTGCTCGCTTGTGTACAATTGTTTGCACACGGTGCAGCACTTGCTGCACCATTGTGACAGCCTTAGAGTGGACATGGAGGCAGGCGGTTTAATTATGCATGCTCACTGTATAGGGTTACAACTATTACTCTTACATGTAAACAGAAATTAAAGTAGGCTATTTTGTTTCCTCATTCTTTCAACATTGCCTGACCCATATCAATAATAGGCTTTTAACAATAACACAGGACAAAATATATCCATTTATGCTAACATCAAAAAGGAATCTTAAAGTAATTACTGTAATTAATCGATATTGTGCTCTTTCAAGTATGTTTAGCTAGTTTTTTAACTGCCTTTAATGTATTGATCATTAATGTGATAAAAAAAAAGTGTTAGAAACAGTTACAATGCAGATGTTTAAGTTCCAAATTGTCATATATTTCCAGAGATATTTTAAAAGTATAATACAGAAAGTGTACTTTAAAAATACTATTTGCCGGTCAATATTGTTTCCAGGCAAGTTGCATTGATTCAACAGCGCAACCAGAAGCAGTATTTGCTGCAGAAGTGAAGAAACTGCAAGCGGATAAGTTAAAACCTCAAGAACAGATAACATTGGAACCTTATGAACGGGACCATGCGGTAGTTGTGGGTGTCTACAGGCCACCACCCAAGGCCAAAGGCAGTTAGTGTATTGGTGCTATCCTTCATTGCTTCAGATTTTTCTATTTGAGAGAAATTGAGTTTTATTCTGGCACAGTGCTGAATTTGTGGTTATATGGCCATTGTGACTGCAGTCAGTGAAATTATGACTATTACTTTTTATTTGTATCATTTGTTTGTCACAGTGGCATTTCAGCTGTAAATGATTAGCTCAAGGACTTGTAATAAAGATTAATTTTTATAAAATATTTGCCCTCAGTAATCAAGGCAATAATGAGCTTAACAAGTTATTTTACATGTCATGTGTACAATGTATAGTACAAGCATTCCTCTTTCATACCTACTGTTACATCTACTGAATCTAGAAAGTGTTCAGTTTGTATCTGCTAGTGAAGATGACAAGAAAGAGTTGTTTCTTTTTATGTACAATAGAATTGTTAATATTTTAATGTCTCATTGTGTTTGCAGCGTAAGTTGCATGACATCTTCCACATTGGAAATAAAGATTATCTTTTAAGAAGCTCTTCCAATATCATGTTGGAATTTATTGTTATTCTGGCAAAATTCGCAAGCATTTGTGATTCTGAAAGGTTAATGCCCTCTGCATTTGTAATCCTAGCTGTGAATAAGGAAGCTAATTGAATGGAGACACTTTCTGGATAATATTGCACAGCAGAGAAGCTGCTGCCTTCTTAATCTGTAATCAATCTGTTACCTAGGAGGAATTGACATTAGCATTTGGAATAGTAGTTTTCTGAATGGTAGAGTTTTTTACTTAAAGCATGTGCATGGTACAAGTTTGTTTTGTTTGTGTTTGAAGTGTGCCTGTATTGTTGGTGAATTTGGTTCTAAGAATATGAGAGACAAAAAGTTGTCATGAGCTTTGCAATCAGCGTAATTTGTCACCATAAGTTTACACATAACATTCAGCTCCTAAATTTTTCAGTTGCAACAGTGTGTTGAAGAGTGACCAAGAGCCTGATCATTACAGATGCCTTGCAGTTGGAAGGTATCAGCTGGCTTTCTACAGCAACTGTAGAAAACTGCATTAGCATCGAGATGAAGGTCACCTGCTTCTGCAAGTGCACCTTGCTGTACTACAGTCATTTCAAAGAAATGACTAATGGTTCTGAGATGATCAGAAGAAACTGGATTATTATATAAACTACCTATAATTTTTATAGGGTTGAGAATGCCTTTGAAATCTCGACAAATAGCGAAGGAGGCTGGTTAATGTCATTGGAGTTAAGTGACAAGCAGGACAGAACTAGTTAACCAAAGAGTGATGCTTGGTAACCACTACTGAAGAGTCTGTGGTTCTTATATGCTTGAAGTAGTGTCATAACCCATATATCATGAAGATCATGTTACTATGCCTGTTCAATTAAGAATGTGGCTATAGGCACTTCATATTGCTTACGCTATCTGCTTCCTGCCTTGCTTATGGATGATACTACAAAAGGTGTTGCAAAATGTGGTAAACTCAAAAAGGCTTAAAAATCATGCTCTCCACAACTGGCAATGGTGTAATGAACATCAGGTGTATTTTGTTTCTTGATAAGTAACACACAATGGCACTGCCTGTAAGGACTGCATGTGCCCTGAGGAACATTCTTAAATGTTCTGGCACTTGTGCCCATCTGTTCAACAAACCCACTTACAGTTACAGGTGTCTTTATTCTTTGAATTGTTTATTTCTCACCCAGCATTATCCAATGCTATATAGCATTTGACTTCAATTACAGCCATGATCATACAGAACTGAACATACTAGTTTTTCTTTGTTTAAAGACAGTTATTGCTATTTAAAAGAAACTGTGTAATTATTCCCTGAGTTCATTCCATACTCCACAGATCATTTGCAGAGTTTCTATCGAAATGTAAATCTTGGGTTACAGGCTAGTTACGCATGATTTGTTTTTGAGGATTATTACAGGCTGCCCATCTTGAGACTTACCATGTTGATTGTCACATGACTGCCAGCAATTACAGCAGTGCCTCAGTCAGAATGCCATGTGTCTGTGGCACCCGTGAGGTCCATTGTGTTTAGGACATTAGAGGCATGGGTGGTGTTTTTGTAAGAAGGTTACAGAGGTCCATTATTTGAAAAGTGAAATAAAATCAAAAAATTCTCAAGAACATATGGTTGTACAATACTCATTACAGTGCTGTGAAGTTGATGCAGCTGGCAACATTGCTTGGGAAATTGTTACTGGAATTTGAAAGGAGATATAGAGATTGAAATATGTATGGACTTCATTGCAACTGATATCAGACTTCCTAGCATGCAGCTTGACAGAAAATGAAATGTGGGTTTTTGGCATTGTTTAAACATATTGTGTGTGTGTGTGTGTGTGTGTGTGTGTTTGGGGGGGGGGGGGGGGATGTAGTGACAGCTGTATTATGTGAACAACGCAAAATTATCAATGTTCTCCCCCCCCCCCCCCATTTCTCTTAAAAATGTCAAGGGCAATAATACCCATCATAATAAATCATCCATATCTTGCATTGTGATTTTTAGCTATTCCACAAATTATACGCAGTGCTCTAAAGGAAAGGATGGGCAGAAAATCAAATTCCCACAGCATCACACAATCATTGCAATTTTCACAAAGTCTCTCTGTCACAATGACAGAGAGTAAAATCACCCATTTTCAAATCCTAGCCTGTGGTGATGGATTTTTCTGAACATACCCTATAGCTACCAAATGATCCACTTTTATTTGTTTATACTAAAAATGCTGCAAGTAAGTTTGTTACCATTAAAGAAAGGTGAAACCGTTTTAAATTTACACCAAGAAACAGTACCATGACATCTGCACGGAATTTATAAGAATCTACATCACAATAACAGGACAGGCTATTGTTAACAAAATGTGGATATGGATTAAAAAGAGACTTCTTGGCATTTATACACTGGTGTGCAAAACTTAAGGATGAAAGTAACTTAGGTATGATATGTCACTGCAAAAATAACGTACCTCAATGATACTTCGACCATACATAGGAAGAATAACTAGTGTGGTACAGAAGGTAAGTGAAAGAAATAACACACACACAGAAATGACACTTTTGTTCAAAGACAATAATTACACTCTAGTCACCCCAATTTATGATGGTCCTGTGGACATTACGAAAGGAGGGATATGATTCTCAACAGGGCGTGTGATCACGGGGGACGGCAATGCCTGCTGTGCAGTGTGCCCCCATGCTGACTACAAGCTTGGTAAGGATTTTTTGTGGAGTGGCATTCCATTTCTTCCCCAGCCTGCTGACAACTACGGGGTGGTCGTTGGTGCGTATGGATGTGCTGCAATGTGTATCCCCAACAAATCCAACTCATGTTGAATGGGATGTATGTTGGGGGGCAATGGGTGAGCCAGTCCATTTGCCGAGTATCCTCTTGTTCCAAGAGTTGCTTCACGTGCGATGTTCATGGTCGGCAACAATATCCACAAAAAAAGTCTGGTCAAATGCACCCTTGGAAAGACGCACATGGGGAACTAGTACATTGTCATAATGTTGAAAGTGAGAGTACAGAGTTCAAAGATTTGGAGGTCAGTCTACCCATGCAACATTATGCCTCTCCATAACATAACACCATAAGCACCAAATGTTCCTACCTCTCACCATGGGGGTGGGGGGTGCACCCAGCACTTTCTAACATGATCATTTTAGTGGTACAGGTGTGGGAAGTTGTTGCAAGGGCTCAATGACCTCCAAATATTTGAACATGGTACACTTACCAGACATTGTTGTTGTGACACTGTACTCCTTTCCTATGCATCTCTTTTCTGGGGTGCATTCAGCCCTGACTTCATTTTTATGGTTTGACACTATGCAACCACATCGAATAGCGCTGGTGGAGGAGCCCTTGGAATGAGAGGATTTACAGTGACTGCACTGCACGTTTCCCCAACTTTATTGAGCACATGTGGGATGTGTCAAAGATATCTGTTACAGCACATCCACTGACGACAGGATGGAGGACGTTGCAGAAAAATGTCCATCTATGGTGATCACACATCCTATTAAGATCCATGTCCTGCCTTTTGTAGTTGGGCCTGTTTCATGTGAAATCGCCCAGGTGTTTGTGAAAATTTGGTGTAAGAAAGTACAAAATGAAATATGGTTAAAATAATTTTTCAACTTTTTTTGATGGGGGATAGTTAAGCCAATTTGAAATGTGGGTCGTTTTCACAAAGTGACATCGAGTAACAAGATGGCTTTTAATTTGTAACCAAGATGGCTTTTAATTTGTAACCGCTGTAACTTTTTAATTTATTAATCAGTATTATTTAATTTGGTTTCATGGTAAAGATAAAAGAATCAACTACAGTATAAAATTATTAAAAAGGGGTAATCATGCATAGAAATATTTACAAATCTTAAATGAAATTTCACCATCATAATTTTTCCTTCACATAATACCCATTAACATACTTTCAATATTAAAAAGAAACTGGAGGGTGTTTTTTTTTTTTTCTTTCTTGCTAGATCTTGTACTATTTCAATAAAGCCGTAATGATTCTTGCTTCAAATGGCTAAACAATGAAAAAATCTGTCACTAACTCTTTCTTGTCTCCCCTTGCAGACTTTTTATAATACATCCTTGGCTAATTAGACTATTAGTGTCAGTACAAACTTCAATCATCCATTTCTTTTCTGCAAAACAAACACACACACACACACTTCATTCAGAAATCATCATGAAAAAATGTTTTATAGGTTTTGTGCCAAAAACTATTAATAGTAGGAAAGAGATTGATTTAATAAACACGATAAGTCTGAATCGAGCTAATACTCAAGTAATGAAGATATGAAGTAGCTTAAAAAATATTGACAGTGTAACATTTGTAGACACAGAAATTGCTGCGACCCTTTTAAAAAGTATGGTGAAAAAGACTGGTAAATGCTTGAAAGTTGTTTCTTTAATCTAACCACACCAAGGAAGCATAAATGTATTGCACTTTTCCCAGGTATTAAGTTTTGTGTAATATGCTGTAAGTCAGTTTTACCTCCTACATTATATAGCTTTCAGCAGTGGATGAATGTGAAGTTCTACATCTACGTCAACTCTGCAAAACACATTTAAATGCCTGGCAGAAGGTTCATTGAAGCACCTTCACAACAATTCTCTATTATTCCAATCTTGAAGAGTGCGGAAAAAATAAACACCTGTATCTTTCTGTGCGAGCTCTAATTTCCCTTATTTTATTGTAATGATCGTTTCTTTCTATGTAGGTTGGCCTCAACAAAAAATTTTGTAGTCGGAGGAGAAAGTGGGCGATTGAAATTTTGTGAGAAGATTCCGCTGCAAAGAAAAATGCTTTTGTTTTGATGATGCCCACCCCAATTCCTGTATCATGTCAGTGACACTCTCTCCCCTATTTCTTGATAATACGAAACATGCTGCTCTTCTCTGAACTTTCTCGAAGTACTCTGTTAACCCTTCCCGGTAAGGATCCCATACCCTGCAGCAGTACTCCAAAATGGGTCAGACAAGTGTTGTGTAGGCAGTCTCTTTAGTAGATCAGTTGCATCTTCCAAGTGTTCTGCCAATAAAATGCAGTCTTAGGTCTGCCTTCTCCACAACATTTTCTGTGTTCTTTCCAATTTAAGTTGTTCATAATTGTAATTACTAGATATTTGTTTAGATTTGACTGATTTATCGTGTAAACAAAGTTTAATGGATTCCTTTTAGCACTCATGTAGATGACCTCACACTTTTCATCATTAAGGGACAACTGCCAATTTTCACAACATACAGATATCTTTTCTAAATCATTTTGCAATTTGTTTTGAACTTCTGATAACTTTACTATATGATAAATGACATCACCTGCAAATAACCTAAGATCACTGCTCAGATTGCCTCCTAAATCGTTTATATAGATAAGGAACAGCAGAGGCCCTATAACACTGCCTTAGAGAACACCAGAAACTTGGAAATTTGTAGTAAGCTTCTATGGGACCAAACTGCTGAGGTCATCGGTCCCTAGACTTACACACTAATTTATCTAACTTACGCTAAGGATGACACACGCACACCCATGCCCAAGGAAGGATTCGAACCTCCGACAGGGAGGGAATCACGCGAAACATGACAAGGTGCCTCAGACCGCAAGGCTACCCCGTACAGCTAAGAGAACACCAGAAATCACTTCTGTTTTATTTGAGTTTCCATCAATCACTGCAAACTGTGACCCCTCTGACAGGAAATCACGAAATTGGGGCAAACTGCCAACACCCCCCACCCCTCCCCCACTCATAGGGAAATGAAACAATATAGTGTAGTCAGGTGTCCTCCTTTCGAGAGAATGATTTACAAGTCTGTATTATGCAGGTTCTTAACAGGGCCAGAACTGAAACTTTTTTAGTACTACTTACAAGTCACCGTCCGTCTTCCACAATATTAAAAATACTTCATACCTCTCAGTTTGTGTCCGACCCCACCACCCTCCAGAATACATTTGACCCAGGTCTCATTGCTTATCATTAAAATTTCAGCTACCTGTATCAGAAGTGGTACATGTTACAGTGGAAAATGTCTTAAGTACATGGCAGTGCTGAGCGCACAGAGTGTTAATAGTTTAATGCAAAAAAATTCAGAGAAATTTAGCATAAGTTGAGTTTAAGAGAAAGTAATGAAAAAATCCAAACATTTTTAACACTACTGAATACATGGTCACGATATTTTGTCAAAATAAAGCCATAAGTGGAATACAGAATAGCTAGGATGTGATAAAACATGTTCAGATTTTCTACTATGATGGTGATGTAAGTTGAATTTCTGCTACAGTCTGTCTATTCAGAAAATGTCAAAACAGTTTAGAAGACAAAAAGACATCAGGAAGATGTGTACTTACCTTTCAAAGAAAAATATGCTGTTGGTTGTTTAAAGTTGTGTGAGCTTTGCTCTAAAGAAGGATTAAAGGAAACTGCTCACCAAAAAATGGAAGTGCTGAGTCATCAATAAGCACACACAAAAAGAAAGAAAACTTAGTAGCATCCCGAGGAACTTTTTTCTAGATTAAATACACACAGAAAACCCACAGGCTTGCGTACATACACCCATGCCCCTCCATGGTACTGGCTGGAAAAACAATGCCAGTGCTCCGTTTTGACAGACGGACTGGTTTATGGTGAGGGTTATGTGGTGGGGTGGGTAGAGGGAATGCTTACAAAGGAATCTGTGGTGCACCCACGTGGCACACCCCTATGCCAATTCGTTTTAAGGGCGATCTAGAGAAAACCTTCCTTGCCTCCCAAGCACTATTCTGGCTCAAGTTTATTGTTGATATCTTCATGATGTAGACTTGGCCAAGACCCTGTACTCATTCCTTCACAACTTCAGCACCTTCTCTCCTATCCACTTCACCTGGTTCTCCTCAACCCAATGTGCCACATTTCTGGGTGTTGACCTCCACCTCTGATGGCTCAATCCACCCCTCTGTCCACATTACATCTACCAACAGCACTTGTATTTCAACAGCTGCCATCCATCTCACATAAGGAAAGCACTCCCTACAGCTTAGCCACTGGTGGACGACTTACCTGCAGTGTCATGAACTACCTTGCCCAGTATGCTGTTTATCCTCACATACCCCTATTCCTCCTAATATAATGCCATGAAATTAGGGACATCCTACCCAAGAGCCTTGCCACGCCTCCTAAAGTGGTGTTCTGTCACCCACCCAAATGACACAACATCCTAGTCCAACCCTCTGCCAGTCCCATTCACAGCCCCTTGCCACAGGGATCATATCTCTGGTAGGCTTTGGCATAAGACTTGCCCAATCCACCGACCCTGCAATTTCTAGTCGTCCTGCCAAAGGTATATCCTAACCCATCAGAGAGCAGGGCACCTGTAGAAGCCATGTCATATCTGCTTGCAAACACTGTACAGTTTTTTTATGTCAGTGTGACTACCAGCCGTCTGTCCACCAGGATGAATGGCTGCCACCAAAGAGTTGCCACCATCCAGTGGCAGGTGTCACAACATGCAGCTGAGCGCAACACACCTGCTTCACAACCCGGCCGCCTGGATCCTCCCCTCCACCACCAACTTCTCTGAACTATACAAATAGGTGTTATCATTGCAACACATCCTCCTGTCCTGTGATTGCCCTGGACTCAATCTCCAGGAACCCACTGTCTCCACATCCTCCATCCAACAGTTTCTCCTTCCTCCGTCCTGCCACCCCTCCCCAATTCGTGTCCTCATATCACCTTCAGCATGTGCCACTCCCTAACAGCACCAACTGTGTGTGACATGCCTAGCCCCAATACCTTCCATCCCTCCCTCAAGCATTCCTGTCTGGCAAACTGACTGCCTCCCTCTAAGATGCTAGCCTCCAACTCCTCTTCCTGCCTCCCCCCTCCCCCCCTCTACCTACCTCACCCGACTCAACCTCCAGCACAACCCAATCCCCTTGCCGAAATGCAGTACTAGCACTGTTCATCCAGTCAACACCGTGTAGGGGCATACATGTACATGGCTCTGTGTGTGTGTGTGTGTGTGTGTGTGTGTGTGTGTGTGTTTTTCTACCACGAAACAGGATTACTCCAAAGGCTAGCAAGTTTTTTTCATTTTCCGTGTGGCTGTCGATGAATCAATGCTTCTGCTTTTCCGTGGGTGGTCTTCTTCAATTTGTTGGGCAACTCACCCAGAATATCAAACCTTGACACTTCAAGCATCGTTATAGTGGATTTTGCATAAAATTGTGTGTTTGCTTCATTATGCTGCACGAATATTTTCACTGGCAGAACATTCCAGTTACCCTTCATCATTTAATTCAGTGTAATTATTGCCTTTTAATAAAGGTGTCATTTCTTTTCACCTCACTGGGTATTTCTTTCAGTTATCTTCTGTACTATACTGTAGCAGTTCTTTCTGTATATGGTCCCAAGTTTCATCATGCAGTGTTACTTGGCAGTGATACACCATGTTAAAGTACCTTTAATCCACAAGTTTTGCACATGTTTATATTAACTTTTTCTAATGTTTGCGACCCTTGAGTTGAGAAACTACCACCAACTAAAATACTCCAAGACCAAAAGACCAAGTATCACTGCACAATCATGACGTGAACCAATGTAGTTAATCAAGTACTCTTGCACCCCAAGAAATAAATGTGAAAAACAGCACTTCAAAACCTACTATGGCAGCAGATGAAATGCTACAAGAACATCCTTGCAAGCAACTACTGTTGTAACCAGTATGTCACTCACTACAATTAAATGTTCTTTTAAAAAAATGCTTATTTTTAAAAATCAAGGAACTGGTAACAGAGCACCTTCTTTGTCAAATAAAATCTTTTATAATGATATGATAATATAAACAATTTTGTAACCATCTTTAGAGTGACTCAGCCAGTCTATTCACTTTTCTGGTTGTTCAATATTTCTGACAGATCTAAACGTGCAAATTAATTTTCTATCAGTATTTATAATATTATTCATTTGCTAGCTGCCTTTCCTATGTTCCACAAATTACAGACACATGTAGCTGTACTATAAGTAGCGTCCACTTCTAAGAGTGATAAGCATGGGACAGAGGCAGGGGGTGGGGGGATAAGAGGCAGTGCACCAAATGACACATCAACAAATACTATCATTCTGCTGATGTACATGCCTCTCATTAATATTTATTTTCTTGCTGGAGCACATATAACTACTGCGATTTTACCAATGCCAAGTACATTATGGGTATTAAGAACAAGCAACAAATATTAAGCAAGTAATGAGCTAACATTATGCACAAGAATGTCAGAGGCAGAAACTATGTTCATGTGGAGCAGACCCCAGGATTTTCAGCTGCCAAGAGAAAGAAGAACAGAAGCACATAATCATGTACGGAGACTGAATCGAAACTAGTGACTGCGGAAAATATTCTTTGTGCACAGAATGTATGATACCACACTAGTACTAGAGTATTTCTAAACAAGAAATTAGTTACTGAGGATTTCATGACTAACAACCTGTAATATATCTTACCTTTCTCATTTTCTGGTATTGTAGGCCAATGTACATATTCAACAGCTCCTTACCATCATAATAGTTGCTATTATTGCATGAAAATTAAATGATTCTATCTGATGTTATAGAACAAATTACTCACTGTCACTGATATGCTTTGAAATTGAGAGGTCATTGCCGCGGGATTGGCCGAGCAGTCTAAGGCGCTGCAGTCGTGGACTGTGCGGCTGGTCCTGGCAGAGGTTCGAGTCCTCCTTCCGGCGCCCATGCGCGCGCGTGTGTGTGTCTGTGTGTCCTTAGGATAATTTAGGTTTAGTAGTGTATAAGCTTAGGGACTGATGATCTTAGCAGTTAAGTCCCATAGGATTTCACACACATTTGAACATTTTGAGAGGTTATCACATCCACTACTTAGTAACTTCGTTGTTAAGTGTGTTTGGCTGTATAAGACAATTAACATTTGTGATTTGTTCAGACGGCTCAAACTAGAGGAGCGAGTGTCAGTATATTTTTCATTCTGTACAGTTTATTACAAACATGCTTCTCAAGACAACTTACATGGATGTACCAAAACTAAAACCACAAATGAGCATATTCATACTGTGCACATTATGGAATTGAACAACTTGTGCGTGTAATAGTTTAATGCTATCAGCATGTAATAAGAAAGAGTTCAGAACATTTTACATGACAAATAAACTAAGCGAGAGCTTTGTGCACTATGGATGCTAACAAATAACAAAAATGAAATTCTTATAAATGTTTCCACTTTAGAAAGAATGCAACTTAGTCTTGATCTGATTTGTTTCTGTAAATGGCATATGCCACGCATGAAAGAGAAATCCAAGCCGTTAAGTCAAAGTTGGTAGTTCTACTGAAAATGTCACGAACAGTGTTATTTACATGTGTAGTCTGCAAGCCCCATTACAGTGTGTGGCTGAAGATATTTCTGGTAATACTCTCTATTCCCTGTTACATTTTACAATGGTGTGCAACAACTGCCAGTAAAGACTTTATACAAGCTTGAATTTCTCCAATTTATCCTAGCATGGTCACTTCACAAAACATGGAGGAAGACACATGTAGCCCAGTTATTTTTGGAACATACACACTAAAAGTTTTAACAGTCCATGATGCATGATAATGCTTTTTTAATGTCTCCCATTGGTTTATGGTGAGCATCTCCATGACATTCTCACACACAAAAAAAGTTGTGACACATGGTTGACTGGAAGACTCTGAGGGGCAGATTCTGCCACGTTAATTAGAAAAGCTTTTTTTCCATCCCTCTCACACACACCATTTAAGTGTATCTGCTACATGTCGACGATTACTAAGTGTATCTCTGTAGTATGGTGTCAATTTTGCACTGTACAAAGAGAGAAAGTGAAACCCAGTGCCAGCACATAGCCTACTCCTGAATAGTACCAAGGAGGCCACCAAGCTTAACATCTGTATCGGCAGTGTCACATGCCCTCAATCCATGAGATCCTGCAGAGAGGTTTGGAATTTAATCCAGGACACACCGCAAAGTCTGGGGATCAGGTACATTACGCTATCAGCTCTCCTCTCCTAAAAAAGTGAAAGTAGTCAACAGTTCGTGATACTACCTATCAAAGTACTGCCCCCCCCCCCCCCCCCAAATGTTGCTTAACTTTGGTGATCTGATGAGAACTGGTGTATTCAACAAGGCAAGGCCATTGGCTGCTCTTTCACTTACTACAGAAACTGGACAGTAGAATTACTATCTGCAATATGTGGGAAAAGGTCTAGATTGCAAAACAGCAAGATATATTTTATCAAGCAATGCACTACCCTCATAAGGTGATTCAGCAATGAAAAACATATTTTATGTATTAATTGTTGTAACATTTGATCCAGTCACCACCATCATCACACACTGATTTGCACTTACTCCCACAACCAAATAAATATGTGAGTGAAACACAAGATATCGGAAAAATTATGATAAGCTTTAGGTGGATATTTTGCAGCCACATCGAGTCATGATGAAAACAACAAACTGGAAAAATTCTGGCCAACTAAGAGAACACCTTCTTTCACGGCCAGTCTAAGAACTTTTCACCTACAGTCAAGTCGGCACACCACGATCCTTGACAACTAGCAGTGCTGTTGCTTAACTTCAATTACAAAGCACAAATGGCTGCAGGCAAAAACAAGTCTTCTATGGTACTGCAGCAACACTTAGGCACTGCCATAGAGATGTTTACAAAATCTCATTACGTGACTGGCTGAGGCAGGCACATGAAGCTGCTGCTCCAAGTCCACTACAACTGTTAGGTATCTTCCTAAGTTGATTCAATTATAGCCTCTGCAGGTTGAAATACTGGATTAATTTTGCCTGCCATAATCTGTTGTATTCTATTGTATTGAACCGGGGACCTAGAAACGACAGAGAGGCTTAATCCCCGCCGTAGCCCTCAGTGGTTCACAACCCAACAACAGGATACAGCAATCCACTCACCCCATTGCCCCCCCACACCGAATCCAAGTTATTGTGCGATTTGGCCCCCAGTGGACCCCCCCTGGGAATGTCTCATTCCAGATGAGTGTAACCCCAATGTTTGTGTGGTGTGCGGTAGAGTAATGATGGTGTACGCGTATGTAGAGACAGCGTTTGTGCAACAACTGCCAACATAGTGTAACTGAGGTGGAATACGTGGAACCAGCCTCCATTCACTGAGGCAGATGGAAAACCACCTTAAAAACCAACCACAGACTGGCCGGCACACCGGACCTTGACACTACTCCGCTGGGCGGATTCATGCTGGGGACCAGCACACCTTCTCGCCCGGAAAGCAGAGCGTTAAGACTGCATGGCTAACCAGGCGGGCTACCATAATATGTTATTTACACTCATCACATAGACCCAACATTTGGCTTTCAATAGCTTCTATTAAAAGTACAAACTGAAGAAGAGAACTCCTATAACTACACAAAGCACCGATCCAAGTAACAAATTGTAATTGTAGTGCACATATATTCAATGGTGAATAGAATGGTCTGATTTTGCACCAAAAGATTTTATTTCCAGACTCGTCATCCTGTATGTGCAGGCTATGGCTTACCTAAATTTCTTAAGAAGTACAAATCACCCACCATGATAGTTCTATTCAGCTAGCATCTTATTTCTGTCTCACTGTCAATGGATTTTAAATCCTAGAACATATTCCACAATATGCGAATGATTCATCAAAGCACTGGGTTGGTTAATGCTGTGTTCTATTCTCGAACTTTTTAATAAGTGCATCATTATCTACTATCGTCTTCTGGTGGCGCAGTACAACTCTGCATAAGGTGTAAAAAAAACAACCCTCATTTAGTGATCACAGGAAGTATTTGTTTGTATTGATAAGGATTCTGGACCGTTGTATTATATAACAAATGAAATGTAGAATACACTTCTTCAAGATTACATATAAGTGTTAAGAGGACTCAAAAACAGAGCAGTTTGAAAAAGCTTCACTATTCACAATACTACTTATTTTGGACAACAGTCCAGTGACAATGAAATTGCTACCTTTCCTTGCACACAGTCTACAAATCTGTCAGCTGCTCATGTTCTTTCTCATCAGTGCATCGTGATTTATAATGAGAATATATGCTCCACCATTTTCCACCGAGGAAAGTAAATGATTCATTTTCATATTAAATGCCATCTTCACAGTTCAACTGCATCATCTACAGTTGTGGTATTTGAATGTATCAGCCTCCTAAGAGCTGGACCTATCAACATATCAAATACATACTCAGAAAATACGTAAAGGTTATTATAACTATTGCTCATCTGGTGACAGCAATATAACTTCAATTGTGGACGTGAAAGTGTCTAATGAGAAGTGGAAGCAGGCGGGGAGGAGATCACGTGACAAAAGTAGGAGATAGTCTTTATATGGTGCAAGGATATGCACTGCAACTCTGGTGTCCGTGAAATGTGTTTATCGTCACAGCCATTGTCTGCATTTGTTTGCAGACATATGCCAAATCTTTAGCTGGGATAATTTGGAAAGCGTAACATTTTACAAGATTGTATTTCATCAAGCAGTAAAGTTTGACATTCACAACTGGTGCTTTATCCGGATGATTTTTAAAAAAAAATGTTGTATCACACAAAATTGATATGCTGAAGTGACCAACAAAGTTATGTGATTGCCTTCTGTCTCAAAATTATTCTGTAACACACGCTAACTTTTAGAAGCTCAGTTTACATAATTTATAACAACAGCACAAAAATTTCCTTCATTTTTAATCCTTTAACGATAACAGTAACTGATCTAAGCACCAATGGAACAGTATGAAACATTCCTTCTAACAGACTTCAAATTAAATTGCACGTAGCAGCTGCTGGTGTAATGTAAGTTACTTTTGTACCAACACTTCAATTTTCAATCAATTCCGGGGAGTACACTTAAAAATAGGACTGGCATGTAATTAAATAAAAAACACTGAAAAGTTCAATTGAGAATCTACAGTATAACAAAAATTTAGTGTTGGTGCCTTGGGCTATTTTAGTTACATACTTCTCGTGTCAGATAACGTTATTTAGAAATGGTTTCACAGAAAAACGAAAATTGTATCACATTTCTACAATAAAACCACTTTTAATTATTTCATACAAAAATGTGGTAAGTGTATGACATGAGACTTCTAGGAACGAACTGTACTCTCCTTAATATAGAAGTATATAAACTAAACAGTGTTAATAAGTAAACAATGTTTATAACAAAAAATAGGTCATGCAATTTTGTGGATCATAATTTATATTACATAAAACAAAATATTCTACAAATGCAAATGTCTCATACACTGTTGCTTTCTCGCAACAAAATCAGAACTAACAAAACCATTTTTCTTACAATTTTTAAAATTCTAAAACAAATGAGCTATGAAACAACAGTCTTTGCATGAAATTTCACTATGATTCTGGGTAATATATTTGCATGCAAGGCGAATTTCCTTACATGAATCACAGCAAACAGCACCTTCTTACATATTATGTCAGAACTGCAAACATAAAGCCTAATAACACATTCTTAGCCAGTAAAGTTCATAATCGTAATCACTGACTGCTTTTCACCTACACACAGAGTGCAGGAAAGCAGTAAAAGAGAATACGGCTTGGCAGAATTCGTATCAATCTTAGTTGCTGTAGCCCATACATCAGATAAGTTATCTAACAACAAGAAATGCTATTCAACTGCCAAATACTGTAAGATGTAAACGCCATTAAAACCTCTTCAAGAACTCTTCTGAACAAATTCGTGCACGTGCATTAACTGCAAGTTTCATTTCACTAATTTCTTTATCAATTTCTTCCATGAAATGTATGACAAAATCAACCAACTTATGCTTATACATCTGTTCTGTGTGAAAATTGGTGATAAGAAAACTTATATCATATCCTTCAACTGGTTTTCGTCTTAGCACAATAAAATTTTCTGCTCTCATCATCATGAATCTCATGAATTTGTGACACAATATGCGCTCTATCTCATCAGCTTGCTTAACAGCAATACTTATACGAACTGAATTGATTGATGTCTCAATAAGCACCTTTTCTTTTTCATTCCGGCTTATAATTACTGGAGTCAGAAGAAGCTCCTTACTAGTTCTCACCTCCACCTCTGGTTTGTTATGTCTCTCCACAACCTGCGACGAAAAATTGTCTAGGCACATTGCAGCTGTAAGAGTATGTCTCACGGCAGTGAGATACGGCCTGAGGGTGGCTGCCATTCAGACTGGTAAATGCAGCCCTTGCAGTTCTTTGGTGTTTCACAGGTTTCACTTCGTTTGTCACAATGCCAGTACCTGATTTGCAGGTATGCAGGCACTATTTTTTAAGTGCGAAAGAGCCTTCTTCGTTTCAGTCATCCGATGTGACTGCGAACTGTAATAACATAAACATGAACAATCAGATTATGACAGTTGTTTTACATCTCATAACCACAAATAAATTTATTACACAGGTCATCCCTACCGAAAAACTAAACCCTGGAACCAGCAGTTATAGTCTAAAGATTCTAATCACCGTTTTACCAGTCGCAAATGTGTCAGATTTACTTCATAACTCACAGGTTAGGAAGAGCGGCAAGTACGGGCGTCACCCACTTCGTTTAGTGACAATTCTTTCCATTCTCCTATCTCTCCACAGTATTTTTCTCACTGAATATTGGCTTAAAATATAAATATTTTTATGTAAAACTATTTATGACTAAAAAGAATAACCTGGATTGCAGCAGCTGAAACAAATTTCCCCTATCAAGTATCAACATCGATAGCGTAGGTCCTGACACTCCCATGTGCTGTATTTATATCGATATCAAAAGCTCCCGTTACACGTCATTACAGTCGAGTAGCCCCATGAGGACAGTGAGTTAAAAGTACGCAAATGTTTCATTTTCAACGAATCGCATTACAGATTTTATGACTAAATTATACTTCGCGAACTGTAACACCTCATATAATACCTATAATGTTTATTTTTATACATTTCTGTGACACTGATTAGGCCATGGCCTACTTTCTGCTCTATCCTCACCGTATCCTGTCTTATTTTGACAATGTTTTCAATGTAACCTATATATTATTTCTGTAATGCTTCTGATAGCTCCGATACTATTGTACTAAATGATCTATGGACGAATAATCCTAAATATCACGTCTGTGCAGCCCAAGATCCGCAGAAAGAAATGGAGATAAGATAGACGTAATCCACAAGGTCCAAAAACATGCTTTCGAGCTCATACGAACAATTTTTTTCCGCCTAAAGCTTACAAGAGAATAGAATGCGTCTAAGGAGCCCTACTTTCGTCCCACTCCATCGTCTGCCTATAGGCATGTATTAACACCATTTTATATCTTTAAGCTAATAATGAATAATAATCTCGATATTGAGTTAGAACGACTTACTATTTATTGAATAAGTACCTTAAATATAACTAACTCTCTGTACAAGTCTGTTGTATGTTTCAGCAACCTAATTCCACCAGGAAGTTTAAATTTGGTAATGTAACGATTACGCGCCATCAGCGCGCTACCATGTGCATATTTGCATCCTTTCTCTTAGAAACTGCAGTCTAAACTGTTTGTTATCCGAAATTCAATTACACTTGCTGTGCAGTGTGGTATATTTGCACTGTACTACATTTTAACATGGTCACCCATCACCCAACGTATCACTCTCCTGCAATGATCTCCATGCTTGGTTTCATCACAATGGGAAAAATAATAACAACACGTGCATAAATCAGCTACAGTGGAAGTTTGTTCAAATCATAACTTAACTGAAACCTAAACAAAATCGATTTCAATCCCATTGCACCTTCTGTGATTTTCCCACTTCAGAAGTATTAATATTCGAGGCACGATTCAATCAAGAGAAATATCACACTGGCTTCCTTCAGAGAGGACACTGTGTAAACTGTATGAGTATTAGAAGCATGTTATATATTATTACACTGTTGTAACATGTCTTGTCTTTATTTATTGTACGAATGGCCAGTGTACAATATGCACAAACTGATAATATGTGTGACAAACAGATGCAGATTATTAAGGGGAATAGATGGTCAACAGCGACAAATACGTTTTATTGGATCAATGAGAACAATTATAATATGAAAAAATTGCTGTCTGTACTCAACATACAAATGTAGGTAGGGATGATACTGTCTTTTACAACAGCTTATGTTAGATTAGATTCAACTGCAGTCACTATTCAGTCAGTAAATTTGCTTACTACAGCAGAATTGATCATTTCCATAATCACATGTTCTAACAATAGTAGATAATTTGCCATACAAGATGGCTTAATTCATGTCACGGGAATGTGTGATGATGTTTCAACTTAGCCCTGTTGTACAGTGAGAACATTCTTGCTTAATAGAATTAATTACTTGGATACTGCAATTCTGTGAGTTATGAGTGAATACAGTTGTATTGTTGTGGTAAAGATAGGAAAATGAGGGACAGTGGAGCCAGCAACACAACATAATAATGAGTCTAGTACTGATGTTAATGAGACTGATGGCGTGCAGTAGTTGTAGATGGTACAAACGCTACATCACTAGAAATTGATTTGCGAGCTGAAACCAAGTTGTTAATCCTACATTTAACCCTGTAATTAATACTGCGGCTAATCCAACCAATAGTCAAGTACAAGATTCGAATACCGCACAGCTTTCCAGCTTTAGCGAAATCCTGAAACAATAGTTATCTGAAATATGCAGTGAAATATCCAACTTATGTAATGAAATTTGTATTAGAAATGAAATATCCACTCTGAATAACAAAAGGACTTCTTTGAATAATGAAATGTATACCAAGAGTGATATGTCAACTAAATTTGATGATTTGTCTACTAAGTTGATGAGCGAAATTTTTGAAAAACATAACAAGTTCCATAGCGAAATTGGTGCTCAAATAACAAGTCTGTCTACATATGTATCAAAGTTAACACTATAGTTTAATACCTTCACAAACGATGTAGCACCTTTGTCATTACAAGCACCATAAATAGTGCCAATGGCGATTTGTTCTAATCGAAACCGACAGAGTGCGCCAATGGCGGCAGTGAGCAGCAACACAGAGGACAGCTGCCCTCTGTGGTTTTACCAGCGAGGGCGTTGCCACCATTAAGTGTGGTCTGTCTGTCAACTTGAATTTTGATGCAAGTGCAGAATACTCACAGCGTGCTATATGTGGCGGAATGGAGCAATTCTCCCTCAGTCTTCGATGGCTCACTTGAAGATAAATGAGAGGTGCCCACTCGCCATATCATACAATGTATTAAACGACCACCAGCTGCAAGTCTGAAATTTGTCTGAACAAGAAATTTGATATCAACATTAGAATTGTTAAAGCAATCTCAGAAAGAATAGCACAGCTTATTTTTCAAATCATCAAAAGACATTTAAAACAAAAACATTATAGTCTATGCATCGAAAGTTTCACGCCCTGATGAGAACAAATAAGACATAAATAAAAAGTTAAGAAACTTGTTAGTTGTACACGTAATATTTTCTTTTGTGCTATCACATAAAATGTTTTAAATCATCAAAACAATTAAAAACTCCAATAAATGGTAACCATTTACTGCTTTTTCCGACTAACAAAGCAATACTTGGGAACCTTTTCTAACATTTTTGGTGTAAGAGAAACTGGCCTTAAACCACCTGGATCTTCGTCATCTCCTACTTCTAAATATGAACTACATGAGGGCAGTAATAGCTCTTTTAATCCTCCTGATGATGACCAATGATGATGTTGCCAGAACGATGAAGCCTTACTTTATGACCATTTTATGATGGTTTTCATCATTCTGATGACGGACAATGGTGGTTAAGACGCCTCTCATGCTGAGACAATATGACATGCCATATGACATGTTACAATAAAGATCACTGATGAGATGCGCATTGGTGTGACACTTATGTGGGGTGATGCGATATGCAATATGATACATGATGTGATGAGCAACCAGATAGCAGCACCACGTCCTGTTTTAGATTCAGCTGCAATCATGAGCTGTTCTGAAGAGGATGTTCGTGTGGCTTACCATCACCCCAAGTTAAAAAAAGTGAAAAAAAGGAAATACTGGGTGCACCCCCCGAATCCTATTAACATCAAACGTAATTTGGCTGTGGTTTCTCATGAGCTCTCCCAGCACAAACACAAATTCTGCAAACGCTACAGGACGAGTCCAGACAGTTTGCACTTTTTGGAGCAACCAGTGTCAGCTACACTGACAGAGCAGGGCACATGTTTCCGACTTGCTACTTCTCCTGCTGGAAAGCTGCTCATTAAAGTAAGCTGAGTTGGTGGAGGGGTTCAAATGATGTTAGAAATGTCATTATGAAAAGTCTTGTATTTAGTATGACCACAAGTCGGTACTTAATTCGATGTGGCGCATATATGTAAATAATGTTTACAAATTAATAAAGCTAAAAGGATTCCTACAACTGCTCAGTTTCGCAAAGTAGTATATGATTCAACTTGAAACATTGCTGAATTTAAAGAGAGATCAACCACCATTAATTGTACAGCAGTGGGTGCTGAAATCTGCATAGGGTTGTGACAAAGTGTTTGAAGAAATGGAATAAGCTGATGACGATAAGAAAAATGCCAATATGTCCTCCTCGGCTTCGCCCATCTGTCCATTCAGAAGTAACAAAAATTTGGCTTGCAGATCTCTTTTATGCCTGTCATAAAGTTTTCTAAAATTAGGAAGCGTAGACTGAAAAAAAAATCCAGTCAACATCATCAGCTGATGAGCACCAGTGTCTTTTCATTTCATTAAGTTTCTTTGGTTTACAGCTACAGATTCTATGTGATATGTAGCTACCAGCCATATCACAGACAACTTCCAATAAATTTCAAGCATTTTCTACAGAATGAAAAGGGGTCTGGCTATCCTTCCGTCATTAAAAACGATTTCGATATGTTAGCTGTATTTCATATACAGTAATACATGCTATAAAACATACCAAACGTAAACTGTCCCAGCAACTGAATTTTTTTTTACTTGAAACTTGTCAAAATATGTGCGCTGTTTCACTTCACTCCAAAGCACCACAATGACTATAACCAATAATGAAAAGAAACCAAGTTCATTACCAAGCTGTGAAGTCAGACTGTGAGAAACGAAAGATTCAGTTTTGTTTGCTGAATACGAGGGTAATCCCAAAAGTAAGGTCTCCTATTTTTTATAAGAACACGTACCTGTTTATTTCTACAATGGTTTACATCAATTTACAGCTTGAACATTTAGCTATTTTTCGACATAATCACCATTTCTGTCTATGCAGTTTTGCAGACACTGTGGCAGTTTTTGTATGCCCATGTCATACCAGCTCGCTGCCATGCTGTTCAGAAAGTTATGAACCTCTTCTTTCACCTCGTCGTCGGAGCTGAATCGCTTTCTGGCAAAATGTTCTTTTAACCTAGGGAACAGGTGATAGTCACTGGCCGCCAAGTCAGGACTATAGGGTGGGTGGGTGATTATGTTCCACTGAAAATGTTGCAGAAGAGCAATGGTTTGCGAGCGATATGTGGGCGAGCGTTGTCATGGAAAATGTGTGCGCCTTTGCTCAACATTCCTCTTCGCCAGTTCTGAATTGCCCATTTGAGTTTTTTCAGTCTCACTGTGCCTGTCAGCGTTAATTGTGGTCCCAGCGATTCAGCTCCGACGACGAGGTGAAATAAGAGGTTCATAACTTTCTGAACAGCATGGCGGCGAGCTGGTATGATCTGGGCATACAAGAACTGCCACAGCATCTACAAAAATGCATCGACAGAAATGGTGATTATGTCGAAAAATGGCTAAATGGTCAAGCTGTAAACTGATGCAAACAACTGTAGAAATAAACAGGTCTATCTACTTATAAAAAATAGGAGACCTTATTTTTGGGATTACCCTCGTAATTTCCTCAAGATCGAACAAGAAAACTGGATAGTGGAGAAGATACACAAATCCCAAAACAGTGGTTTCTAATTTTACACCTGAAATGCCAAATACATTTTACTGAGAAATTGACTATAGAGACAGATGTAGCATTGCTTCATTAACAGAAAACCATTTTTTAGGCATGTCAGGTGACTAGAAATTTCCCTTCCCATCTATTGTGCAACACAAGTTGCTGGAGTAACCAGCACTCTAAGTTAAACAGGGCAATATGATAGAGACATGTATCAGTGTTTTATCAGGGTTGTCCCAGAATGAATCAGTTGAGTCACTTCCACTTTGTGCGGTGTCACCGCCAGACACCACACTTGCTAGGTGGTAGCCTTTTAAATCGGCCGCGGTCCGCTAGTATACGACGGACCCGCGTGTCGTCACTATCAGTAATTGCAGACCGAGCGCCACCACATGGCAGTTCTAGAGAGACGCCGCAGTTGTACAGCCGACGTTGCTAGCCATGGTTCACTGAGAATTACGCTCTCATTTGCCGAGACGATAGTTAGCATAGCCTTCAGCTAAGTCAACTGCTACGACCTAGCAAGGCGCAAATCCTTTGCTATGTATCTAATGACGCATATACTGTATCAACAAGACCAATGTTCACCAATTGTGGATTAAAGTTAAGTATTCCAGCAGCTACGTAGTTTTCTTTATAGCATTCATTACGTATCCTGTTTCAGACCTCACGCCAGCCTGCGTGAGTTTAAGCGCGTGCCTTTCGGTTACCCGTCACTGTGGATTGGCTGTCTTGCCAGTCCACAACACTTTGTTTCTATGTACTCTGTAGATGTGGACTGCATCTGCAGCATACCATGAGTCATATCACATATCATATTGCATATCATAACACCTCAGTGAGAACTGTGCCTAATCCCTGTAACATTTCCTGCATTTGTTTCACAGAGAGTATTAAGTGTACAGTTAAAAAGCTAGTAACTATCTCCATGAAAAAGAATCCTTCTTTAACAAACTGATAAATGACAGCATATCTCCATACAAGATGATATATTTAGTGCATATCATTGTAGTTCAAGGCTAGGTCAAAAACTGTTCTTCATTTGGAGCGTTTTGATACAATAGATAAATACAATGTTATGACCAGTACGTTTGTTCTTATTACATTCATCCAGGAAGAAACAAGAAGGATATGGACTTGGCAAGGACATATGGAGGCGAAATGAAATTGACTGTATTTCTTCAAACAGGTTAGAAATTGTGCTTGTTGTAATGATTCTACCCATTTCAAAATTATTGGGACATAGATTAAAAATTCATACAAAGTGAGAAAGAAATAGACTTATTGGAAAAATATCATTAACACAAATAATGAAAATTTGCATCAGAATAGCTAGGCAGGCAGCATTAAATTAAGCAACACTTTCAGTATGATGGAATACTGTGTAGGGGATCATAAAAGAGACATATATTTAGCAAAGGTAGTAAGCTAATGGAACACAAATTGCAGGTATTAGGAAGTCAAACGCAAAAAAATCTGAAACCTAATCCTCATGAATAAACATTCACTGTCTTAACAACTGCCCAACCTTCCTTGGTCATCTAATTGATACTAAATCAGCAGCAATTTTCTACAAATTTATTTTTACAAATAAGTTGTAATGTCGTTAGGAACAATAGTCAGTGTTAATTTGGAATTAGTAGTGCACTCTTCTTATGAAAAGTTGATGAAAAATTTTAGAAGAGTACCAGCTGACCAAATTTCGCCCAACAGAAAGGACTTTGGTTACCCAAAATGAGTCAGATTTCTCTCCCTCCAGTTATACATTTGTTTTGCTCAGTTTGTTGTACCAGTGCCATAAATCGCCCTATAGAATACCAGGCAATCTATGTTTTGACACTTTTGGCACCATTACTACCGAGAGACTTACTAATTCTTGGCAGTTTATTTATAAGGGCTGAAAATGGTAACTTATGAAGAAAATCCTCAGTGACCATTATTTTCATTTAACAGTTATCATAAAATTACGAGAATAAATGAACATTACTGCAGTTTCGATTTCATACACATCAGTAGATACATCATTGTAGTACTGCACTGTGTATTTACTAAATTACCTTAAAATTTTAAGTGTAATTTATATATTACAATTTAAAACACATGTGCTAATTAATAACACTGATATTTTACATGCATATCTCTAGTTACAAGTTAAGATTTTTAGTGTCATAAACTACTGTAGTTTGAATCTTTTATTAACAAACATCCGTTCATGTAGATAAGCACATAACATATCACTTTATTAAGATACATTATAATCTACACTGCAGAATTCACATTGCATTAAGTAGTCTCAGTGGAGGTTTCAACAGTCATGTGGTCTCTTCAGCAGATTAAGTATTAATTATGCATCTGAGTACTGAAGGCTTTTTTTAGGAATTCTCAAGCTATGTGCTAGACTACTGAGCTTGTCTTTACTTATTGTGTGGTATGTTTATTGGTTTAATGTTCTCTGGTAAAACATCTTTTTGTTTTACCGCTGTCAGGGTTTTCCGATGCTGTAATGAAACATGGCAAGTGTGGTTCAAAGAGCCATAGGCCTTTATGATAGAAGTTGTAAGTAGATACATTGTAGGACTCTTTATAATAAATATATCAGTGCTTTATTTACAGTAGTTATTATCTGCTTTTACTCTTGATTGTAGTTAATGTCTAATGTAAGACAAAAAATGTTTACAGTTGTTGCTTCTTCCATGTTCATTTCACTGTTAAATTATGTCATATTCTTTCTCCTTTTGTTTGTTGCTGAAGAAAATTGTTTTGTGGCTACACTATAATGGAACCATTTTCTTTTAGTCACAGTACTTTTTTACTTGCTGAAATAAATGATTTCTTTCAAGTGATTTCTAATTTTTTCTTTATTTATTGTAGTTGGCACATAGCATTTTCTGTTCATTATAACTGACTTTCGTATTGTGAATTTAAAAATTCGTATGTAATATTTAACAATCATAGTTTACCTCCATTAACATTGTGCTATCCATTAAATACGTCATAATATTTTGTAACTGAGCAAAAAGTTTTGAGAAGATACAATTGCTTCTCTGAGTAAAAAATGGCTTTCTATAGGAGATTGGAGAATGTATTATAGCTTTACAAAGTGCACTATTGTGGCAAAAGGAGATACTTCAATATCATATCTTCTGTGCAAGTAAATTTTCTGGTGTTTTTAGAGTTTTCTATTTAGCAAATGTTTGAAAGAGTGTTTATATGAGATAATATATTTTTTTACTACACACTTACTTGCAATAAGAATAATTATTGTTTATACATATGATATTTTGTTCTTTTACGTCATGAGATTTCAGTGAATGAATACAAAAGTGCATGAATGTTGTATTCTTGTTTAGCTATTTCGTTGGAAAAAGTTGCACTCACATCCAGTGTCATGCATTCATTTTGTGCATGTGTTCTTTTTAGTATCTTCCAGATACACTTAGTATGTAGGGGTATGAGGTTCATCTAATTGTATAAAACGCTCTGGTGCTGTTGACTGACATTCTTCCATGCTGTGCTGTCCAAAATGAAATAAGCATATAATGTAAACTATTATGATGAGAAATGTCACAATTAATAAAATGTTCCAGGCTATTATGATGTAGTCGAATGACTTTCCCGTTTGAAACCCAATGTTTCATCCTCATTTGCAGAGGACATTTCCAAGGGGGATCTTAGTTTCTTTGAGTGTCAGATTAACAACCAGTCTTGCTACTGACTGCAGCAAAATTCAACTTATGCATGGTTCCATGCAGTGGCGTAACGTCACATGCTTTGAATACCCGAGTGCTATTAGCTAGTGTCAGTGGCCATTGTCCACTGTTGCTATCACCCCATGTTGGAAGGCTTCTACACATCTTCTTCAGCCCTGGGATCCAAATCTCAATCAGTTTCATGTCCTCCTTCTTTCTATTGAAATTCCTGTTGTGTTTAACAATTTCTAAGGCCTCTCTGTACAGCCTCTCATGGTATCCACTTGTGGTTGCTATCACTTGAGTCCTATGAAAGTGAATGTGGTGGTTCCCGGCCGCAAAACGTGTTCCATAACAGCTAACCTGTCTATCTTCCCCTTCTACAATTGGCCTTGTGCTGTTCCAATCGTTTTTCGACTGTTCTTTTTGCATCCTAGTGCTGAATAAGATGAGCATCATTCTTCGACCATGCAGCGACAGCAACAGCTGATGGTAGCAGTTGACAATGGTCAAATGTGCTCGAGTATGCAAAACATGTGACATCACGCCACTGCACAGGAGAACGCGTAAACTGAATTTTGCTGCAGTCAGTAGCGAGCCAGGGTGTGAATCTGAAACTCAAAGAAGCTGCATGACCTTTGGAAAGATCTTCCGCAGATGGGGATGAAATATTGCGTTCAAATGTGAAATTCAGTCGACCGCCGAATAATAGCCCAGTGTATTTTATTTATTGTGACATTTCTGGCTATGAAAGTTTATATTTTACAGTTAAACGCCTCTATGGGGAGGTGGTGTCAAGAAATGTGCAATGCATGGAATATCTCCAGAAGAAGAGAGTGCAGCTTTTGTATTTCCTCTCGTTTCTGTCTCGTTGCAGTGCGCTCAGTGTTATTTCGAAATTTTTGAGAATTAAGGCACAGTGCATTTTCAAGCTAATGGAAGAGGCCTTATTACGAGAGCAGGTCCAACAGACCCTCTGGGACCTGACAAGCACAGACTGTAAGTTAATGTCTCTTGATATTACTATTAGTATTAAACTGTGTAGTGGTGGCTGGGACAGATTTGACAGACTATTGCATGATACTATTAGGAAACGTATGTTAACAACTTTTAGTATGCAGAAGAAGGAATTTGATAATTTTCAACCCCGATCAGAAGATCTAGCATTGGGATGCTTCTTACGTGATTATTAACTTATCTGGACATTCATTATTTGACGATGAGATATCTGTGCCTGTCAGGGGTGGAAAGTTTGCCATTAGTCCGTGGGTTGTGCCCACAGAGGAAGTAATACCCAGTTTAGATGCAGGCATTCATAGTGTGGACACAGTAACAGCTGAAGAAATCCATGTAGGAGCTGTAGGAGTATTGTGTCACTCAGAGCCTCCAAAAACTAATTTAACTGTTTGGTGAAAGGAACGCCAGAAAATGCCTGACTGAGGACAATAATATTAACATTCTCCCTACTGACAAGCTAAATGCCACGGTTGTTTTGAATGTGATCGACTATCATACTAAGATTAACTACTCATTAAATCCACAGACTTATAGGGAACTGAGGAAAATCACCACTGGCAAAGTTCTTATAACTCTTATGTGGTTGATAGAAAAGTCCTCTTTCAGACAGAGCTCTGAGAAAAGTCTGTTCAGTTCATTTGTGCTACCACCAAGACTCTATAGGTTGCCAAAGATGATAAAGAGCATGTTCCTCTAAGATCTATAGTGAGTGCCATTAGTTCACCCACCTACTCAATTGACAAGTTCCCAATGACATTAATAGTACCATATGAAGGCCAATCTGATTCCTGTATCAAGAATTCAGTATGATTTATCAGTAAATTAAATGATGTAGTGGTCCAGCTGGAGGATATTTTAGATACTTTTAATGTGGTATATTTACTATGATTCTGCTAAATGATGTGTTGCTACAGCTGAATCGAATTTTTCCTCCTGACATTACAGAACTGTTAAAATATTGTCTCACAACTATGTATGCCAAATGGGACGATGAGTTACACAAGCAGGCAGATGGCTTGGACATGGAGAGCTCCATAAATCCAGTTATAGCGAATTTCTTTATGGAAAAATTCGAGGAGCAGGCACTCGATACTGCCAACAAAAAACTGAATATTTGGTTCCGCTGTCCATGGAAGATTGATTTCTTTTGTGGAGGTTTGGTAGAGGAGAACTAGGCAGTTTCCACAAGCATGTCATTGGGATAACTCGAAGATTCAGTTTACCATGGAGGAGGAGGCAGACAGAAGATTAAATTTTCTTTATATACTACTTCTCAAGAAAGTAAATGGTAGCCAAGGCCAGACAGTTTACTAAAAACCCACACACACAGACCTACGTGGGGATTCGAACCACCACCCACAACAAAAGCAAGGCGTCATAAAAACGTGCAAAGCGAGGTGGTGCAGTGGCTAGTACACTTTACTCAGATTCGGGAGGAGGACGGTTCAATCCTGTGTCCAGCCATCCTGATTTACGTTTTCCATGATTTCTCTAAATCGCTCTAGGCTAATACTGGAATGGTTTCCTTGAAAGGGCACGGCCGACTTCCTTCCCCATCCTTCCTTAACCCAATGAGACCGATGACCTCGCTGTCTGGTCTCCTTCCCCAACAACCCAACCCAACCCCCTCGTAAAAACGTTGGCGTATAAAGCAAGGAACATCTGTAAACCAGGATTGGGTGATGTGGAATTAAAATATCTCACCGATGCTCAAGAATGGTTATTCGTCGCCGAAGGTTAAAAGAACATCAAGACCATCCGGCAAAAATCGTAGTGTTACACAGGCAACTGCGAAATCGAAAGTTTTCCGGCAGTTCATTAAGGACGCTACTGACCGTATAGGAAAAAATCTTGAAAAACGGAATGTAGAGGTAAAACACAAACCCACCCGGAAGATATAGGATCACCCAACATTGAAGAAGGATTCTTGAAAAAGTAGGAATGTATGTGATTCCGTGTAGCTGTGGAGAGGTGTACGTGAGTACTAAAAAAAGAACGGACAAAAAACGACTAGAACAGCATAAAGGCTATTGTAGAAGGGGGGTGATAGACATATCAACTGGAACATGCTTTGCAGCCAGGAGACCGCCACATTCATTTTGATAGGACTTAAGCACTAGAGCCATAAGTGGATACCATTCAAAGCTATACAGAGAGGCCATAGAGGTTGTAAAACACCCCAAGAATTTCAATAGGAAGGAGGAGTGCGTGAAACTGAATGACATTGGGATCCCAGTGCTGAAGAAAGTGTCCACGAGTCTTCCATCAAGGGGTGACAGCAACAGCAGATGACAACAAGCGACAACAGTCATTTGTGCTTAGGTATTCAAAGCATATGACGTTACACCACTGTATGGAAGCATGTGTGAACAGAATTTTGCTACGTCAATAGAGAAACAGGGTGTGAATTGGACGCTCAGAGAAGTTACAATGCCCCTTGAAAATGTCCTCCATAGATAGAGACAAAACGTTGTTTTTAAATGTGCAAACCATTTGACTATGAAATAGTAGCCCAGAACATTTTATTAATTTTGATATTGTGGTTCGCTATAGTCAGTAATAGTATCTGCGTTTAAGATAGTATACTACATACAACTGATTTCAGCACAGTTCTGATGTATCCTTCTAATGCGCTTTGTACTTTAACAGAACTGCTTCAAACCTTATGTACATTAGTGAGAAACCAGTAACAATAGGCTCAATATAGGTGCAACTCATTACCGACTAGTGTCAAATAGGCCTTAAAGGTAGATAGATAAATATATGAACTGTAGCGTTCACATCATCTGAGAAATCCCTAAATTATCATCATTTATATTGCCAGTCAAGTAGGGCTCATGGACTTACTCAAGCCGCATTATATGCAAGAAATACTAAGGAATATATTTGTTTTCAGTTGTTAATTGCTCCCATCAGGCAGCTAACGAGTCCTAAGTAAATAAACTGAAGGATTTAAACATAGGCTCTAAAATAGATGAACCAGATATTGTAGCAGCACAGATATTTTAAATGATTTGACTGAAGAAAATATTCAGATTCAATGAGTAAAATTATATCACAGTGTCAACATATCAATATTGGGAAACTCAGCTTCCATAGTAGAACACACAAGCCTAGCTGAGTAACAGCCACAGAAAATCCCCTAAGGATATAGTAACACAGTAGAAAATCTCCACGACTCAGGAACTAAAGACTATTGTGGTATTTCCATATTTATTATAAAATAAATCACATACATAATAAATACCGATAACACTTCATGGCATGGAACATCATTTCAAAACATTCCACAATCTATTTCAAATGGTTGCAGTCACACAGGCTGTCAAAGGCATGGAACAGGACAACACAAAACGGAACATCACTGTCAAGGTTTCTTAGGAAGAATGTTTTCACGTTGGCGTTGGTTGGGGTGAGAACTGTGGTTTCATCTGCTAACGCCGTAAGTTAACATATTTTCGCCTCATTCACTCACTTAGCAGTAGCAGTGGATTTCATGCTTTTGCCTCTTTTTAGTATTTAGTTTTGTTTTCGTGACAACTAGCAAATGCTCTATGACGACTTGGATATTTTTTTTCCACTGAGTGTTCTGCCATTAGAGAAGCCAGCTATCTGAAAGCGAAAAATTGTTTATGTTTTACACTAACTGAACAAAGCTGAAGCCTATAGTGTGTTTAAATAAGAACATAAATTGATGAAACAATTTTCATTAAATAACCTTTTCTTCAGTAAAAATGTTACTTCCATTGAAAGACAAACGTACAGTTGCTTATAATATATGCTACATAGGGGAAAAAATGTAGTGGATAAGGTAAACAGGCTGCATAAATATAATTTTCACTATGAAATAAATGTCGTATTTTGAATTTTTTGCTTCTTAGCTATTTTGCTGTAGTTTATGCAGGTTAACACTGCTAAGTGACAGGTAACACGATTTAAGGGACAACGTAAACTTGTGCTTTATTCGCACAACACACATTACCACATCTGACTAACAAATTATATTACGTTGCCCCATCAACAAACACGGAACATGTATATTCCATAGAGTCTAATGCACTCTGACGTCATATCTTGTGCGCCACTATGCATGCTGGAATATGTTTGTTCACATATCCCCAACACTCCCCCTTGAACAAACATTTTTCAGGTACTCAACACTATACATTTCAGGTTAAACCATAATGTTTCACCAGCTTCTCAAATTTGTCCTCACTGAGAGGCTTGGTTAGGAGATCAGATAACATTTTTTCTGTGCATAGATGGTGGTGGTGGTGGTTAGTGTTTAACGTCCCGTCGACAACGAGGTCATTAGAGACGGAGTGCAAGCTCGGGTTAGGGAAGGATTGGGAAGGAAATCGGCCGTGCCCTTTCAAAGGAACCATCCCGGCATTTACCTGAAACGATTTAGGGAAATCACGGAAAACCTAAATCAGGATGGCTGGAGACGGGATTGAACCGTCGTCCTCCCGAATGCGAGTCCAGTGTGCTGTGCATAGATAACTAAGGATTATATTCCCCTGTTCCACATGATGTCTTATAAATTGGTGCCTTATGTCAATATGTTTGGATCTTACACTGGTGACATTATAATAGCTCTCATATTGTCATAAAATATCACAGTTGGTTTTAATGTTGGAGGAGTTTCTATTTCACTCATCAGTGTATGGATCCAAAGAGCTTCTTGGATAGTGGAGGACAAGGTCATATATTCAGCTTCTACAGTACTCAAAGCAACAGTTCTTTGTCTCTTACAAGACAATGATATCAATCCTCTCATTAGTCTAAAACAACTTCCAGTGATGGAGTGTTTGCTTTCCAATTCATTTCCCCAGTCTGCATCACTGTATCCTTCCAAATTTACATTTCCAACTTTAGAATATTTTAACTTATAATCAGCAGTTCCATTTAAATATCTGAATATTCTCTTGACTGCCATCCAGTGCTTTTCACTTGTATCACTGCAAAACTTGCTTACTGCATTTGTGGCAAACGCAATATCTGGTCTGGAAGTCTATGATAAGTATAGTAGACTTCCTACAGCTTCCAAATAGGGTACACTTTCCTTACATTTCTTGTCATCATCAGTTAGTTTTGCATTGTTTTCCATAGGAGTAGAAATAGGTTTACAATTATCCATATTGAACTTTTCTAAGATCTTTCTTGTGTATAGAGATTGATCAATCCATAATTCTTCTCTGTTGGCACTTCTTAGAATCTTCATGCCGCAGTATTGATTAATTTCCCCTAAATCATGCATATTAAATTCTGACCGTAACTGTTCTTTGAAAAAGTCCATCTGGCTTTCACTATTGGTTAAAATAAAAAAAACATCTACCCATATGGCCATGATTACAATTTCTTCATTGCTCCTTTTATGATATATACTGGGATTTGCCTTTGATTGTAACATGCCTAGTTTTATCAAACTTTTATGCAAACATTTATTCCAGCAAGGGCCACTTTGTTTTAATCCATATATGCCTTTCTTCAAACGCCAAATTCTCCTTTTCCCCTTATAAGGTCGCTTAACTTCATCAGGTGGAATCACATATATTTCCTCTTTCAGTCTTCCATTCAGGTAGGCTGTTTTCACATCCATCTGATGAATTAATAAGTCTTCCTTTATGGGCAGAGCTAAAAGGTATCTTAATGATGAATACTTCACCACTGGTGAGAAAGTTTCATTGTAGTCTATTCCTTCTTTCTGGGAATATCCTTTAGATACCAATCTGGCTTTGAGTTTTGGTATTGCACTCTCAGGATTTTTAATACTAAACACCCATCTTCCTCTTAGTGGCTTTTTATTTTCAGGCATGTCAACCCATTCATATGTATCATTATCCACAAAAGATTGCAGCTCCTTTTCAATAGACTTTTTCCAATCTTGAGCATTTGAACTTGCTAAAGCTTCATCAACTGTGATTGGTTCATTGTTGATTGTTTGGGCAGCATACATATCATTAGCTGGATATTCTTTTGGTTTTGCTATTCGTGAAGACCGCCTTAAACTGACTTCCTCTGTTGAATCTTCTTCCTCAATTTGATTCTCGGGTAGCACATCAGCTTCCTCTTTATTCTCATCTTCCTCTGTTTCAGTTTCCATCTCTGTTTTAGCACTATCACACATTATGCTTGGTTGCATTACTGTGTCATTTTGACTACTTACCTTTATTTTAGGTCTATAATCCTCAAAAAATACTACATCTCTAATACTTACTATCTTCTTATTCATAGGATTATAAAATCTGTAGCGTTTTGAATTCTCACAGTAGCCAACAAAAATATATTTTTGAGATTTTGCATCCCACTTTCCTCTTAATGGTTTTGGAATCTGAACCATGGCTTCACATCCAAAGACTTTTAAGGGCTCTAGATCCGGTTTCTTCCCAGTCCATACTTCATAAGGTGTCTTGTTTCTAACAGCTTTGGTAGGTGATCTGTTAATTAAATACACTGCTGTTGACACAGCCTCTGCCCAAAAACACTTAGGTAGTTAAGAATCGTTTAACATACTTCTTGCCTTTTGTACAATGGTTCTGTTGGCTCATTGTGCAACTCCATTCTGAGAAGGACTGTAGCGAATGGTAGTCTGATGCCTAACACCCATTCCATTCAACTGTTCACAGGATTATAAAATCTGTAGCCTTTTGAATCCTCACAGTAGCCAACAAAAATATATTTTTGAGATTTTGCATCCCACTTTCCTCTTAATGGTTTTGGAATCTGATACATGGCTTCACATCCAAAGACTTTTAAGGGCTTTAGATCCGGTTTCTTCCCAGTCCATACTTCATAAGGTGTCTTGTTTCTAACAGCTTTGGTAGGTGATTTGTTAATTAAATACACTGCTGTTGACACAGCCTCTGCCCAAAAACACTTAGGTAGTTAAGCATCGTTTAACATACTTCTTGCCTTTTGTACAATTGTTCTGTTGGCTCATTGTGCAACTCCATTCTCAGAAGGACTGTAGCGAATGGTAGTCTGATGCCTAACACCCATTCCATTACCGAGCGAGGTGGCGCAGTGGTTAGCACACTGGACTCACATTCGGGAGGACGACGGTTCAATCCTGTCTCCAGCCATCCTGATTTAGGTTTTCCATGATTTCCCTAAATCGTTTCAGGCAAATGCCAGGATGGTTCCTTTGAAAGGGCACGGCCGATTTCCTTCCCAGTCCTTCCCTAACCCGAGCTTGCGCTCCGTCCCTAATGACCTCGTTGTCGACGGAACGTTAAACACTAACCACCACCACCACCACCCATTCCATTCAACTGTTCCTTAAACTGTCTGTTTTCATATTCTGATCCATTGTCTGATCTAATGATTTTAATTTTCTTCCCAGTCTGTCTTTCGACCATTTTTCAATAAACTACAAATACATCATTCACTTTATCCTTGCTGCTTATAAAATAAACATGCATGTATCTAGAAAAATCATCTATGAATGTCAGGAAATAGAAGCTACCTCCTAAGGATTCATTCTCCATAGGTCCACAGAGATCTGCATGTATGAGTTGCAAGACTTCGGTAGATCTGCTCTGACTCGATTTAAATGGCAATCTGGCCTGCTTCCCTTGGAAACACACCTCACATTAAACATTATTCATTCCATAATTTTCCATCCCACTTGCCATATTCTTCAGTAAAGTCATACTTTTCCTATTCAAATGTCCAAGTCTCCTATGCCACAAGAAATCTTTTACGGCATAAACAGAGTGATTTCCTGTTTCAGCAGTATTTTGAACTGTATTCACTTTGTAAATACCTCTTACATTACGTGCAGTAACTACAATACCACCACAAGAGTCTGTCACTTTGGCTCCCTCTATATCGAAGATAACTTTATTACCCTTCTTTACTATTTCGCTTACTGACAACAAATTAGTTGCAAATATTCTTCACATAATGTACATCATGAGGAGTAACGATTTCCTTTTTCCCATTCACAAGCAAATTAAGATCCACTTTTTCTGTCAATTCACACCTTAACTTAGATCCGTCAACTGCAGAAATTCCAATGTCAGTCCCTGACTGAACATCGTACAAACCTGACGGAGCTTTGGTAATGTGCACAGATGCTCCTGAATCTAGGAACCATTCTGCATGATCGTCACTCGCTTCATTAAAAGAGTAAAAAACAGAAAATGCCTTACTTTTATCGGTAGTCTTTCTCTCAGGACTACTAGAATTAACATGCTTCTTTTTTACATTTATACTTAACTTTTCGTTACACTTTGATGCAATATGTCCAACTTTCTGGCATCTGAAACATCTTATTGGCTTCTTCTTCTTGTACATAAAGCCGACGCTGTTTCTTTTTCTGAAGCATTAGAATCTGGTTCATTCTTCACGTCCTCTAGAATCTTTACTTTAACACTATCCGCTGTAATGGGTATTCCTGAACTTTCCAAACTCATAATCATTGACGAATTTTTCTCTGGTAGTCCAGCTAACAATAAAGTTCCAATCCATTCATCCTCAATTTCAAAACCAATATTCCTCAGATGATTGGAGATTGAAATTATTTTATTTGCATATTCATCAACGCTTTTACACTTATTCAATCTTGTGGTTATCAGCTCACGAAGTAATCCTACTTTTCTGGCTAAACCACCATCTACAAATGCGTTTTTCAATTTGTCCCATACCTCCTTTGCTGACAAAGCCTTTTCTACGTGAACATAATTCACTGGACCAATCAAAAGGATTAGTTTTGATTTCGCCTTCCGATCCTTAGTAGCAAAACTTGATTCCGTAGGTGCCAATTTACTGTTTACGAGGTCCCATAAGTCATCCAAGTGCAAATACGCCCCAACGGCAAATTTCCAGGTCGCGTAATTTTCACGCCCTACAAGCCGCTCTATTTGCGGTATCTGTGTTGTACTCATTTTACAGTTATTTTCTTCTTCGTATAGCGTACACAATCCAAGTTTATACGAACTTCCGTGCACCTTTTACGCAAATACACCTCACCTTAAAGCTTATTAGTTCGCTTTAATCCAGTACCTGGGCCCATAACCTGTTGTAGTTTATGCAGGATAACGCAGCTAAATGACAGGTAACACGATTTAAGAGACAAAATAAACTTATGCTTTATTCACACAACACATATTAATACATCTGTCTAACAAATTATATTACGTTGCCCCATCAACAAACACGGAACATGTATATTCCATAGAGTCTAATGCACTCTGACATCAATCTTGTGCGCCACTATGCATGCTGTAAAATGTTTGTTCACTTATCCCCAACATATTTACTATACAAAATTAATCAAGAATTAGAGTACTGCATCTGTATGGTGATAGCATGTTACATCATTCTCTTCGCACTCGTTGTGGAAGCACATGGCTAACAGTTTTCCCATGCACTATCATATGGAGCCACATACGCTGAGTGACACACACTCACTGAGTGGCCTTCCCATGTGGCTAAGGGAACATGAACTCAATAAAGATGTTTCAATGTAGTGGCACTAAAAGTCCTGGTAAGTGTTGGAATTTCTTTGTAGCTGACGATTTTCCATGTTTTCTTTGAACAAAATGTGTACTGTACATCTGAGGTTCATCAGATATTACCGCAGTGACTGAGTATGATAATGTATAACGAAAATTAAATAAATGACCGAATACTCAATGAAATTAAAGGTTATTGATTTAGCTGTGAAACTCTAAATTTTTGTGAATGAATAGCTGATGAAATAATGTAGCTAAAGCTGTGCTGACACTGGGACATATTTTGAACAGAACAAATGAACGTTCATACTGAGGAGAAAGCTTTGTTTATAATTAAGAAAAACTTGAATCTAGCTACACTGTAGATTTGTTATCTTGGGTTAATCAAGCAAATGAGCTAATAGGCCTCGTTGCAGTTGATAATATTAACTGTATGGCCCAGAAAGAGAAAAGAACCGCGAGGTTTAGTGGTAAGCAGAAATGGGTATTATTAAAATAAATGTCTATTTAGGTAATTATCCCAATGAGTAGATAATTCAGATAAATTCCTTTGTGAATAAGTTATTCCTATTTTCTTTGTTTACTTCACTTGCAGAATTCCACAACCAGTGTTTGTTTTCTTTGTTCGTTGCAGTTTCTGTTTGATAAATACTTGATTGGTAGTTTGTTCAGAAATGTGGCTTGGGTGCTCAATGAGTTATGTTTCAAACACTAAGTAGAAGTGGTTCGATTCTCCATTGATTTTTCGTCTAGTCTCTGTTAATTAACTTTTCTTTCACATGTAGCAATGATTAAAGTGCCAAGTCAAGCTGCACCATGTTTGAGAGTACATTTTGAACTGTAGGTCCCCTTCTAACTTCCTGTACAAGTTAAGTGATGGGAAGATATCAAGGGCACACTACCATGCCTAGTAAAGTAATGCAGTGTTCAAACTAAACAAGAGGTAGAACACTGCTTTACCTGCTCCTCAGTGTAAAAAAATGCAACATAAAAATATTCCATTGATGGATGGCCTGAGCAGTTACACTTCCGATGAGCTTCAATTTAACCGATTTTGCACTTGCTTGTTCTTCCCCCTCTCCCTGTAACATGTGAAAGTTGTCTATGTGAATGGCCAAAACTGAGAATAAAGCCAACAGATTCTTAATAAACAACACCTTCCTCCAGTGTACCAAGATTTCTGTCATTATTGGATATGGATGTCTCGTTGACACAGCTATCTAATTAGTTTGTAAATACAGTGTCAATAAAGGATCAACAAAGTACACACTCAGTGGTTGCTTATGATTAACATCAACATGCCTTATATATAAATTCCTCTAAAACGTTTGTGGAATGCTGCTTTGTCTGAAAATATTTAGAGCAAACTCTGACAAAGCTTTTTGTTAGAAGATGGAGTAGTTTTTGATGCGGCATGCGCTAGTACATAGAGTTTTGAAATTGAAAAGTTTCAGAAGAGCCGTTGGGTATGAGTGCAAAAAAGAGTCCATAACATTGCAGCACACAGTCAACTTTTTAGCCATAAAATGTCAAAAGACGACTGGAATTATTGTAGCAACATCTTACCCATGATTTAAAACAAATAGTTCATTTTTATTGCTGTCCACGAACAAGGGAGGCTTACAACAAGTTATAGCCTTATAATAGCCAAAGAAAAGTCGAAGGAAACGTGAAACGAAAATTTATTTTGAACGGGATTTGGGAGCTGAAGATAACATCGAAGCACGTTGCTGAAACTATGGTGAAAGTCATAATTTCTTAATTTTTGCTGAAGAACATTGTGAATTGAAAGTCCTGTATTGTTATCCTGAAATAAAGACGATTTCAGAAGATATAACATACTGATATTCTTTTTAATATGTAGACTGTATTTTCTTTTGTGTTTCACAATGGCAGATCTTCGAAAGTCATGTAAGCTTTTTGGTGAAATATTTGAAAAAAGAGTTGTTCTGAAAACTAATTTAAAAGCAACAAAATATACATTTGTTCAACAAATGGCAAAGAACTGTAACAATAAATGTCAGTGGATTTCAAATTTATCTATTATTCATGATGCTTTTTATTCACAGATGATGAATGAATGTTTCTGTTCATGTGAATGACTAATGTTTCGAATAAATGTGTTTATTTGTCATTCACGAATAATAATTTTAGATGTATTCGTTATAAACAATTCAAACAAATTTTGACTAACTCGAATGGTAAGGAAGTGGCGTGGAAGTGCGTGCAAACATGTGATATCTGCATGACTCTGAACAAGCACATGACATCCGAGTGTCCACTGACAAACTCTCACTCGCTTGTGTTAATAGGTGAGCGAGCATCTGCCATCTTTGGCAACTTTGGCTGATGTTTATGAAGTGTGTGTATGTGTGTGTTTGTGTGTGTGTGTGTGTGTGTGTGTGTGTGTGTGTGTGTGTGTGTGTGCACTCTCTGCCACACACCAGTGGCACACTCAAACAATGCTGATGGGTCATGTCAACGAGCTGGCTGTAACATCCATTATGAAGTATGACTTGGTCATTAATAAACTTTGTCATTGTTAGTTTCTCAATTCTATAATATACTACTACTTTTTGTATCACAGTTAGTGTCTCATAACCTCACTTTCGCCGTTTGATACTGGTGAAGTGAATTGGCATGTTACGGAGTTACGTCTAGTGTGAATACTTCCCGATGTTGATGTGATGTGGTGTAATGTTCCATTCCATTGAAATCTAGTCTGAATCAGACTATAGTACCATTGCTATTTAAAATCACTGAGGTGATAAACAAAAAACAATTAAATGAATGTGTTGAGAACGATCACCTCTTAAATCAGGTGTAATACAGAGTGAGTACAAACGGATTTTGGGACTCCGTAATCAAAGAGTGCATAGAAATATGGTTACACGACAACCTAATCAGCCGCATCAGTGGCTACCATTTCAGCACAGCCTGGGAGCATGCAAACAGGAAAATCAGAGTAGAACATTCCGTTCCATCAAGGGCCGCGGACGGAGCAGACAGAGACGGACGCTGGTACTCGAAACCTGTGCACGTGTCCACCCCACTATCCACCGATTTTTTTTTTTATTTGGCCTTGAGTGTGTACTCAATTTAGCCATCGGCAACACACAGTGACAATGTACACATAATTGAATAAACAAATACAGAAATGCATATTTACAAGAATAAAAAGCTTAACTGTTACAGTTTTGAACATAATGTTTTAAAAATTGAATTGAATTGAATTGGAAAATAATTAAAAGTGTCTTGGCTTACAATTCACACAACTTCTGAAATATCTTCATCAGCAAGACATATTTATAATTTATGTACACCATTAAAACCTACAGATTGTAACCAGTACTCTTGATGAAGTTAACTATCACTTTATATAGACGAATGCCTTTAGTAGACAAAAGAGAAGAAGCTGATTGAGGAAGATGGTAGCCCATACTCAGCAATGTCTTCAGAAAGACCAACCGTTCACAGTCAAATTTGTGGCACATAAATAAGATGTGGTTGACATCAGCTTCCGACTCAGGATCACACTCACATGCTGGTGAACTGTAAACGTTGATCCGATGTAGATGTCGTGGGAAAGAGGCATGATTGAAGCGGAGTCTTATGATGGTAGAAATCGTGGATCGGTCCAGATGTGTCCTCATGAACCACGTCTGTGAAGGAATCCGAGTTTGTAGCACTGCGTAATAACTGCCTTTTGTCTGTTGAGAAACGTTCCACATTTCCTACCATTGTTGTCTTGCATGACCATTGACTTTATGTAAGTAGTCTGTATAATGAAGGTGCAGATCCAGGATGGTGCCTAATGTTGCCGCTTGTTTGGCTAATGCATCAGCTTCATCATTATAGAGGATACCAGAATGGGAAGGTACCCACAACAAATGGATCGTCCGGCCCGTGCATGTGCTGTGAATATATTCAGATATCACATCCAAGATATAACTGTCGGTTGTTTTGTTCCATCGACTGTACTTTATGTTTTTAAGAACGCTTTGCGAGTCAGATACTATCAATATCTTGGGGAAGGAAGTGCTAGAGACAAACTTAAGTGCTTCCAAAACTGCCACTGTCTCCACCGTAAAAATAGAAGTGCTCATAGGCAGTTTGAAGGTTTTGCGGATCTGGATCTGAGGGCAGAAAAAAGCGCATCCTGTACACTCTCTTGCGGAATTTCGGAGCCATCGATATATACACAGAGAAAACCCGGCCATTGTGCTTGAACGAGACGATTGAAGCCAACGTTGACATTAGTATTGTCCAGCCAGGCCGTACTTAAATAATGGACTGGGATCTGGGAGCAGAGCATTTGAAAATCATATTCAAAAACAGGTAGATGCGCTGAACCCCGTATAGAATGTATGACAGGTGACCAAGTGTCAAAGCTGGCACAAACGGCTGGCACTTTATTCCTTCTGTGGGATGCAATCCACAGTCGATAAATGCAGTCTCTACTTTGATAGACGGAACTGTCCATAATGGCCATGCCTTGAATGTAGAATTTGTCCGATAACATTTGGCGCCTAATGCTCAAGAATGTATGACAGGTGACCAAGTGTCAAAGCTGGCACAAACGGCTGGCACTTTATTCCTTCTGTGGGATGCAATCCACAGTCGATAAATGCAGTCTCTACTTTGATAGATGGAACTGTCCATAATGGCCATGCCTTGAATGTAGAATTTGTCCGATAACATTTGGCGCCTAATGCTCAAGGGCATCTCCCCTGCTTCTATTAAAAGGGCGTTGGTGGGCGTCGATCGCATGGCTCCAAGACAGGTATGAATGGCTCTATATTGAAGAGTATCTAATTTGGAGAGATGAATCTTTGACGTAGTGTGGTAGAATTGACAGCCATAGTCTAATCGAGATCGAATTATGCCTCGGTACATGGTGAGTAAAACACTCTGGTGCGCTCCCCACCAGACACGAGTGAGTGATCTGATTACATTTAAACCTTCTTCACACTTGGTAATGGTGGATCAGATGTGGGGCGCCCAGCTTAACCGAGAGTCAAAAATCATCCCCAGAAATCGAGCGTGAGATTTTATTTGGAAGGTGTACTTGCCACAGGTAATGTGATCTTCAGTGCAAGCTGTCGTCGACTTGGAGAAGGGAACGACTGCTGATTTCTCAGCCAAGATCACCAGCCCATTGATAGAGAGCCACTCATTGATGTGTGCGATGGTTGTGGTTAATGCCGTTTTGGCCTGAAGATATGAAGCAGCAGTAGAGTAAACACATATATCATCAGCATACTGTAGGATTTTTGTGGGGGGAGTAATTATGCATTCTAGGTCGTGCGTATATAGAGTATACAGGAGAGGACTTAAAACTGCACCTTGCCGCAAGCCCTGGGAGACATAAAAAGGTCCGATCATGGTACCTTTGAAACGGACGTAGATCGTTCTTTGAGTAATCAGGGTACTGATACCGTTGATCATCCGTGAAGGAATTCCGAATCCTGCCAGCTTGTCCAAGAGTATCGGTATTTGTACGTGATCATATGCACCCTTAACGTCAAGAAAAGCTGCCACTACTGTCTCTTTCGTTTGAAAGGCTGACGTGATATCCATATTATATCCGCCGATCCAAGCGCATCGGGCGATTTCGCGGGCCCGTGATTGGCCGGCCGCGGGAAGCGGAGAGCGGTGCAGCATAGATATAAACCCGCGACCGACGATATCCCGACACTTCGCCTGAAGATGATGGAGACGCATTCCATCGAAACGTTTCTACGAGACGACGATGCTACTCGGCTGACAACCCATGAAGACTTCATATACGAGGCAAATCGTCTTAACTGATCCAAACAAAAAATTTAGCTTTCTAAATGTCATTAGAGAAATACCTCAGGGATTGGAGCTCGGTCAGATTTTGATCATTGTTTATGTTAATGAGCTGCTTAGCTTGCTACTTTCCAAAGCATCATGTATGCTGAATATATAACTTTACCACTTCCCATAATAACTTAAATGTTATGGACCACATGAATGATGAAGAAAGTATCTTCATATTTTCAAGCAAATGGATTAAAATCAAACAACAGCAAAACTGTTCTCTCTAAAAGATGCAGGTAATGACTGTCATGGCAAAGACTGTCAAGTTACTGGTATACACCATAACACCAAAACGAGCTGCAATACTCACAAAGGTAACTTACAAGACAAACTATTCGGTATGTTATATCTCATTAGAAAGTTGAAACCTGCATAGCAGAAAACAACTACTCCTTTTTGCTGTGTAAATCATGGAATACTTCTAGATAAGCTCAAGTACATTGGTATGAATGGGACAGTGCTCAAATGGTTTAAATCATACCTAACTGGAAGAGTGCAGAATGTTGAAGTAAGCAGTTCACATAATATGCAAAAAACTGGTGATTTCTCAAACTGGGGAACAATCAAGAATGGGGTGGCACAAGGTTCGGTCTTGGGTCCTCTGCTGTTCTTAATATATATTAATGACTTGCCATTCTATATTCACGAAGATGCAAAGCTGGTACTTTTCGCCGATGATACAAGTATAGCTATCACACCCAACAGACAAGAAAATCATTAAGTGGTTCTCTGCAAATGGGCTCTTATTAAACTTTGACAAAACACAGTATATACAGTTCTACACAGTAAATGGAATGACACCATTAATAAATATAGACTTCGATCAGAAATCGGTAGCTAAGGTAGAATATTCAAAATTTCTAGGTGTATGCATTGACAAGGGGTTGAACTGGAAAAAACACACCGAAGATCTGCTGAAACGTTTGAGTTCAGCTACTTATGCTATTAGGGTCATCGCAAATTTTGGCGATATACATTTGAGTAAATTAATTTACCACACCTATTATCATTGTCTGCTTTCATATGGCATCATATTCTGGGGCAACTCATCGTTGAGTAAAAGTGTGTTCATTGCACAAAAGCATGTAATCAGAATAATTGCTGGAGCTCATCCAAGATCATCCTGGAGACACTTATTTAAAGAGCTAGAGATCTTCACTGTAGCCTCACAAAATATATATATATATATATATATATATATATATATATATATATATATATATATTCACTTATGAAATTTGTTATTAACAATCTGAACGAGTCAAAAGTAATAGCAGTGTACATGGCTACAACTTTAAGAGAAAGGATGATCTTCACTACTCAAGATTAAATCTAACTTTGACTCAGAAGGGGGTAAATATGCTGCCACAAAAGTCTTTGGTCACTTACCTAATAGCATCAAAAGTCTGACAGATAGCCATATAGGATTTAAAAGGAAATTAAAAGAATTTCTTAATGGTAACTCCTTCTACTCATTAGATGAATTTTTAGATGTAGTAAGTGGGTAATTTCCCGAACCCCCACAAAAAGTTTAAAAATATTAAGTGTCATGTAATATTTTGTGTAATGTAATATCTTGTATAGACACCTTTTATTAACCTGGCATGTTCCACATCATTATGAAGAGTCATATTCGTGATCTATGGAACAAGTACTAATCAAATCAAATCAAATTTAATCTAATTTACCAGACACACCTGAACTATGGTTTAGTGGTTTGAGATAATTCTGCTGGATCCAGAATAATATTTCTTTAACAGAAAATTAGTTATCAGTTTCATAAATTGTCTGAGAGCCAACGTTCCCTACGAAATGTACACCTTTGAAAGCAAAATTTTGACTAGCCTGAGTCTATACATATTTCACACCAAAATGCATGCCAAGATGATAGGAATGAACACAATATAAGATCACATACAAACTTTTATTGACCCAGGGAGAGGAATTCTTGAAATATTCCCTGGACTAGGCCAACAAAAGTAAAAAGAAAAAGAAAAAGCTGCAATTAGGAAATTTTTTATTAATAAAGTACCAAACAGGATGAGACAGTGGGATGTTAATAAGTGGGATATTAATAAGTTCTATCCTGTTGATGAATTTAATTACAAACAAAGTTTCTGTCCCAGTTGTTCTTGAGAATGCGTGTACAGTAATTAAGAACAATGTAACTAAATTTAACATATACCCAAATTTATGTACTATATATTTAGTTGGGGAGTGTCTAGCCCTGCATAAATGTGTAATTATGCTATTATGTAAGAGTATTTAAACAGATACAACGTATCATACTGTATGTATTTAACTGTGGACGATACCTTACGCTGCTTGAAAGTTATCTGCAGGCCAATAAATAAACAATAAAAAGTCTTTGTACGACACTAGACATACATTTGAGAGAAGTAAAATTCAAATTCCCATCTGACTATTACGTTTTTTTAGTTTCCCTAATTCACCTTAGGGCCTTCTGATAAGGTCCTGTTCTTGCTGAACTGACCAAATAGTTTATCTCCAACGATGTTGCTGTCAGTAGGACAACAAAACACAACCTTCCTGTCATAACTTCATAGCAGAAATATTTGAAACTCTAGGCTGACAAGCAGCAAAAATTTGAATATCCGAATGTACAATCCTAGCCGAAGACTAACAGAAGCTATTGAGTTCAATAACCTCACTTACTCCTCCTTTTTCCCAGCAAACAAAAACCAGCAGATTAAGAGCTACAATGTGGGCTGCTACACCCATGACATTTTAATGAGTGAACCGTACGCTTTTACCCGTAAGTAAAGTTACTTTTGTTCTGTAAAGCCCATGTAAAGTTAGTTAAATTATTGTACATCTTAAAGCTTGGACACGGTGTACTTAGAACAATGGTGACAGAAATTAATATCACACGTCTATGTCACCTTGTATATAATTTTAATGCGGTAGTTGTTTCAATAGCTTCGATGGCTTACAGCATTTCTCTTGTCTCACACCCATTTTTGAATTCGTTGAGATTGCAGGCACTACAGACACTGCAGTATCTGTTTTAGACACTGCAGCTGGGTTTTATGGTCTCAGCATACTTAATGCATTCCTCAGACAAACAAAAAGAATTGATCGCATCGATTAATATGCATGAATCATTTACAAAATAAGCAAGAAATGAATACAGTAAACTTCCTTAAGTGAACAAAAAGCGCATAGAAAAATTGAGAATTTGGAGAGTATCGGTACAGGAGGAGACGTACAGCAGTCAAGTTCCAATATTATCCCAGAAAATTCTAGAAAATCAAAAACTTGTCTAATCAGTTTGATGAAGAATGTTGGTGGGCACAAGGAGGCAAGGAGATGTAGCGCGTTACATCAGAGGACTGAAACGATTACTTAGAGGTTTCCACAAAACGGCTCACAAGACAAATTTCAGAATCAGTTTGCCAGCTAGCGGGAAACGCTGCTACCAAAATTCAGTCCTAAACTTAAATACGTTACTAAAAAACAACAATAAACAAATATTTTGCGAAGTCTACGTTTATTTTTGGACGGATGTGGTCGGGGAAATCCGAGAGACCGATTATGAACGCTTAAAGTGACATCCTCTATCGCCGTCTGTGCAACAACTGGGTGTTTTTCCTAATAACTCAATTTCGAAACGATATGATGAACTTAACGGGAGAAGACAAATTTATTCGGTGAACTGGTTCAGTTGGCCGGTTGCTGGCTGACACATGCCGATATTTGTTTGCTTCCTATATAAACCGCAATTCATCCGATTTATCAAATGCAAATAAGGAAAATATGGAAAAGACAGACGATATTTGTGGGTATTCAATATGAGCGACAGTAAGGAAGGACGATGATAGCAATTAACTAACGTGTAACGATTTCTCATTATTCATTGGAAGCAATTCATGCTGTCCTGGGACTTTTAGAACGAGAATAAATATGTAGTTACTGTAAATATATTATGTTTTGTTTTGTAAGTGCCCTACCTGAAAATTAAGATTAGCGAGAACACATTGTTTTGAACGCTCGAGTCTCTGCTGACAACTTCAGTCCCACGTCACCAGCTGGCATGTTGGTGGCGGTGTTTTGCTGAAAGTCGGAAACAGGCGTGATTAAATTTGTTTACGCCATCAATACTAATTTTTACAATGGTAAATATGGTTTTTTGAATTCACAACAATTTTTTCTGTGGAATGGTGTGTGATACAAAAGCAGGGTTAACCTAAGTTATAAGTATAGTTCTTAAAAAATATTCCGTGTAACTCGGTTTAAAAGAATACTTAAAAAAAACTAAAGTTACTTTTGTGCTGTTTGGAAACAAATTAAAATAACGTAGTTCATGAAACGGGGAACTGTACATTATGAAGTAAGGTTATGTGTGTATGTGTTTACTGGTGTTGTATAGCTATACCGTAGTTTGTCAGACAGTTTTATATTCAGCATAAATTACTACGATAGTAACTCTGTGTGCATGGGGAATTTATGGCAGAGCTGTACATCAGAAAGAAATAACAAATGTTCGGTGGTATTGTGTTGTTTATTTACTCAGTGTGACCTGAAGCCCAGCAGCCTGTAAAACTATATAACAACAGTAATACTACATCATAGTGCCTGTACACAACGTAAGAGATCGTTCGTTATGTAAGTTAATTTCTTAAATTCGCCAACACAGTGTTGTCTATTTGTTTCATATTTCGTAGGGTTAAGTAATGTGGTAGAAGTGATGAGAATTGCAAAGAATTGTCAGTAACAATAGATTAGCTAATATGTTTATTTCTTTTATGCCCTTCAGGTGAGAGTTACATTGAATATAGCGTAGGATAGAACTCTCCCCAAAAAGTTGCTCCTAACACAATACATGCAATAGGATTACGAATAAAATTGAATTATGGGAAACAGTGTAGAGTGATATGGTTAGTAAAACTTTATAGCGTCCATTTCAGCAATAGGTAGCACACACACCACAAATATCATATATTTACTGCAAATGCTAGTGACAGAATGTTTGACTTTATGAGGAGTTTAAAAGTAGTAAAATATATTTTACCTTCTGATTGTTCATGTTTAGCTTTACCATTGTAAGTGAAGGTAAAATATGCAATATTGTGAGCACTGGTATATTTGTAAAAACATGTAACTGTCACTAATGGTAATAGCGTTTTTGAGCTGTAATCACTTTTTAATGTGAGTAATGTTGGAAAATTAAAATTTTCTAAAATTGACATTTGGTTTCTTTTCACAAGTAGGATTGACTGTAGTTTTATTTCCCTCCTCACCAAAACTGTATGTGTGTATTAAATTTAAACTGTATGTTTATTTATCAATGGAATATTTGAATGTTTGTTGAACTCTTTGTTGTAGGTACTCATAGCAGCAGCAGTTTGCACAAAAGCGGGGAAGAGTAAGTATTTGTGCAATTTCTCTCTCTCTCTCTCTCTCTCTCTCTCTCTTTCTTTCTTTCTTTCTTTCTTTCTTTCTTTCAATACAGCCCTTGAAATGAATTGCCAACACTTTGCTTCAGTTTGAGATTTATTTAATACTCCTTACTTGTACAGTAGTAATGAAGTCTCACACTTTATTAATTGTATTAGACTGCTGTAATGTATGTAAGGAAAATATAGGTGGTAACTAATGTCTGATAAGTAACAAGAATGTGTTACAGAACTGTTTGACCAGAAGAGGGCCATGTGACTTATACAGGAGGAAGAAGGCTATAATATCAGGAGGATAAAGCGAAAATTTTGTGTCTTGCAAGAATTACTTTTCATGTGCTAGTCACCTGTTTGCAAACTGGATTTGAATTCTTCAGATTACCCTTATGATGAGTATCTAGCGACACCCAATGTTATGGTGATTTTTAAAATGTGACATCTAGTCTCTACCACAGTTCCTACTGCAAGCTTTCTAAGCTGCACTGCCATGAGTGTGGGGTGAAATTAACAGTATTACCATTCTGATGTGACTAGTGATGTCACTGTCATCACTGACAACCTTATCTGAAGCATGATCTGAGGTCTAGGTTTGTTTGGAAAGAGACATTGTGGTTGTCAGTTGGTGAAGCCACTGAATGTTTCATGTAAATAATCTCTTTCTCTTTTATATAGTGTGTATTCTGTAGTTATAGCTATGCTGGAAATCCATATTTTTCTCGCTTGGCATGATATTTTCAAGTTTTAATATTCTTGAAGACAATAATAAGAATGTCCTCCCACATGACCTCCATATTCTCTCACTGTGATAGTTAAGATACTCTCAGTTGTATGACGTCTTAGTTGCCATAATGTTTATGTAGGTCCTGCTATGCTGTTGAGTTGTTGTTTCCGTCACTAGTTAAAGCTAACAGGTTGTTTCTTATTCTTCACTACTTACCCTGTCACAACACTTAGAACACTTTATAATGAGTGAATAGTGGAGCAAAATTTATGTTGAATTATATCATCTGTTTTCACAACTTCTTGTGAATGTAATAAATGTTGCTAACAATTGTTAATTACTGCAAAAGGGACTTGCTGTACTGTTAATATCTGTGTAAAAAACATTGGTGCAAAATATGTCCCACTAATGCACCTACTACATTCTAGCTCTGTTACAATATGTCCTGTCCCATTAGAGACCAAACCACCTGTGGAATCAGTCTTGTCATGTGCCAATTTTGCAGGATCTTTGTACATGAAATGCTATCCACCACCAATCTCTGGCCAAAGCTGAAGTTGACTGCCCAGTTTCATAGTTTGTTACCAGCACAGTATGGTCAACTTCAGTGTCTTCAACATTTGTATTTGATTGCTCCTGCCGTAGATCCCTAGATCAGCTTTTAAGAATTACAGTGTAGGAGTTGCCCTTGAAGAATGTAAGTTTGGAAGCTGAGTCATAGTGTTTAATTTCTTGGTTATATGCTTATATCCTGTTTGGGTTCTAATGGTTTACTTGTTGCCAGAAGTTTTAGGCTTAAAGTTCAAAAGATTGCAGTTTGAATCATGTAGGATTTTATATGGTTTGTTATTTTTACCATTGGCAATAACTTGTGTAAACAAAAATGCCAAATTGTGTAGCAGTTTGGGTTCAGTGTTAAACGTGCATTTCCCTTACAGTTCAAAGGTTAAGCTTTATCACAAGTTGGAAGAAGGCAAGCACATACCATTAATACATCAAATAGAATTTTATTTTACGTCATCATATGTTAATATAAAGTATTTGTGTCTCGTACAGCTAAATGAAAATGTTGCTAAATAATTGTTTTCTGTAACCTGTAGTTACAATTGTTCATTTTCAGCTTGGTGTTGCAACTTCAATATGGTGATATTTATACATATAACTAGTGAAGAAATGTGTTTGGTGGCTTGTACACAGAATACATAATTTTGATGCAGCAAACGTTATTCAGATTGATTTGTACATGGCTCAGAACAACAAAGTGATTGACAGCAAGTTGTTTGTAGGGCATTTGGCATAGTAAAATCCAATCGCTGAATGCACCTTGTTCTACACCCAGTTCGGTTCACAATTTTCATATCATTCAGATATCTCAGGTGCTGGTTATCACAGTCAGTTGCAGACGATGCTTGTGACCAGTAAGAAGTGTTGTGATTTGGTTTCATTCTTGTTTTACACGAAATAAAAAGGCCTGTTGCTGCAAATTTTTTATGCTTACTAAGTATCATATTTATTCCAGATGGGACCCATTTGAATACACAGACATCTGTATTCTTTCCTTCTGCTGCTTGGAAACACTTTTTCATGCTTTTACCTGACATCCTTGCCTTCCTTTGGAATGCAAGGACACAAGTGTAATATGCTGCCCATCCACTGTCACTGTTGACATTTCAATGAAACTTGACATAGCAAAGGGCACAATTCAAGGTAAAAGAAGGCCACATACTTATACACTGATGGAAAAAAGAATCACAGCACCAAGAAGGAGCTGTGCAACATAAACTAAAGTTGGTAGACGTGTTTGTACATCAGAAAGAAGATATCTGTTAAAATTTCATGCCATTCACATAAGAATGGTGTTAGTAGTGTCACTATGAGGATACAAATGGGTTTGCTTTAAATACACACTATGACGGTCATGAGCGTTAGTGTCCTTTGAGATTGGACATGGTGAGTTGAGGTTAGTGAAGAATGCCTTTAAGGAGACAAGGACACATTTATTGACACCTTGCAGAGTTTGAATGAGGTTGTGTAATAGGGCTGCTAGAAGATGAATGTTTCTTCTGCAATATTGCAGAAAGAATTGACAGGAATTGTACGTGTCTGCTGGCAGCGGTGATCACGAAACTGTGTGGTCGCAAGGAGGCAAATGGCTTTACTGAGAGGTGTATGGCTCTGGTGCATCATACTGCATCTGTAGCAGCAATTTGAGCAGTGGTTGGCACCACAGTGACACAACAAACTGTTGCAAATTGGTTACTCCAGGGGCAGCTACGAGCTAGAGTGCCAGCAGTGTGCATTCCACTGATCCCAGACCACTGCCATTTGCGACTTCACTGTTGTCAAGTGAGAGATGATTGGAGGACAGGGTGGAGGTATGTTGTCTGATGAAAGCTGTTCTGCCACAGTGCCAATGTTCTCGGAATGACCACGAGAGGTCAGTGCTAGCGCAACGAGTTGTTCACGTGATATTCATTGGACTGTTGCCTGTAAACACGTGCCACATCAGTGCTCTTGGAAGAGAGCTGTGGCAGTGACATGCTTCTGTTGTTCCCGCGTATTGATTAGCAAAGATGGAAAAATCAAGATTTGAGCAGTTACTAAGTACTTTGTAAAGAAAGGTATGAAAGCAAAGGACATTCATGCCGATTTCCAGAATACACTGGGGGACTCTGCTTCTTCATGTTCAACTGTTGCCAAGTGGACAAGTGAATTTAAATTTGGTCTGCAGTGCTTAGATGATGATCTGTGCAGTGGTCAGCCAAGATGTGTCACCACTCCAGAAATCATTGCAAAAATGCACACAATGGTCATGGTGGATTGCTAATTGAAAGTGTGTGAAACTGCTCACGCTTGCCACATGTCATCTGAAAGAGTATATCACATTTTAACTGAAGAATTAGAAGTGGAAAAAATTATCTGCAAGATGGTTGCCGTGACTTAATGCTGGATCAAAAATGCATAAGAATGGGCATATCGGAACTAACGAACTAAGGTATGAATTGTTGCCACATCCATCTTATGATATGGCTCTGTCAGACTTCCATCTCTTTCCAAAACTGAAAATTTTTCTTGGCGGATGGAGATTCACTTCAAACAAAGAATTGATAGCCAGAGTTGACAATAATATGGCAGGCTTGGAGGAAACTCATTTTCGAGATGGCATCAATGCACTGGGAAATTGTTGGACCAAGTACTTTAATCTATACTGAGTATGTTAATCTATACTGAAAAATAAAAAAGTTTCAGTGCTGTAAGTACTTTTTTTCTATTCAATTCGAAGAACTTTTCAAACCACCCTCGTGTGTACATAAATCAGGTGATTCAACCTTCTGTGCTGCCATTCATGAACAGTATTCCAGGGGGAGTTTTCCAACAGGATAACACTCACGTACTGCTGTTGTAACCTGTGACACAACTTGCTCTACAGAGTGTTGACATGTTGCCTTCGCCTGCTCAATCACCAGATCTGTCTCCAAGTGAGCCCGTATGAGATATCATTGGATGACAATTCCAGTGTCGTCCTCAACCATATTAACCTTCTCTGTATTGACTGACCAGGTGTAACAGGCATGGAACTCCATCCCACAGACTGACATCCGGCACCTGTACAACACAATGTATGCATGGTTGCATGCTTGCATTCAACATTCTGGCGGTACACTGGTTAGTAATGTGCCACCATTTCATTGTTAATCGCTTACATATGTTACCTAGACAAATATTTTCTTGAAATTCCTTTATCTACATTAATTATTTTTTGGTGTTGTGATTTTTTCCCACCAATGTATAACATGACAATAATCTTTGGCAACACAATCAGCCCTAATCGTTCTGGTGTCAAACAGTATAAGGAAGATGATGATCTCATGTGTAACATTGTGACACAGGAGATTGCTTGCAAAAAATTTGTGCAACCCACTCCACAATATTTGTAAAGTGTGTGAATCCTATACCAACTAGGACAAACAGTGGATATTGAATGTATTTGAAGAAGGGTAACATGAATGGCTACAGTTTTTTTTATCCTTTGGAGAACCTCATAGAGGTGCTGACAATCCTGAAGAAGGATGCCAGCTACTCTTTAAAAGCATGTATTTAGAAAGGTTCAAGAACTAGTGTTTAATGAGGAATGTAGAAGTTACTACAACCCCATTTATATTGCCACAATAGGGACAGTAAAGACAATATTAGATTAATCACAGCACACATGGAGGCATTTAAGCAGTCATTCTTCCAACATTGTGGGCCTATAGGTGAATGAAACAGTGAAGAAACCCTAATATGTGGTAAAATTTGAAGCACCCTCTGTCATACATTTCAGTGCTTGCAAAGTATAGATGTAGATTTTATCACTCAACAACATGTTTTTACTTTTCCGCTCAGAATTGATAAATGTTAAGTAGTGTTTCCTGTTTTATGTTTGTCTGGATGCAGTGATATGTATATCTGGGAATGGAGTTGGGGAGAGGGAGACATTGATAGACATATAATAACTGATGGAATTAGTGGGGAAAGCGTTCGAGGAAATGAAACTGCTAAGTACTAGTTAAGAAGTCATTGAGGACTCCAAATCAGTAATAAAGACAAAATAAGACAGCATAATAGAGCATTCAGGAAACAAATGAGATGTGTGCGTCAACACATTTACATCTACATCTATACTCTGCAGACTACCTTATTGTGTATGGTGGAGGGTACTGCACATACTACTGTCACCGCCCCTCTTTCCTGTTCGACATGGTTGATGAGTAGAAAGATTTTTGGTAAGCTTTCAAGAAGTGTAAATCTCTGTAATTTTACCTTCATGGTTTTTCTGTAAGATACACACTGCCCAACAAAAAAAGTGAAGCACCCAGACGGGCAGGAGGAAATAAAATTAAACTTCGCAGGATGAAAGAGTATGTGATGTTATTTCAGTAATTACAAAATTAAGTCAGATTTACGTAGAGCTTGGCAGTATGAGTTCACATACCATTATGCAAGTGTGGATTCATTTGGCAAGAGTGTGATAGTTATTTTATTCTCTCTTGAAGCAAGCTGCCTGACAGCTGGTCCTTCATATCCTGCATACTGGCAGTGCGATAGAGACGACATACAAGCTGGTTCCACACATGTTCTATCAGGAACAGATCTGCAGATCTTGCTGGCCACAGGAGTATATAAACATCATATAGACAGTTCATAGAGGTACATAAAATGTGTGGACAATCATTGTCCTGTTGAAAACAGCACCACGTTACTGTCCCATGAGAGTTAACATATGGGGATGCAGGCCATGACATACTGTTACACCATCAGAGTTCCCACAAACACTATCTGTTGTGACCTAAAGGCATACCCAATGTCTCTCCACACCATGATGCCAGGAGTAATTCCGCTGTCCTTTTTGTACACATCGGAAGAGTAGAACCTCTTCCTAGGACACCACCATATTCGCCAACAATGGTGATCAGGTGTAGTGTGAGACTACTGTCCATCACTGAACACAGTGATGCCATTCATCAGCAGTGTGTGTTTCCCGGCCACGGCACTATTCTGAATGCAGCCATTTGTGTTACCGTGTTAACAGCAGCAGCCTACACATGAGGTGGTAACTCTTTTACTGGTTGCTGCTAGTGTCTAACCAAGGGTGAGGGATGATGGAGCATGTAGCAGGGCGTTGAATACTTGTTCTTGGATGCTCCACAAATCTGTACATTGCATCAGTTGATCAGCTGGCCAAATGGAGACCTATCAAATGCTGATAATGCTTTCTCACAGAAGCATGCAGCATCACTGTGTCCTTCACAGTGAAAATTCAAGAGCTGATTCAGTTCACATCCCTTGTAAAATAAACGGCCAGGCCTGTAAACAACAACAAACATGAACATCACTAATGCACTCATGTGTTCTAGTGGTCGTTCTACCTGTCACAGAGAAGTGCAACTGTAAACCATTTACATACTGCCCAATGATGGGTGTTTGTATGATGTTACATTGTTATCTGACCATGTTTTCTGGGAGCTTAACTTTTTGTCAGGCAGTGTATATGGGAGGGAGCAAAATGTTAGTTGATTTTTTTTAGGAACACACACTATAAGAATTTTAGTAGTAGAGCCTATAATGCACAGTGAAAACATCTTATCTTGTAGCATCGACTACTGAAATTGGACGAGCATCTATGTGATGCTGTCCTGTGTACTAAATGAACCTATGATCAGCACTGCTCTTCTTAGGAACCCACCTTGTAATCATTCTATACTGAAGAGCAATGCTCAAGTATTGTCAGACAACTGTTTTGTAAGGTACCTCTTTCGTGGATGGATTTCGCTTCCTAAGGGTTCCTTGAGTGAAACTCCAACTACTAGGTAGATATAGTTCTTCCACTTTAAAGTGCTCTATATATGTACTTTCAGATATTGAATGGATGGGACTCTTTCCATTGATGTTTGACAACTTAGTAATTAAACAAAAGTTGGTGTGTCTGTCTATTTATGCACTGTGTTATATTTGTGTATATTGAGAGTCATCTGTCAGCCACTGCACCAATTGTCAATCCTCTGTAAGTCTACCTGCATATTTCTAAACTTTTCCAGTGTTGAAACTTCTTTGTATGCAACTGCATCACCTGTCAACAGCCTCAAGGCACTTCTGATGTTGCCCTGTAAGTCATTTGTATTGTTGTAAACTCCCTTCATACACCCACAGATATTTTTACATCACAAGATTCCTCTCTGTTAAGAAAGACATGTTGCATTGTATTTTTTAGACACTTTAATCCAATCATAACAAAGCTAGTCTGATGTTATGTCCTTCGGTTTTTCCTTGTCAAGAGATAGTGCAAAACTGCATCGAATGCCTTCCAGAAGTTAAAGAATATTGCATCAACCTCTGCAAGAACATCTGTTGCCTATTGGGTCTCATGGCAGAATAGAACAAACTAGGGCTTCTGAGACTGTTGTTTGTGGAATTCATGTTGATTCTTGGAGAGCAGAGATTCAATTACCACTAAAATCATAAAACATATTACAGAATGTGGCGACAGAGTAACATAAGCAGTGCAGGCAAATACACTGACAGAAGAAAAAATCGCAACACAAAAAAATAAATTTCGAGAATACATTTGTTAAGTAACATATTTGAGTGATTAACATTGCAAGATCACAGGATAATGTATGTGCGAGGTAAGCCATTGCAAATGTCAAATGTTGGTTAATTAATAATTAGTGTAACTGCCAGAATGTTGAATGCAAGCATACAAATGTGCATACACTGTGTTGTGTGGGATGGGGCTCCGTGCCTGTTGCACCTAATCGATCAACACAGGGACGGTTAATGCTGGTTGTGGATGACACTGAAGTTGTCATCTGATGTTTCATATGTGGTCAATTGGAGACATATTTTGTGATCAAGCAGGCCAAGGCAACATGTTGACACCCTGTGGAGCATGTTAGGTTACAACAGCAGTCCTTAGTTTGAGCATTATCCTTTTAGAAAATAACTCGTGGAGTGCTGTTTATGAATGGCAGCACAACAGGTTGAATTGCCAGATTTATGTACAGATTTGCAATCACGATGTGTGGGATAACCTCAAGAGTTTTCCTGCTGTCATACGAAATGACATTCCAGACCATAACTCTAGGTGTAGGTCCAGTGTGTCTAGCACGCAGATAGGTTGGTTGCAGGTACACAACTGGCTTGCTCCTAACCAACACAGGACCTTCACTGGCACCCGAGGCAGAATTAGCTTTCATCAGACAACACAACATACCTCCACTCTCTCCTCTAGTGAGCTCTCACTTGACATTCCTGTAGTTGCAAATGGCGATGCTTTGGGGTCAGTGGAATGCCCGCAAAGGGGCATCTGGCTCAGAGCTACCCTTAAAGTAACAGATCTGGAACAGTTTGTTGTGTCACTGTGGTTTCAACTGCTGCTCAAATTGCTGCTGCAGATTCAGTACAGTGCACCAGAGCCACTCACTGAACAAGGTGGTCTTCCCTCTTAGTAGTCCCACATGGCCATCTGGAGCTTGGTCATCTTATGACTGTACATTCTCCTGAGCACTGCTGCCAGGCTGCCAGCAATCATGTGCAGTGGCTACATTCCTGACAAGTCTTTCTGCTGTATTGTAGAAGGAACATCCAGCTCCTCATAGCTCTATTACATGACTTCATTCAAACTCAAGTGAGATGTTGGTAATAGTGTATTTGTCACCTTAAAGGCATTTTTGACTAACATCAACTCTCCATGTCCAACATCAAAGGTAACTAATGCTTACAACCATTTCTAGCAAACCCTGATTTGCATCCTCGTAATGGCACTACTAGCACAATCATATGCAAATGGTGCGAAATTTTAATAGACATCATCTTTCAGAGTTAGAAACACACCTACCACCTGTCATTGATGTTGCACAACTCTTTCTTGGTATTGCATTTTTTTTTTCTTTTTTTTGTCTGGTAGTGCCATAATGTGTGTCTGTTCATCCACTGTTTTGGAAGCTGGAATGGCCTGCACACTTTTCCAGTCATTTGGATGGATCACTGCATTCCTCCAGTGACCCACAATAGACTATTGATACAAGAGAAGCAAGTGCTCTCGCACATGCTATGAGAATGGTATAGTTAACCATAAAGCCTACCCCCCTGCGGGTTCGGGGGTTAGAATAGGCCCGTGGTATTCCTGCCTGTCGTAAGAGGCGACTAAAAGGAGTCTCAAACGTTTCGGCCTTATGTGATGGTCCCCTCTCGGGTTTGACCTCCATCTATCTAAATTACTCCGAAGAGCGAGCCAATTGGGGAAGGGCGCCTTACATGGTGCACTGTATCCTTCGTGCAATTAGACCTTTAGCCGTCTTTCTCGTCGTTGCAATGGTGTCCCGCTCGTTTTCGATCTCTTGGGCGATTACCACGCTGCACTCTGCAGTGTTTCTTTTAACTGCGACGACGACCTTGGCCATTTTGCACCTAAGATCCAGCACGGTAGCCAGTCCGTTGTGGTGGGGCCGCCATGTACCCTCTTGGTTGTAGCCCCCTGACAACACAGGGATCGCTCTACTGATGCCTGCGCCGTTCACTCCCCACGTATGCCAAGGAGTAGATGCCCATCTCCCTGGGGCATCAGGACTCCCGGCAATGGCCATCCTGCCAGGTGGCCTTTGCTGTGGCTGGGTGGCGCCCGTGGGGAGGGCCCTTGGTCGGAGTAGGTGGCATCAGGGTGGATGACCCGCAATGAAGCGTGGTACATCATCTCTTGCTGGCGGCCAGCCGTCAGCAGTCTCTAAGCGTTCCAAGGCTCAATTCAAGGCTAATGTGTATGACCCCAAATTGTTCCCCTCCCTGGCCACACCATGGGAGGAACGAAGGGCTATGAATGAGAGCGAAAGATACTCGCCCCGGTATCTCGTCTGTACCAGAGCTGACGGGGAATCTTTCATGTCTGTGAAGCCTCAGTTCTTTGTAGAGCATTTAGAGGACAAGTTTGGGGAGGTGGAGGGCTTGTCTAAAATGCGCTCTGGGTCAGTACTGATACAAACGGCATCCTCCGCCCAGTCCCGCAGGTTACTTGCTTGTGACAAGTTGGGGGATGTTAACGTTTCTATTACGCCACATAAGAGTTTAAATATGGTCCAGGGTGTTATTTTCCATAGGGATCTCCTTTTGCAGTCTGATGACGAGCTGCGCGCCAACTTAGAACGTAGAGGTGTTCATTTCGTCCGGCGCGTTCATCGGGGTCCGAGGGACAATCAGGTTGCTACCGGTGCCTTCATCTTGGCCTTCGAAGGTGATACGTTACCGGAAAAGGTCAAGGTGATGGTCTACCGATGTGACGTCAAGCCCTATATCCCTCCCCCGATGCGGTGCTTCAAGTGCTGGAAGTTCGGCCATATGTCTTCCCGCTGCACTTCCAGCCTCACATGTCGAGATTGCGGACGCCCGTCTCATCCTGATACTCCATGTGCCCCGCCTCCCATCTGCGTCAACTGCGGGGAGCACCATTCACCTTGCTCGCCTGACTGCACAGTCTTTCAGAAAGAGCGCAAAATCATGGAATATAAGACCCTGGACCGGCTGACCTATACTGAGGCCAAACGGAAATATGACAGACTCCATCCTGTGAGAATGACATCTTCGTATGCAGCTGCTACAACAACTGTGCTAGCTCCATCAGTTGCGAGACTTCCAGCCAGCTCGATAAGCAGTACGACTCCTTCTGCCCCCTTGCCCGTGGGGGGCTCTCCCCAACCGGTTGCTCCTGCACCACCTACCTCAGGAGCAACCTCCTCCCACCCGTCGGGGACGTCCGTCCCCGCTTCTCAGCCGGAGAAGCGCCTAACTTCTTCGGCTGGGATGCTCCCTTCCCAGGGTTCCCCCAGCGGGAAGGATGACGGCCACCAGTGGCATAAGTCCTCACCAGCAGCCGGGCGTAGGGCTTCACGATCCTCCTCTGTCCCGGAGACTGAATCGGTGAAGCCTTCCCAGCCGGTGAAACCCAAGGTTCAGCGAGAGAAGTCCAAGAGAAAGACCTCTAAGGCTAAAGAACTTGCGGTGGCACCAACCCCACCGCACCTTTCGCGCTCTGCGTCTGAGGATGAAGTCGAGATTCTAGCGTCCGCTGAGGACCTTGATCTCGCTGGTCCCTCAGACGCCATGGATGCCTCTCGTCCGGGTACTGAATCGGTGGCAGTGAGTGAACAAGCGGCGTAAATTGCCTTCCCAGTCCTTTCACGCCTTTCTCAGCCATGGACAATACCATCCTCCAGTGGAACTGCGGCGGTTTTTTCCACCATTTAGCTGAGCTCCGCCAACTTCTCAGCCTTCGCCCTTTCTTCTGCATTGCTCTCCAGGAAACTTGGTTTCCGGCGATGCGAACCCCCGCCCTCCGTGGCTATCGGGGTTATTACAAGAACCGAGCAGCTTATGAAAGGGTGTCTGGTGGCGTCTGCATTTATGTCCTTCACACTCTGCACAGCGAGTCTGTCCCTCTCCAGACGCCTTTAGAGGCTGTCGCTGTACGCGTGTGGACGCCACAGGCTGTTACCGTCTGCAGTCTTTACATTCCACCGGATGGTGATGTCTCGCAGCATGTCCTGGCTGCACTGGTCGCCCAATTGCCGCCACCTTTCTTGCTATTGGGCGACTTCAACGCTCATAACCCTCTGTGGGGTGGGTCAGTGGCAACAGGTCGAGGCGCCATCATTGAGCATTTATTGTCGCAGCTCGATCTCTCGCTGTTAAATGATGGTGCGTTCACACACTTCAGTGTGGCGCATGGCACCTACTCCGCCATTGACCTTTCAATCTGTAGCCATAGCCTCTTACCGTCTGTCCAATGGAGTGTGCATGACGACCTGTGTGGTAGTGACCATTTTCCGATCTTTTTGTCACTACCACAGCGCCACTCTTCTGGGCGCCCTAGCAGATGGGCTATGAATAAGGCTGACTGGGACTTGTTCTCCTCCACTGCTGCTTTTGAGCCTCTCTCTACCGATGACATTGATGCGGTGGTTCAATCGGTCACCACCGGCATCGTTACTGCCGCCGAATCTGCCATTCCCCATTCCTGTGGGTCCCCTCGGCGGAAGGCTGTGCCTTGGTGGTCGCCTGAGATCGCTGAAGCGATTAAAGATCGCCGGCGGGCGCTCCAGCGTCACAAGCGACACCCCTCCCTCGACCACCTTATCGCCTTCAAACGGCTGCGTGCGCGGGCCCGCCTCCTTATCCGCCAAGGCAAGAAGGAGTGCTGGGAGCGGTATGTGTCCACCATTGGCCTCCATGTCACTCCCTCGCAGGTCTGGGCCAAGATTCGACGCGTCTACGGCTATCGGCCACCTGCCAGCGTCCCTGCGCTCTCACTGAATGGAGCAGTTTGTACTGACTCCGACGTCATTGCCAATCGCTTAGCAGAGCATTTTGCTATGAGTTCCGCTTCTGCGAATTACCCCCAGGCCTTCCGCTCCATTAAAGAGCGGATGGAACGTCGGAGCCTTTCGTTTCGCACCAACCACCCAGAATCTTACAATGCTCCATTTAGTGAGTGGGAATTTCGCAGTGCCCTCGCTGCTTGCCCTGATACCGCTCCTGGGCCAGATGGCATCCACTGTCAGATGCTGAAACGCCTTTCAGTGGACTGCCAGCGGCGCCTTCTCGATCTTTACAACCGTCTTTGGGTCGAGGGGGAGTTTCCGTCGCAATGGCGGGAAGGCATTGTCATCCCCGTTTTGAAACCTGGAAAGAACCCTCTGGAGGTGGACAGCTACCGTCCCATTAGCCTCACCAACGTTCTTTGCAAGTTGCTTGAACGGATGGTGAGCCGGCGCTTGCATTGGGTACTGGAGTCTCGGGGCCTTCTGGCTCCATCTCAGGGTGGGTTCCGTAAAGGCCGCTCCGCCACCGACAATCTGGTGAGCCTGGAGTCGGCCATCCGTACTGCCTTTTCCCGCCGTCAGCACCTGGTCGCTGTCTTTTTCGACATGCGGAAGGCGTACGATACGACGTGGCGTCATCACATTCTTTCTACGCTCCATGGATGGGGTCTTCGGGGTCCTCTGCCGATTTTTATCCCCAATTTTCTGTCGTGTCGTACCTTCCGCATGCAAGTCGCGGCCTCGTATAGTTCCTCCCACATCCAGGAGAACGGTGTGCCACAGGGCTCTGTTTTAAGTGTCTGTCTGTTTTTAATAGCCATTAACGGGCTTGCTGCGGCCGTGGGAAATTCTGTCTCCGCTTCCCTGTATGCTGACGACTTCTGCCTTTATTACAGCTCTACTGGCATTGCAGCTGTTGAACGTCAGCTACAGGGCGCTATCCGTAAGGTGCAGTCTTGGGCTGTAGCGCATGGGTTTCAGTTTTCGGCAGCCAAGACCTGCGTTATGCATTTCTGCCGGTGCCGAACAGTCCATCCTGAGCCGCGGCTTTATCTTGCCGACGAACTCCTTGCTGTGGTGGAGACCCACAGGTTTTTGGGGGTGGTTTTCGATGCCCGGTTGACTTGGCTGCCTCATATCCGGCAGCTGAAACAGACGTGTTGGCGGCATCTAAACGCTCTGCGATGCTTGAGCAACACCCACTGGGGCGCCGACCGCTCTACACTGTTGCGGCTCTACCAGGCGTTAATCCAGTCCCGTCTGGATTATGGGAGCCTGGCTTATGGCTCAGCATCCCCATCTGCGTTACGGGTGCTGGACCCGATTCTCCACAGCGGGATACGCCTTGCCACTGGTGCTTTCCGCACCAGCCCTGTGGACAGCGTACTAGTGGAGGCAGGTGTACCTCCGCTGCGGTTCCGACGCCAACGTTTGCTGGCCGCTTATGCTGCCCATGTTCTAAGCTCGCCCGGGCATCCAAACTATCGTCTCCTGTTCCCGCGGTCGGTTGTCCGTATGCCAGAACGTCGGCCCCGGTCTGGTTGTACAATAGCGGTCCGCGTCAAGGAGCTTCTCTCTGGGCTCCAGGGTTTCACTGTTCCACCTCCTTTCCGGGCTACTTTGCATACACCCCCATGGTGTGTTCGTCGCCCTAGCCTTCGGCTCGACTTGGCACAGGGCCCTAAGGACTCAGTCCCTCCAGAGGCCTTCCGCCGCCGCTTTTATTCTATCCTGGCCACGTATCAGGGCTCTGGTGTTGTTTACACTGACGGTTCGATGGTTGCTGGTCGTGTCGGATATGCGCTCACTCTAGGGGACCTTTCCGAACAACGTTCCTTGCCGGATGGCTGCAGCGTTTACACTGCTGAACTGGTTGCCATCTTTCGTGCCCTAGAGTATATCCGCTCCTGCTCAGGCGAGTCCTTCGTTATCTGTAGCGATTCCCTGAGCGGTTTACGAGCTCTCGACCAGTGTTTCCCTCGTTCTCGTTTGGTAATGGCTATCCACGAGTCTCTGCATACTCTCGCCTGTTGCGGCCGCTCTGTGGTCTTTGTGTGGACCCCCGGTCATGTCGGTATCCCGGGTAACGAACATGTTGACCGCCTGGCGAAAGAGGCCACCAGTCAGCCATCTCTGGACGTTGGCCTCCCAGAGACTGATTTGCGGGCAGTCTTCCGCCGCAAAATCTTGGCGCTATGGGACGATGAATGGCGCGAACTGCCAATGCGCAATAAACTCCGTGCTGTCAAGGAGACGACGGCTGTGTGGCGGTCATCCCTGCGAGCCACTCGCAGGGACTCAGTAGTTCTTTGCCGGCTCCGCATTGGCCACTCCCGGCTGACACACAGTTATTTACTGCGCCGGGAGGACCCTCCTCTATGTCGCTGTGGGGCAGCTTTGACAGTGGCCCACATTTTGCTGGCCTGCCCCCTTTTAGCTGTGGTCCGGCAGACATTTGCGCTGCCTGCTACGCTCCCTGCCCTTTTAACAGACGACTCCACTATGGCTGACTTAGTTTTACGTTTTCTTCGGGCAGGGGGATTTTATCATTTACTCTGAGTGTTTCTGTTTTATTTTATTGTTTTGTGTTGATTGTGGCCTTTGGCCTATGCTTTTACACTGATTTTTTTAATGTGTTTCTAAGTGGTTGGCCTTTCCTTTTTTAGGTCTATGGTCGGCCAACCACCGTCACACTCTGTGTGGTTTTAGTTTGTTTTGTCTTGTCTTTGTCTCAGTATCTCTTGTTCTGTATCGTCTGTGATCTCTTCTGTTCCTTGTTTTTATTCTCTGTGGGTGTTCTTTGTCTTTGAAAAAAGGGACCGATGACCATGGCAGTCTGGTCCCTTTAATCCCCCAAACCAACCAACCATAAAGCCTAGTCGTCTTCTCTCTATTGAGCAATTTTAATTGATTTTCTGTCTCGCTGTCACTTATCACAATAGACAGTTAAAAGAAGAAATTGTAATGTAGTTTTTCTCAGGTAAATAATTTTGGAAAATAGAATTAAGTATTTTTGCCTTGTCTGTGTCATCCTCTTTTCCTATGCCAGTGTGATAACTTAGTGATGGGATAAATAGATTTGCTCAAGTTCCTAACTTAACAGAAGAACACAACTTAATAGAAGTTTTTTGTGAGATTGAAAGGAATTTTATTTTAGAATTCATTGAACACTTCATACATTACTGTACATTATCATTTTCACTTCATTTTCTTTGTCAAAAAGGCTTTGGCTATGTTTAAATTGGTGTTGAAGTTATTTTTGCTCTTGGAGCAACATTCTGAATACTGCTGTTTAACCATTGTGCATCTTTCCCATCCCTCACAATGTTGCTCAGCACATACCTCCTCTGAGACATATTGTCTTGAATTTTGCACAGATGTAATCAACATTTTTATTGTCAGAGATCAATGTTTGATGTTGACTGAAAACCGTTTGTTTCATTTTCTAAGATGAAATATCTTCCCATCTTTCTCAACACTACTACTGACACACACAGTGATGCTACACTGTGCAACGCAGTTGGAGGATCACTTTTTTGAAATCCCATAATTGTTTGCCAGTGTGACACATCAGTGAAATTTGGTTCTACATTCCTACATAATGGTACAAAAGTGTGGTGCCCTGTGATGCCACTTGGGCTTGGCGATGCTTCAAACAGTACAGTACTGACACATGCGAAAATGACCACAGGTCAGAAGTACATGTGATGTGTATGGTGGGTTAATGATGTCACATTGGCACCAAATTTCACCATAATTCTGTGCAGTACCATCATAGATGTGTCAAACAATGAGAAAAAGTGTCAAACATACTACCGTTCAGAGTAAACACAAAAAAAACCATAGGAAGTGGCATAAAGGGCATCATTTATACCAACCTTTTCCTTGGGGCACCAATTCCAAACATTTTCAATCAAAAACGACAGTACGCACTGCGGTGAACAAAAGGATGACATTCTTGACAACGTTTGATGCTGCTGACACCCGTCCGATGACTCAACCCTTCTCCAAGTACGTCGTCAGGCAGCAACTCCTTTGAATGTGATCATGCCCATTTGGAGTGCATTGCGGCCACAAGTTTTGCTCTGGTTCACAGGTTGGAACCTGTAGGGACTATTCAAAACCATTCAACAAAATTTGAATGCGATCTGAAGCAGCAAACTGTGCTTAAGCTTTTTTAGCCCACTTGTTTCGTGCCCTCCTGTTGCCTAATTACAGAGGGATGTAACATTTACACATGCGTGAATAAAATGGGGACCCTTGGTGCCACCTGCTCAAATTTGTTGAGCTCTTTAAAGATGTGCTTGTACAGAGGTGACCTGTGACGAAGTCATAGGCACTTGCAGGTGAGCAACCCATTTGACACTTCTCTGATTCCATATGGCCTACTAGCAGATGGAAGAGCAGCTGTGTATCACACCTGCAGGTGCCTAGGACACACATCTCTGATTCTTATAGGGTGTCCTTGCCATTTTATTCAGTTGTGTCAGTGTTGCACCCTTTCGTGATCACACCACAGGAGGGCTGAAAAAGCATTAGCACCCCTTGTTGCTTCAGACTGTGTTCAAATTTTGTCAAATGGTTTTGAACAGCTGTAATGGTTTCACCCTGTACGTGCAAGAACAAGAATTTTGATTGTATTGTTTCACACTGTACACATAAGAGCAAGAATTGTGATTGTATTGCGCTCCAGAGGGGTGCAATCACATGCAGTGAGATTACTAGCACACAATATCCTTAGAAAAGGATTGAATCATGTGGTGGGTGTCTCAGTGTCAAATGTTGCCAAGAACATAGTCCTGTTGTTCATCACACTGAAAACTTTCATTTTCGACCACAAAATATGTGGGAATCAACACCCAAAGGAAAGGGATAGTATCATTGATGCCCTCTATGTCTCCCCCTAAGGCCTTTTCATATCAGTTCTGAGCAGTGGAGTGTCTGACGTGTTTTACTTGGACACCCATAAGAAAACCGTGTTATTTCAGCACTGCACATCTTGGTTTTGACCTCCATCAGGGAGGTTTCAAAAGAAGGGGTGAAATGTGGTTAAGACGGGGTGCAACGACCTTCCCATGTGACACATCCATGGTGGTGGTGTACAGAATTGTGGTGAAATTTGGTTTCCAATGTGACATCCTGAGCTGTGGCCTTTTCTTCGCATGCATCAACACCTTGCTGTTCGAACCATGACCAAGTCTGAGGATGATGTCGCAGGGCATTACCCTTTTGCAGCATTACAGAAGTATGTTGTATGCACCTTTGAGCCTAATTTCAAACTTGTGTTGCAGTGGGTGATAATTATGGTGTTTTGAAAAGTGATCCTTTAATTGTGTTGCAAATTTTATATCTGCCGTAAGGTTACTGATTTCCTGCTCTGTGTTAACTGAATCTAAAAATTTGAGCCTTTTTGTTACCAGGAGCTGTAAGATCTAACTGCTGCAGGAAATTTTTGGATAGAGCAATTAGACCAATACCATACGAATCCATGTATCTAGAACCTATCTTATGAATTGAATCTCCCAGTCAGTAGCTGGTAAGTTGAAATCTTACCCCCAATACTATAAAATGCCAACTTCTCCAAGCTTGCTCAGAAACATTCTGCCACTACTCTCCAGGCAGGCAGTTTCTTAGAACATCTGGTTATCGTGTACGATCACCTTTAACATTTATATTCATCTAATTATATCACGTACAGGATCTGTTCTAACTTCATTAGATATTATTGTATTTATTGTTTTTGGCTATAGACACGCCTCTTTCACTGCTGTCCGGCCAGTCTCCACAATATACATTTCAGCCTGGATTTAAATTTTCATTGCTTTCCTTTTCTAATACAATGCTGGCATTATTGCTGTTTATAAACAGGCCTATTTCTGGGTTCTATTTATGGCTGCTCCTGTCGTTAACTTATTTTACAAATCAGTAAATAATTAATTGTGTGTGCGCAAAGGTCAAAGGTTACTCTACATAAAAAACCATGTACACACCACATGTATCCTGCTATCTTGTAGTTGCTTTCTGTGTGTAGTGCATGCCTGACATTGTATGGGAGGGTGTCCTACAGTTATCCAACTAAAGGTGGAATTGATGTATCTGCATCCTAGATCTTTAAAGAATCATCAGAGTCTCTGTTTTAAGCTCTCCACTCAGCTCAAATCAGAGGATGACAATCAGTTCCACATCTCCAATGAAACCCAACCAGCAAACCTTCCAAGTGTACACTGGCCTTCTTTCCCAACCTGACTGCCATTTCAGTGGGGCACCATTTACTGCCTGACATTGGAGTGCCCAAGGACTCTGCACTTGTCTGGATCTTTCGAGATGATTGGTCACAGTCCCAACAGACGAGGCATCCCATGCTGGCCCAGATGTTCTCTTGGCAGCACAGAACAATCCTTATTATCTCATGAACCTTTCCTTAACCCTTGTTCTTATCATATGATATCCAGCTCTTCTGAAATGTGTGATGTATGCAACCTACTGTCACTATCTTCTTTTTCCTTTCCTTTCCTTTTGCTCTTATTCAGTTTACTCCTTCTTTCTGCAGATCTTCAACATTCTTGTCTCATCTGCAGTTTTAAGCCTTGTCTAATGTCAGTGGCAACTGGTGTATCATTGTATTTAGTTGCGTTGCACACAAGCTATTGTCAGAAAAGAGGGTGTACTTGTGTGTATGTCTTTTGCCCATTGTTTTGCTGATGTGGATTGGTAGAGATCTGACTAAACACACACACACACACACACACACACACACACACACACACCATTTGTCTTCAGAATTTAATCCTATCTTTTAAATTTTTTGATGTATTTATATGATAGTTTCTTTAAATAAAACACTAAACAACATAAACACGCTTCTTATAATATTTAAAATGAATATTTTTTTTTACAAAATGCATATAAAGGTGTAACAGAATAGGTGCACTTACATTCTTGTAATTAGTGACCTGTGATGTATGACACTGTAAGATGTTGTTGTGATGTGCAGCTAATTCGTGTATATCACTGATGCTCTAATAAAACTAGAATTTCTGTAGGTACTTTTTGCATACTAACACTTATCCTGATGTTTCCATTTTTCAGCTCTGGTATCCCGGCAGTTTGTGGAAATGACTAAAGCACGTATTGAAGGCCTATTATCAGCATTTCCGAAGTTGATGTCAACAGGCAAGCAACACACCTTTGTTGAAACTGAGTCAGTACGATATGTGTACCAACCCTTGGAAAAGCTCTACATGCTACTCATTACCACAAAAGCCAGTAACATCCTGGAAGACCTTGAGACACTTCGTCTATTCTCCAGAGTGGTCAGTATTTGTTTTTATCTGTGTCGTTAGGGGAGTTTGAATATGCTATAGCTACTTTTTGTTCTTTTATGAGAAAGCTTGAAGAGAGGTGGCAGTATATTAATGGAAAACTATACAGAAGCTACCGAGCAAAATATCGTATATTACTGCCATGAAAGAAATAAACTCGGAGTAAAATAGCTGTAAATCACAACTCCTCAGTGCCCAGGGTACTCAGCCAGGAATGGCTGGGTACAGACATGTCAACACTTGAGACCCCAAGCTGAGGTTAAGTCAGCATTGCCAGTCCTGTAGTTCTGTAAGCTCTGGAAATGTTTCAGCAATCACCACTGGGTGTGATAGTAGAACAGCGTGTGTATGGAAACAGGGACTTGGCTTAACCATGTGGATCATAAGGACTGGACTAATTGCACACGAGTTGGACATTGATGGGATGACAATAATGGGCAACCTCTGGTGCACCTGCAGCACCACTTCAAGTATCAGGCTTTCCCATACAAGTAAGGCTCTGTTTAGGTAGATGTGTCTTACCATAGCTCCTCATTGGTGCGGTTATGGGTCCCAACATCAAACCAACACAGTTTTAAAGGTGTGGCTGGACTGACTGAGATCACTATCACCCTTAAAACAAAGGAGATTTGATGAGCTGGTTTCCTGCAAAATAATGTACCAGGTGTACCAGTATGAAATGAGCGTTTTTTTGTGAAAATAAAACACTAATTTTGAATTGAAAAGTAAAAACATTTTATTCAGGGTACTGACCATTGCTTTCTATATATTTTGACCACCTTTCTGCCAATTTGTGGACACCACGCCAATAGACATGTTCGTCTTTTGAAGCAAACCAATCAGGCACCCAATTTTCGACTTCTTCCTAGGAATCGAAGTGTTCCTCAGCCAATGCGTGTCCCATTGATGAAAACAAATGGTAGTCAGAAGGGGCCAAGTCTGGTGAATATGGCGGGTGGGGTAGCAGCTCCCAGACAAGTGTTTTGATTGTATCCTGAATCAGTTTTGCTTTGTGTGCAGGTGCAGTGTCGTGTAAAAAACTTACTTTGCCATGTCTTCTGGCCCATTCTGGTCGTTTTTCGATCAATGCATAGTTCAGATTGATCATTTGTTGTCTGTAGCAATTAGTATTCACAGTTTCACTGGGTTTTAGAAGCTCGTGATACACCATACCTTTCTGATCCCACCAAACACAGAGCATTCATTGTCTTCTTGCTGAATCAATCTGGTTTTGCAGTCGATGTTGATAGTTGTCCCGGATTAACCCATGATTTTTCCCGTTTAGGATTCTTAAAATAAATCCATTTTTCATTGCCAGTAACAATTTGATGCAAAATTGATTTTCTTTCATGTCTTTGAAGCAAAATTTGACAAATGGTTTTTCGGTTGTTCATCTGTCTTTCATTCAGTTCATGTGGCACCCATTTTCCACACTTTTGGATCTTTCCCATAGCTTTCAAACGGCCAGAAATTGTTCGTTGTGCAACATTTAGCATATGAGCTCTAACGTGGAAAGTAAGCATTTCCGGACACATGTCCACATAACATATTTTCCTTGATGCCATTTGCTTTTGACTCAAAGTATCATCTTCATCCAGTATTGCTTGCATTTCGGAATCTTCGAACTTTTTCGGTGGTCTTCCATGTTTTTCATTTCTTACATCAAAATCATTGTTTCTGAACCGTTGAAACCATCTTTTGCGTGTTGCTTCTGATAGAGCATGATCATCATATGCTGCGACAAGCATTCGATGCGACTCTGCAGCACTTTTTTTCGATTGAAAACAAAAAATTAATGTTTTCCGCAAATCATCACTTTCTGGTACAAAATTCGACATTGTTAGCATGATGAAAACATATGATGATGTTTGTTCCATGACTTGATGTGTACTAAATATCTGTGACAGATGTCATACCAACCAAACAAAAAAAATTAAGGCTCGTTCACAACAAATGTTCCTTATCGACACATTTGTATCTTAACGCTGATTTCATACCGCTACACCTCGTAATTATATCAAAGGTGAATTACTGCTAAAATATGTATAATGTAATTGAATAAGTAAAAAATATACTCACCAAGAAACAGCAGCAGTGCATACATGTGAAGGTATTGAAATTTGCAAGCTTTAAGAGCCAGTGGCTTCTTTTGGGCAGACGTGTTGAAAGGAAAGGAAGAGGTGGCAAAGGAAAAGGACTGGCAGTGTTTAGGAAATGGAGGGTTCGGAAGTGTTGTCCAGAACCCATGGTCATGGGAGACTTACCAGACAGGATGAGAAGGAAAGAGTCTTTCGAAACAAAAGACTCATGCTTATACTGTTGAAATTTGCACTGTTGTGCACTGTTTTCCGTACAGTTAAGATAAAAGGCAGTTGGGGCAAGAAAAAAAACTAAATGCAATGAACCTATAACAATCTGCCGGAAACCATGGGACCCTTACACTGAAATACTCAGAGGAAATCCCTAAACAATCTCTGAAAGTTTGTCACTGGACTTCTGGTTCACCCTGTATGTTGGGGCAGATTACCACTATGTACCAGAGCATCCCTTTTAGCTGTCATTGTGACCTTTTAATTTGCAAGTATTCTTACTGCTGCTGCTGCTGCTGCTGCTGCTGCTGCTGGGTAGTAGTATTAGAAGACAAGTTTTCTCATCTGAGCATTAAAATAACCAATGATGTCAGAAGTATAGAGGATACAAATTCAGCCTGCAGATAGGCAGAATAAAATTCCTGAGTGAGATAAATATGTTAAATTTGAGTTTTAGGAAGTCTCTTCTGAAAGTGTTGGTCTGGAGTGTAGCGCCTAATGAACATAAAATATGAATGATAAAAAAGTACAGACAAAAATGAAATAGAAGCATTTTAAATGTGAATGCTGAGTATTAAGTTGGTAGATAAGGCATTGAACTATAAGGTATTGAACTAGAGAGCAGATAAACTTGAGGCACAACTTGACTAAGAGAAGGGATAGGTTTATTCAAGAGAGTGAATGAATGTGAGTATGAGTGTAGAACTGTAAAGTGAGACAAGGTTTGACTGCAGTATGAATGTTCAAATGGATGTAGGTTCCATTAATTATGCAGAAATGAACAGACTACTGTGGAGTGCTGCGCCAAACCTGTCTTTGGACTGAAGACTACACCACAACACCACAGTGAGAATAAAATGGTTTTTATGAAGCATGGTATTACAGAACTGAAGAAAATTAAAACTATGTTAATGAATTACTCTGATGCTTCATGGTATAAGTTTCATACTCAAGGGCAAAACTCGGAAATGTGTTTCACCAATATTTATCTGTCATGAACAAGTTTTTGCCTTATTAGAACATTGCTAAATTACAGTGCTAGTTACCTTTTACCTTGTAGCAACAAGTTTGCAATAAATAGTAATGAATAAATGTAGTTTGTAATATTTTTGTCCTTAAACAGTTCACAAGTAAATTATGTTTATCTCATTGGCTGCTCCTTGTATACATTACCTGTGTATTTGGCTTCTATGTTTGCAGATTTCTGCTAACACCTCAGAACTCGATGTTCATTGTAAATAAGCCTCCAAAGCCTTTATTTGTGTAATTTAAAGTAACTTCTGCCTTTAAGCAACAGTCATTTTATTTGTGTAGGTCTCTGAATTTAGATCATATGAGCAGCACAAATGTAGTAGAATTTGAAAAGCAGGAGCACCTTTTAAAATAGCATGTGTATGTAATTTTTCTCCAACTGATCTTTATCACTGCCACTTGCAGAAAGCTTTATCTTCAGCCAACATTGATATTCCTTTGAGTGGAAGATGTAAACAAAAAAAAAAAAAAAAAAAAAACATGGCATATCCATAAAGACATACACAACCACCTCATGTACAAATCTGTTTATGGGCAACCTGGAGGGGTACTTCTCAGCCACTTAAAATCCAAAACACCCCACCTGTTATATTCTGTGATACTATCTTCAGGATCTGGACCCAAGGCCAAGGTGAGACCTCACTCCATCCACATATTCAATGCCTCTCAAATCTATTTCAGTTAATAATCTTCAGTGTAATGAGCCACTTTTCTGGACACTGACTTCCCTCTTTGTGGCAGTTATATAACTAGCTACACCCACATTAAAACCCCTAACTATCAACAGTACTTGCACTTCTATAGCTACCATCTCTTCCTCCCAGTCAGTGACCATCTGTGAAGCTCGACTTTCTGGATTTGTTTCCCAGTACCACCCAAACAGGAACAGCTGAAGCACAACCTCCTCAAGGGCAATCCTACTCGTGCCCAGAAATGAAGAACATCCTCACCGAAATCTTATATCTCAAAAACGTGATATTCTACCTCACAACTTACAAAATTTCTTTTTCTTTTGCTGGCCCTCGTTCAGATCCCTGTCAAATTGATTATAGCCATGAGAGAGACCTAGACCACATGCGTGTTACATTCTGTTCCAGTTCTGTTATCAATATACCTTACTTCATTAGAGCAAGGGCTATGTGTCGAAGCAGATACATCACATATTAACAGTGTTGTGAATAATGCATGGTAGTTGTGTAAACATGACCACAAAGCTGAGGCCAGTGACCTCTGCCAAACACTGTGCCATTGCTTGCGAAGTGTAGATGTTTCACCACCCAGTGGCAGAGAATCCTGCTGCATACAAGAGAGTTCGCTTCAGCAACTGATTAATGACCTGTACCATCTGAATCCTCCCTTCACGGATCAGCATTCTAAATTGCACAGATGTGAAATGCTCTTAGCTAAGTTGCTGATATCGATGAGCAATTTAATTTTTTTCAGATTCCTGTCTTCAACTAAAGTGTACTTTTCTTACTTGTATCCGTTGCAGCTTCCACATTGTAATAGATTGTACTGGGGCCAATAAAGAAGTACTTTTTTCTCTCCATGAAAGCAAATGTTTGTTCACTTAAAAGACATAAATTCACTTTTATTGGATACCACCATAAAAAATAGATAAATATTCTATGCCAAGTGCAAAACCTTTAGAAGTGTTTCTCTCTTGCGTCTCAGTGGCTCAGCATACCCCCTAAAAATTACTATCACTCTTGATGTCTCCTGTGCTGTTTCTGTCAGTCTGCAATTAATTCAAGGGAAAAAAGTGATTTCCTCTAATGTAGCCAGTCTCAGTATCTTTATTGTCATCCAAAAAGTTGTTAATACCGGCCAGTTGCTGTGACACTAATAACAGTTCCAGCTGTGCGCTGTCCACTTACAGTAACCAGAGTATGTTTATCATGGCAATGACATCACAGCAACCCAACTGACTTGATTACTTTCTGAATGTTTTTTTGCTACAGTTTTTACCCAACAAAATATTAAAAGTTCTTTAATTCAGCCAGCAAGTTTTAACATGTTAACACAAGTTTTGTCACTAATTCATTGATGATAATGATGAAAAGGGTGTCTTATTTAAGTAATTTATACATGGTTAACCTCACATATATGAACTAGTGGATATATTATCACAGGGTGTATATGACCCGGGAGATCCGGGAAAAACCCGGGAATTTTTTCATCTGGGAGAAAACTGGGAAAAACACGGGAATTTTTTTTAGAATTCAGGGAATTTTTTGTCGTCTTGGTTTTCAGTTAAATTCTTGTAATTTTGACTGGTAAAAAGCGATACTCTAACAAACGATATCACTGTATCCCGCTTTTGCAGAATAATGCTGCAACAATAAAACATGAACAAGGAAAAAAAAAAAAACGAAAATAAAACATAAATTGCAAAGGAAATGTGCCATATACAACAAAACACAGTGCTCATACAAGCATCTGCCAACAGCAAAATGTGTCAAAGGCTTTAGGAAGACTATGCAATGCTTAATAGCAACATATTGCCTCTGATGAGCATGACGTCACAACTGTTTACGTTAGATTCGTTTTAGCAGTTAAGAGCAAGCTCTTGCGCATGTGCAGTTGAGTTACGTATGAGTAGTACCTTCTCCCACTTCTGGCTACAGAAACTTGGCTGTTGGCTGTGTAAGCAGTTGCAGCAAGCAGCTAGATGCACCTGGAAAAAATTTTACTGCCAGATTCACGCATGCGCAGCTGGCCCGGACCTATGAGTGGGGGGGGGGGGGGGGGGGTGGCAAACGAAGGTATCTGACCAGGGCGGGGGAGGGAGGGGCGCCAAATTCATATTCTTCAGGAGAAAAAACCTTGTTTCACAAAGTGCCTAGCATCCAGCGCACGTTGGTCTATCGGTTACTCATATGATTTTGAAACGCATCTCTGTTGCTTTTTGAACACACTCTGTAAGTTAATTTCTGAATGAATCATAAGTTGATTTTCGAATGCTTGCATAGTGTACGTGATGTTTCTGTCAGAGAATCCTCGTCGCACCTAGAAATAAACTTCCCTGCAGGGAAAATGGGACCGGGCCATATGAGCTGAGCGCAGTAAAGCCGAATGAGTGAACGCCAATCGATGTCTGATTATGTGGTTGATTATATTTGCGAATGATCAGCATTGTTATAATTACTAGTGATATCTATAGATTCAGACTACCAGAGTGGAAATAAACGACTAACAGGAATAACAGGGAAGAAAGATTATGTATTATCTTCTTGGTGTACCCAAGAAAATGAAACTTTGCCAGAAAATTTTCGGCCAGATCGTTACACTAGTAATGGCCAGTTGTACAGGCCCCATCTAGCATCCGCTTAAGTTCTATTGTGGAAGTACCGCAGAAAATGGCTGGTACGAACATAACAACACCTAACCGGAGAATAATCAGGGATAACTAAACCGGTGATTTTGGCAGGGTTACTGAAGTTAACCGGTGAACTAGTTTTGACTTTGACAAAGGCAGGAATAGTTCTAGAATTAGTCATGACAAGATTGTTTCTTAAAACGAGGAAGGAGAAGAAACAGGGTCATCACACAAATGATTGGAAAAGAGCACAGGTAGTCCCAGTCTTCAAGAAGGGTCGTCGAGCAGATGCGCAAAACTATAGACCCATATCTCTGACGTCGATCTGTTGTAGAATTTTAGTACATGTTTTTTGCTCGCGTATCATGTCGTTTCTGGAAACCCAGAATCTACTCTGTAGGAATCAACATGGATTCTGGAAACAGCGATCGTGTGAGACCCAACTCGCTTTATTTGTTCATGATACCCAGAAAATATTATATACAGGCTCCCAGGTAGATGTTATTTTCCTTGACTTCTGGAAGGCGTTCGATACAGTTCCGCACTGTCGCCTGATAAACAAAGTAAGAGCCTACGGAATATCAGACCAGCTGTGTGGCTGGATTGAAGAGTTTTTAGCAAACAGAACACAGCATGTTGTTCTCAATGGAGAGATGTCTACAGATGCTAAAGTAACCTCTGGCGTGCCACAGGGGAGTGTTATGGGACCATTGCTTTTCACAATATATATAAATGACCTAGTAGATAGTGTCAGAAGTTCCATGCGGCTTTTTGCGGATGATGCTGTAGTATACAGAGAAGTTGCAGCATTATAAAATTGTAGCGAAATGCAGGAAAATCTGCAGCGGATAGGCACTTGGTGCAGGGAGTGGCAACTGACCCTTAACATAGACAAATGTAATGTATTGTGAATACATAGAAAGATGGATCCTTTATTGTATGATTATATGATAGCGGAACAAGCACTGGTAGCAGTTACTTCTGTAAAATATCTGGGAGTATGCGTGCGAAACGATTTGAAGTGGAATGATCATATAAAATTAATTGTTGGTAAGGTGGGTACCAGGTTGAGATTCATTCGGAGAGTTCATAGAAAATGTAGTCCATCAACAAAGGAGGTGGCTTACAAAACACTCGTTCGACCTATACTTGAGTATTGCTCATCAGTGTGGGATCCGTACCAGATCGGGTTGACAGAGGAGATAGAGAAGATCCAAAGAAGAGCAGCGCGTTTTGGCACAGGGTTATTTGGTAAGCGTGACAGCGTTACGGATATGTTTAGCAAACTCAAGTAGCATACTCTGCAATAGAGGCGCTACGCATCACGGTGTAGCTTGCTGTCCGGGTTTCGAGAGGGCGCATTTCTGGATGAGGTATCGAATATATTGCTTCCCCCCTACTTATACGTCCCAAGGAGATCACAAATGTAAAATTAGAGAGATTCGAGCGCGCACGGAGGCTTTCCGGCAGTCGTTCTTCCTGCGAACTGTACGCTACTGGAACAGAAAAGGGAGGTAATGACAGTGGCACGTAAAGTGCCCTCCGCCACACACCATTGGGTGGCTTGCGGAGTTTAAATGTAAATGTAGATTATGGAAGAATATGACGATTCCAAATTTATATAAAAATCTTGTACTACTACTTTTTGATTTCATGCTCGGGAAACTGGAGCCTATGATTGAAATGTGAAACTATTTTCTAACATAAAACTGTTTGCTTGTAGTAGGCCTAATAGGCATTTCATGTTGGTCTGCGTGAATTATATTGTGTCTTGTTATAAAAATGACCATTTGTGCCAAAACAATCTCGTTTATTTGGTGTGTATTACAATTGCTGCAATGTTAGAAAGGCCTATTTTGTTGTATCTAGCAGACAGTGACAAAGTAGATGTAATCAGATGGAGAAACCACACCAGTCTTGGGTACTATTTCTATTAACAAGTTACACAGTATTAGACAACGATATTTCAATTTTTCATGTAGCAAAACATTGACGAACTTTGATGAGGTAATAGATTCTTTCGCAGAAAGGAAAGCACGCCATGTAAGATCAGAGAGAAAACAATGCTAGAAGCTAAGGACTGAAGAAATGTTTACTGCCTTGCTTGTCTCGTCTCTACTGGTTGTATGTATCCTATATATTATGTCACCCAAAACAGAAAGTTATTTTAACAGGCAATAAAGGGTGCAAATTTTCTGAAGAGTCCTTGTGTTCCCGATTATAAATAATCCCATCCAGTATTAATTGCGTTTTTTTGAAGAGGGGCAGGATGTCAAACCGGGCGACTGGGAGCCGGAGAGGCAGCACAGGACATTTTAATTTCCATTGTCCTGAATATAGATGATGTACCCTACAAAATGAACATATTTTTGAAAATTCAATTTTTTTTTTTTTTTTTAAATTTATTTTTTATTTTTGACAATGTATCTCAAATGCTCGAGGGAGAGGGCTGGGAGGGGGGGGGGGGGGGGGGGGTGCACCACTATCTAGGATTGCCACGGTTTGGAAATATTGTAGATCTAGGGCTGATGTGCAGAGCAGTCTGAGTTATAGTGGGAAAGTGTGTAGTCTCCATGTGACCCCTGTTTACATTTAATGATTTTGCTGTTTCCTCTTCGTTTACTGCTCTCACGTCAAATGAAAACAAGACAGATATCTGTAGCTGGGAGCTATCAAGTGAATTAAAATACATTCACATAATTACGGAAGGCTAATATACGTTATTAGTTTCAGATTTTCTTTCTGACAGTCATGCATTAATCGCCCTGTAGAACAATGAAGTTATTTTCGTCGGTTTGCTAAAGAAATTTTTTTTTTTTTTTTTTACGCTGAGGCAGTCAATGTATTTAAAATGAAGTGTTTAGTTCCACACTATTGGCTAATTTCAACTGCTTGCTGCATTTCAAGTGCACGTTTTCATCTTCTACTGGTACTCCAAGAAAATTTATATCCCGAAACCCACACTGAAAAGGTTAATATCAGGTCGAGGCCCACTTCATTGGGAATCTGGACATACGAATGTGCTCTTTAAGTATGCACTTTAAATGTGCCATTTTAGTATGGTCCACGAAATTCCGATGCTCTTGGAGTATCCTCTGGTGTCTCTTTTCTTTTATGGCATAATGTAAGATCTTTTAATGTTTTACATGTATGAACATATGGGCTTCCTGTGTCATAGTAGCCGCCAAAGCGCGATGGCACCTGTTACCTGGCGCTCTCTGACAACTACTGTAACAAACCTATTTTTAACAGGTCGCGGGAAAATATTTCGAATGGTGATTTGAAAAGTGTTACTTTCAAAGTAAATTTCCTTTTACGCAAGTTGAACTATGTGCGAGAATGTACGATGAATTTCTTAAATCACAGAGCGTTTGATGATGAGCCATTTAGAAGTATTTCGAGCCCAGAAGATCAGACATTCATGTCGTTATTATGAGCAAATTGATGTAGTGCTACAGGAAGCTTTCTCTCCTCTGCAGTAGCTAATTTATTTGTGGAAAACTCTGAGGACAAGCCACTGGACTTGGCTAAAATTTTTACTGGCACATTTGTATGATATTTATTAAAGTGTAACACGTGTAAAAAAAGATCAACATTATATGTGAAAGCTTAGCTTCTCTTGCAGCTTATAAACCTTAGAGACCAGTATTATATGTGAAAGCTTTGCTTTTCTTGTAGCAACACTATATGTATTAATTTAAAACATTAACTTTTCCTGTTTGTGTGTCTTAGCAGTGATGTTGCTATTGGCTGACTACATCACGTGTCCTGTGCTCTGAATATCCGCTGTCATCGGCTGGCCGGATCACGTGACATGAGCTATGACTGGCTTACAAAACCGCATAGCAGTCTCGAACGGTTCGGAAAGTGACAAGTGGTGTTTGGTGGAATTCGAATTTATACTTTCGTAATACGAAAATATGCAGCGTACATGTTGCTGCACATCAAAAATCTTTCCAACAGGGGTTTTCTGCCCTAAGTTTCAATTTCTAAAGTGCCGGGAAGTTCTAAGCCCATGTATAAAAACATAACCATTCAAAGAATTGATAAGTTTTACTGTTCCAAGGGAAAATACTTAATAACAATAAATACTTAATAACATGGAAAAAGTGTGTTTTCATCTGGGAGAAAGTGTATTTTTAACCGGGAAATCCGGGAAAAATCCAGGAATTTTCTTTCCTTGTCCACATATACACCCTGTATCAACTTGTGTTGATGTTGTACTGGGTGATTCAGCTGCTCCTACTGATGTCATTTTATGCAGCCCGCAATGTTATATCTAGCCTAAAAAAAAAAAAAAAAAAAGCAAAGTTCGAGGTCTTCATATGCTCTCACTCGCTAATTGCAAACTATTAGTCCTTTTAATAAAAAAAAAAAGGACATTTTTATTGGAAATTTAATGTGGTTAAAGGAGATACTTTAGAAAAGAGGCCATAGTTGACAAGTTATTAAGAAAAATGTACAAAAGTGACCTTCAAATGCATCCCTACTCAACCACCACTGCTAAGGATTTCTAGCATATTATTCATGGCACTCCCGCCAGCAACTGTACAAAAATTTGGGACTGCACAAATTATTTTCCACATTCAACATTTTTTTAGTCTTCATTGGAAGGCCAAGCACTTACAAATTGTAAAATTGATGTTTGTGTAAACTTTACGTAACAGTTTTGTGAATTTTAACAGCATAAAATAAACAATTACTTTGTTATAGTCATAAGGCCTTCTGACTGCGAAACTAATGTGCTTCTAAGGAATAAGTTTGAATCGAATGGACGCTGTAATTAGTTTTCGCATAACATATTTATAAGTGGTTTTTCTTTTGTGATCCTCATGGGCATGTTTAATAATGTTAACAAAATAGCCAACTATGTTGGTGGTGTAATAGCCCAATTAGAAGAGACCAGAAAAGATCAAATATTGAGAATAGCTTCTGCAATTGGAAATTTTTGTGCAGTGTTAGAAGGGAGTGCCATGAACAACATACTAGGAATTCTGACTGGTGAGGGATGAGTGTGGGAATGAAGGCACGTTTGAAAGTCACCTTTGTACGTTTTTCTTGAATAATTCGAAAACTGTGGCCTGCAGTCAAAACATATACTAGTACAAAATGTAACAACATTAAATTTCCTATGAAAAAGGTCCCATTCATTTTATTTACAGCACTAGTAGTTTGCATGTAATAAGTGAGAAAATGTTAAAATCTTGCATGTGATTTTTGAAGGCCAGATATAACATTGCAGGTTGCATAAAATGACACTGGTAGGGGGCAGCTGTATCACCCTGTATAGGCTGCTGTTTGTTTGCTAATACCCTTCAATACATACTTTGCTTAGGCAATTCTTCTGACCTCAGTTTCCACTAGACATTGTCCTACACTTTTCTCCATCCATGTTAACCCCATTTCTCCTGCTCCTTTCCTCTCTCCCTCCTTGAACTTCATACAAGGCAACTGTCCCTGACTTCTCCAGGATGAGCTTCTTGTGGTAACGTATTCCTATCTTCCCCATCTATCCCTCCCTTTTCCTAGCTCCCACTGCTCCCAATCCCACACTACTTCCAATTTCGTTCCATCTGCCCACCTGACTGCACACTTCCCAATACAGTAATTGTCTTTACTCATTCCATTGTTTACATTCCTACATGAATTTCAAAAAGAAATCATGTTTTTGTAGTGTGGTGTACAGAAAAGCTTTTCCTCCCTCATAGGGTTTTTATTTATTATTTTATTTAATTATTTTATCATTGAACATATAAAAAGAAACCATATCCAGTTGATAGTTCCCTAGTTTACCTGTAACATCAAGAAGCACAATTTTGTATCACCTACCGCTGGAGCAGAGATAGAAAGGATAATAAGTAGTAAAATAAAGAAAAAATCGTCAGCAGGAGAAGACATGATCCCTTGCTTCCTTCTCCATAGATGTAGTAAACTTACTAGTAAACCACTGTCTCACATAATAAATGCTTTATTTTTTTATGCAAAATTTCTAAGAAAATTTAAAATGACAAAAATCATACCAATACATAAAAAGGGATCTAAAGAAGATCCTGGCAACTACTGTCCAGCTGCAGTGTTCTCAGTATCCAGTAAAATATTTGAGCATGGAATGCCTGCCAGACTAAACTCGTTTCTTAGGAAGAAACTCATTCCTTCTGCTCAGTATCGTTTTTAAGAAAATAAATCTAAAGTACTGGAGGGGACTAAGAAATGCCGTTAAGGTCCTAGACCCAATGAAGGGAAATGCCTGATCTACACCTCCACGCGGTAGTGTGTGGGCAACGTCACTTCATGTGATGGCTAACATAGACAGGGACCTAGGGATGACCGGGATAAGTCATCACCCCAGCATTTGCTGGACAGGGCACCTTCTTGCCCTGGAAATGAGAAATGATTTCCAAAGGCGGAAGAACCAGCTGATGGTCAAGGGCATAGGATGTGGAAGGCAACGGGAAACCACCACATTAAAGAACTAAGATTATCCCAAGCATCAGCAGTAAACCATGTCAGTATCTTCTGTAAAATTTTCCGGAGATAAAATAGTCCCCCAATCGGATCTCCTGGTGGGGACTGCAAAAGCTACAGACAACGTGAAGGAAAAGAATCCCAATTTTAACATAGCCACTTGGAATGTGAGAACACTGCTTCAGTGTAGCAAGCTAGAAAATGTAAAACTTAAAATGGAATGACTGGAAATGGATATCCTAGGCATATCGGAGATGAGATGGCCCCAACCAGGTGATTTCTGGTCTGGAGAATACAGAGTCATTCACACCGGCACTGACCAAAATAGACCAGAAATGGGAGGAGTTGGAATAATTTTGAGGAAAAACTATGTGGGTGAAGAACCGGAGGAAGCAATTGTTGGCAAATAAGGACTTGGAAGAAGAGATTAAAGAGGAGACTGAGTAATCGAGCTCTGCATGAGGAACCAGTTAGTTGTTGCAAACACACTTTTCCAACATCACAAACGAAGAAGATACACATGGAAGGCCCCTGGAGACCTGGAGAGAGAACAGATTGATTACATTCTAGTGAAAGCACGTTTTAGGAACCAGACAAAAGATTGCAGGAGCCATCCATCTGCAGACATAGGCAGTGATCATAACCTGGTCCTGATGAAAAGTTCACCGAGATTCAAACGTTTGAAGAAGAAGCCAGTAAAACTTAAATGGGAACTATAAAAACTGAAAACTCAGGGACTGGCAAAGCACTGTGCTCATGAAACAGACAACCTAGCTAAAAATTTTCAACATGGTGGAGTAAATGAAGACTGGGTTCAAATTAAATCTGATATATACAAAGCAGCAGAAAAGATAGTTGGAAGAACTGAACCCAAAAACAAGAGGAAATGGATTACACCAGATATTATTGAGCTTATAGAAAACAGGAGATTATACAAAAATGCAACTGATGAACAAGGAAAAGCTGAATACAGAAAACTAAGGAACTTAGTTAACAGGGAAGCAAGGAAAGCAAAAGGAAATTTTCTTGAAGAAATGTGCAGAGAAGTGGAAGAAACTATGCAAAACAGAAGAACTGATTTAGCCTACAGAACTGCAAATCAATTTTTTAACAAACGTAAAACAACACCCTCAGGCACAATAGAAAATAAAGAGGGGAAAATGCTGTTTGGTGAAGAAATGGAAAGACTACATGGAGGAGTTATATCCCGGAACACCTCTTTCGGAGGAAGTAATAGGAAGAGAACAGCAAGTAGACGAAGATGACAAGGGAGCTAACATTCTGCAAGAAGAATTTGACAAAGCCCTAAAAGAACTACGAGACAACAAAGCAATGGGTATTGATGACATCCCTACAGAACTAATAAAGAATGCTGGTGACAGCATGAAAATCATGCTGCTTACTTACTAGGTCCATCTATAACACAGGAGAGGTACCAACAGACTTCCAGAAATGTATCATTGCTCCTATACCAAAGAAGGCAGCAGCTACAAAATGTGAACAGTACCGAACTCTAAGCCTAATATCACATGCATCAAAAATTCTCATAAAAATAGTTCTGAAGAGAAAGTGGAGGATATGCTGAGTGAAGATCAGTTTGGTTTCAGAAGGGGATTGGGAACAAGAGAGGCGATTCTGGCACTGAGACTCGTTATCGAAAAGCAATTACTGAAAAATAAACCAGATGATATTGTCTTTATAGACATGGGAAAGGCATTTGATAACATTATCTGGCAAGAGATGTTCAGAGTTCTGAGGAAAAGTGGAATAAAGTACGACAACATCCGTGTGATACTCAGTTTCTATAAGAATGAGGTGGCAGTAATTAGGAACTGTCACCAGGAACAAGAAGCAAATATTAGAAACAGGGTAAGTCAAGGATGTGCTCTCTCTCCTCTTATATTCAATGCTTACATCCAGGAAGCTATAGACAAAGTTCGAGAAAGTACTGAGGTGGGATCAAAATTAATGGGCAGAAGATAGACATGCTACATTATGCAGATGATATTGCTATAGTCAAGGAGACAAAAGAAGATCTAGAGGAAGTACTCAGAACAGTGGCAAAAATTCTATGCAATCAGTATGGAATGAGAATAAACAAGAAAAAGACTGAAGTGATAGTATGCAGTACAGGAGCAGAATATGAACCTCTGAGAATGAGAATTGGAAGAGAGGAGCTGGAAGTGATAGAGGAATTTACTTACCTGGGAAGCAAAATCATAAGAGATGGTAGAAGTCAGAAAGAAATTGCCACCATAATACAAAAGGCAAAAATTATATTTAATTGGAGAAGGAACTTACCTCACCAGCAACAACATCAATCTGAAAATAAGAAAATGTATCATGAAAGCTTTCGTTTGGAGTGTGGCCCTATATGGATGTGAGACTTGGACAATTGGAAGAGAAGAGAGAAGACAGCTAGAGGCCCTGTAGGCGTGGTGCTGTAGAAGGATGATGATGATGATGATGATGATCAGCTGGAGAGACAAAGTAACAAATGAAGAGGTGCTTAGAAGAGTACAGGAAATCAGATCTCTGTGGAGGAACATCCAAACAAGAAGAGACAAATTTGTAGGGCACATACTACGACACAACAACATCATTGGAACAGTAGCAGAAGGAGCTATTGAGGGAAGGAATCATACATGCAACAGATCATGAATGACGTATGTAACACATACGTGTAAATGAAGAGGAAGGCAGACAGAAGAGAGGAGTGGTGCTCTGCTGCAAACCATCCTTATGGTTGAACACTAAAAGAAGAAGACTGATGCAGTTCCTTGATTCTACCCTACACTTGGTTGGCAAGAAATGCTATTGGGTTCTTTCTTAACCTCACAATGGCTTTTGACATGATGAACCACAACATACTTTTGCAAAAGTTGGATTGGTATGGGATAAGGCAAACTGCTTGTGGCTGGACCAGTAGTTATATTAAAGATCGAGCACAGTATGTTCATATAAATAAAGTAAATAAGTAAGCCATAAAACGTGGTGTGCCACAGGGCTCAGTTTCGTGTCCTTTGTTAATTCTTCTGTATGTAACCAACCTCCCCTCCATCCTATCCACAGGCAAGGCATTTTTGTCCGCCGATAACACTAATGTCCTTATCTCAAATACAGCTAAATCTCTCCAGTCGGCAATCAACAGAAATACAGCCCAAGTAGACTCATGGCTAGCACCAAACAGACTGCTCCTCAGTACAAAAAAAAGACGTATGCCTAACTTTTCACATCATTCAGAACAGAACTCCCCTTTTTGCAACAGTAACTTTAAGTGAGAGCAACATTGAATTTTTCGATGACACAAAATTCCTAGGGATTCACATCACGGACACGTTCACATGGAGGAGGGGGGGGGGGGGGGGAACATGTTGTCATTGTTAGTTTCAGGCTAATTAGTGAAGGATGAGCTGAATACCAGCACATTGACTTACATGTGTCATGCTCTTTTCCATTCAGTACTAAGTTACAGAATCATTTTTAGGGGTCACAGTACCAAATCAATGAAATTATTCAAACTGCAAAAAAAGCAGTGAGAACAGTCTTGTACAAGCATCAAAGGCAAACCTGTAAACCACTTTTTAAAAACATAACTGCTCTCCCTAGTCAATACATTTTTCAACTGCTCTGCTTTTTTAAACAAAGTATCAATAGACTGGGCTAGAACCTGGATACTCACCACCGTGACACAAGGCCAAAGAGAGAGAAAGGTCAGTTCCCCATTCAACTAAACTGTACAATAACAGTGCTAAAAAAACAACCTTCAAGACCAATGTTAACAAAGCATTGCTTCTACAGTGTACAAGAATCTCTTCAGTGTGATCTATAAACCAATGTGATGTATACTAAGTGAACCATTGTTGTGTGTGTACATGTTATTTATTATGTTGTACACTTCTGTATATTGAATGACTGAGTAAGAATACATGTATAATATATCTTCTGTGTGATATATACTATGTGTAACAATGTTGTACATGTGTGTATTTTTCGTCATCTGCTTGACTTGTACCATATTATGTTGTACAGTTCTGTACATTGAATGATTGAGTGGATCGACAAAGATACAATACAATTGTATGATTAATTTGTAAAACAGATGAGAGAACTTATTTTGAAGTGTAATTAAATTCTCATATATTTCCAAAATTATTCTCTTGTACTTGCAGATCCCAGAGTACTGCCGAAGCATGGATGAAGCGGAAATTGCTGATAATGCATTTAATCTCATTTTTGCATTTGATGAAATTGTAGCTTTGGGCTACCGGGAAAGTGTGAACCTAGCACAAATTCGCACCTTTGTGGAAATGGACTCCCATGAAGAAAAGGTTTACCAAGCTGTGAGACAGGTATAACAGACATTACATATATTAGCAATTTTCAGTGCCCAGAATCCCTTTATTCACTGTACTTAATTTTTCATAAGATTCCAGTGAATGTAAAAAGTTATTTGGTTTCTGTACGTGAATGAGAGGGGAAAAAAGTTAACCATCAGGTAATAGCTTGAATGCCATAATTGTCAAAGAAGATAATCTATTAGTCGGGTGATGCTGAGGGAATTAGATTAGGAAATGAGACACTTAAAGTAGTAAAGGAGTTTTGCTATTTGGGGAGCAAAATAACTGATGATGGTCGAAGTAGAGAGGACATAAAATGTAGGCTGGCAATGGCAAGGAAAGCGTTTCTGAAGAAGAGAAATTTGTTAACATCCAGTATTGATTTAAGTGTCAGGAAGTCATTTCTGAAAGTATTCGTATGGAGTGTAGCCATGTATGGAAGTGAAACATGGACGATAAATAGTTTGGACAAGAAGAGAATAGAAGCTTTCGAAATGTGGTGCTACAGAAGAATGCTGAAGATTAGATGGGTAGATCACATAACTAATGAGGAAGTATTGAATAGGATTGGGGAGAAGAGAAGTTTGTGGCACAACTTGACCAGAAGAAGGGATCGGTTGGTAGGACATGTTCTGAGGCATCAAGGGATCACCAATTTAGTATTGGAGGGCAGCGTGGAGGGTAAAAATCGTAGAGGGAGACCAAGAGATGAATACACTAAACAGATTCAGAAGGATGTAGGTTGCAGTAGGTACTGGGAGATGAAAAAGCTTGCACAGGATAGAGTAGCATGGAGAGCTGCATCAAACCAGTCTCAGGACTGAAGACCACAACAACAACAACAATGTTGTGATTGGTGTGGTTTTGAAGTTGCCATTCAACTATAGAGAATGACGACTTTTTTGGGATGAAAAGTACCTACTGTGTCAAATTCAGATTGAGATTTTATCCGATTTTGACATGGAAGTTTACTGAGAACTGCTTATTCTAGGATTCCATTGCAAAAGACTTCGTAGCCATATTAGCAACTTTTGTGCCCACCCTCTGTGGGTGCATTGTCAACAGGGAGCTCTAGATTACCACACTTCCTTCGTCAGAAAAGTTCTAGGACAGTGTTTTTTTTATTTCTGAGTTTTCAATAATAAGAAAGAACAAATGTTGTTTTTGTGACCTGGTATGTGCACGTCCTTGGAATGATCTTTTCCATGTTTCTGCACAAACTCACCATGTGGCAGCTTGTGCTTAGCAACACACTGTTCGAGTTCTTGGTGCAATAGTTATAGTGCCACATGGGTGCTGATTGTGAGCAAAGAGTGAACATTAAGGTTTGTGTTAAGCTTGGGAAAACTCCTAGTAAAACATGTACAATGATTAAGCAAGCATATGCAGGTTAGTCACTTTCAAGAAGTCATGTTTTTGAGTAGCACAAAAGGTTTTGCGAAGGCAGAGATTCATTGTAAGACGATGCGAGAGCTGGTTGCCTATTTACAGCACATACCAGTCCAAAAATAGAGCATGCAAGGCTGTTGTTACAAGAAGACAATTATGTAACTGTGTGTGTGATATCAGAACAATTTAATCTGGATTGTGATGTTTGTCATAAGATTTTATGCAAAGATTTAGGGAAACAGAAACTTTATGCAAAACTCATTCCTCAACACTAACAGATGAACAGAAAGAGGAAAGATAAAGAATTCCTGCTGAATTATTGAACAGAGCCAGATGTGATCCTACATTTCTGTCAAAGATTACAGCTGGGGATGAAAGTTGGTGCTGCCAGTGTGACCCTCACACACAGCGTCAAAGTGCCGAATGGCGAGTCCTGTATCATGAGCCTCGAAAAAAATCAAACGACAACCTGCGAGAATAGAGGCTCTGTTGATTGCATTCTTTGATAGTTAAGGATTAGTTAACTATGAGTATGTTCCTCCAGGTCAAACAGTGAACCAAACTCTTTAATCAAAGTCTTGAAACATTTGTGACGAGGAATTCGATATCGCCGCCCTGATTTGTGACATTCTCAGGACTGGTTCTTACTGCACGACAATGCAAGGCCCAATCTGCTTTATCTGTTACCAAGTATCTGGCCAGACATTCTGTTATTGCCATCCCACATCTGTCACATTTGCCTGACCTCTCACCTTACGATTTTTTCTTTTACCATGAGTGGAAAGGCGACAGAAAGGGAAGCTTAATCAAGATACCGCAGGCATCCAATTGGCTACGAAAAATGAGCTTACGAGCATTGTACTTGAAAATCTCCCTGCTTTCTTCCAAAATCTCCAGAAACATTGGTAACTGTTTATAGATAGCAAAGGAGACTACTTAGATAGGAGCTAGGATCATACTTGGTAAGTGCAATTATGAAACTTTTCTGGCAAAGGGAGTATAATCCCCATTTGTAGTATTGAAATTAATATCCTTTGATCATAGTGACTGTGATAAAAGAGAGGCACTTACTTATCAAACACAAGCAGAAACAACTGGAGGACAGATGACAGACAAGCGACTTTTACATTGTAGTCAGTTTATTATTGAATAAATTAGCTGACAGTGTTAACTACAGTTGATTCATTATACGTAACTCACATTTTCTTCACCAAAATAAAAAGAAAGCTTTCGTTATTTACCAAACTCTCCACTCTCCAGAATTTGTTCTTTGTGGTTTCTGCTGTTTCCTAAACTAAACACACCATAGAAAACATTTGGAGATTGAAGAGTACAGAAGGTGGAAAGCAATGTCAGTGGAAGGACTGATGAGCTAAAATTGTGGAGTTTGAAGGAGCATACCCATAATGTGTGCCATCTTTTGCTAAGCAAAGTTTGGGTATCTTTTAAACAGATTTTGTGATTTCCCTAAATCGCTTCAGGCAAATGCCGGGATGGTTCCTTTGAAAGGGCACGGCCGATTTCCTTCCCCATCCTTCCCTCACCCGAGCTTGCGCTCTGTCTCTAATGACCTCGTTGTCGACGGGACGTTAAACACTAATCTCCTCCTCCTCCTTTAAACAGATTTTGTGTTCTTATTTTTTATGATATCATCTCTTAATTTTTCCAGTAGTTTTGCTGTTGCCACTGTTCTTATTGAAATTATTGTGTGAGAAACCTGCCTCACTAATAATGCTCGTGTTGTGCGACACATATTGTTAAGTTGCAATCAACTTCAGATATTTGCTTTTCACTGTTGCATTTCGCAAATTGTAGCTCTAATAAGCCTTGAAATAGGAATAAGGATTCATTTGTATTTGAGAAATTTGTTATTGTCATTTTAGTGATATTGACTATGCTGACATACCATGTGCACTTTCTGTTTCACAAAGTGTTGCAGCAATTCTAGAATAATGAATATACCAATGTGTGATATTAACATTCCTCCATTTCAGACTCAAGAAAGAGAAGCGAAGAATAAGATGAGAGAAAAGGCGAAAGAATTGCAACGACAGAGGATGGAGGCCTCCAAAAAAGGCATAAAGAGTCCAGGGTATGGGGGAGGTGGCTTTGGGAGTGGTGCAGGATTCACACCTTCACCAATTGTTGGTGATTCAGCAAATTTGTCACCTGAAATTAGCAAACCCAGCTTCACTGCCATTCAGTAAGTAATCAGAAATATTTCACAAAGACCAGACTAGTAATCACACTGGATTAACTCCATAAAAGGCGGCAGCATATTTTGTAAGCAGTTCCCTAACAAACTCATTGCTTTTATCTCTACACATTATAGAAGGGTTGGAACTTAAGTAGTGGCAACTATTTATTCACAACCAATACAAAAGAGTTACATGTTTGCACCTGTTCCTGTCCTTCAAAGTAGTCACCAGCATTGTGTAGAACCTGTTGCCAGCGATGTGGAAGGTGTAGTACACCATTAGTAGAACCTGTTCTGTTGATTGTACGAAAGGAGCGGTCTACTGCCTGTCGAATCTCTGGAACAGTTCTGAAGCGAATACCACGAAGTGGTTTTTTCGTCTTCGGAATCTTCCAACCCTCGTATTTCCACAATTCATGATTTGCCAGTTCTTGATGATGGCTTACTTAGTGAGTCAGTAACAAACTGATATGTTACCAGAGCAATTACTAGGTGCTGACTCTTATACGTAGGTTTTATGACAGATGTATACGCAGAGATATAGACAGAATGGTTGGCAGGCACAAACACCCAGGCCTATTTTCCATGATAAACAAGCTTAAGGATAATTGGTGAAATAATTAACTATGTATTAATTTATAATGATACAAATGTCAAATGTAGCACTAATGGCATTCTAATGAACCAAATAATGAAATGAAATGATCATATGGCAATGACGGCTGGGTGTCACCACCTGGGGAAGTTTGGCTGCCGAGTTGAAGTCTATTCAGTTGACGCCACATTGGGTGATTGGCACATGGCACATCAATGGTAGGCATTGAAAACCTTGTAACTCCATTTAGTTAAATTTTGTAGGTGAAGCAAAAACGGTTTCTTAAAAAATAATGTAAAGTGATACAGAAAATTGCTACATGTGTAACTGTGTAGTAGAAGCGTAGTTATTGACAGACTAGAAAAATCCACACACTTCCAAAACTTTCTTTGATTGTGGAGTTACTGGCAACTGGAATTAAGAGTTTTCACAGGCAGAAGGAGCTATGAGGTTTTCATTGCCTACCATCGATATGTCGGTAGTCAGTTACCAATTTTCTCTTAAAAGAAAGGGTTTCATTTAAACTGAATGGTCTATTTGAATTAGCATAGCATAAATAATTTATCAACTAATAAGTCCTAATGAACTATTGTCTAACTTCACACATGAAAACAACAAACACATTGCCCCTGTTGTATCCCCAAACAACTAGCAATAAGTGAAAAGTTGTGGCGGAACCATTAGGCACGTCTCCCCTTCGGTGTCAGCGCTTGCTCCGAGGTCAATTGACAGAGAAATGGTTGTGAGAGAATGTTCAAAAAGTGGCATACAACATGTAAGGCTAAAATTACAAAAAAAAGTTAGCTGTGAACATGTGTATTGCACAATATGTACAAGAGAATTTTAAGCCAAAGGTGTGACTGTGATTTGAAGTGTGCTGCTAAAGATGCTACAGCTTCATTCCATGCTGCTAGATATGAACTTAGTTTCAAAACCGCACATCTAAACTGGTAAAAAGTTGTATGACTCAAAATTTTTAGCTGTTTGAACTCAAATGTTGCATTCTTTGGCAAACATTGTGCAACAATAACGATGGATAGCTCAGATAGAAGTTAAGTAAAACTTAATATTTCAATCTTGGGGAGGGAATTCAAGTTACACTTTCTAAGTTTCGATGAAGTGCAAGTGAAACTGCTCAAATTTTGACACACTATCTTTTGCAGTGTGTGGAAAAACGTAAACTTGAAGAAAAGTTGGATTGTTGTACTGTTGAGAACTCAACAGCAATTTAGGTAGTGTGAAGAGAAAGGGGAATGAAAATGTTTTCAGAGTAGTTTGGAGTGATTTAGACAGACCTATTTGAGGAATTGGTTGCTCTGCCCACATGGTACATTAACCATTTCCGGGGGGTAATGTTTAATGTTTAATGTTTGATGTTTAATGTTTCAGTAAGCTGGTAAGACTTTTTAAGTAATTTCAAAGATATGTCCTTGTTTGGACCCAAAAAATATGGTGGGCCTTGTATTAATACACTACTTGAGAATCGGTTACAACTAATGAAAATACAGGGATGTACTTTCTTGAAATTAGTGGGAGAACATGGTCAAGCGTTGTGTCGCTGCTTTTGGTGATCACTCAAAATATGCACGCCTGGCCTGTTGAAGGCATTCTAATGTAATATTCTCATGTGCAGTGAATAATCTCATTGTACAGGGTACAAACAAATCACACACTTAACTTAAACACATCAACAGGAAGTTCAGGCCAGCGTCATATTAATATACAGGTAGATAGTGAGCTTCCTGTTGATGTGTTTGTGTGTAGTATGTAATTTGTTTTTATTCTGTAGCTCATAGTTTTGAGTTGACTGTTTGCAAATTGCGCTGTTGAAATATGATACACTTCTTATATTGACAAACAATTCTGTCACTAACAGAAGATCAGGGTTGTTTCTATCAGTATGCAAGACTAGGTAGCAAATTTTAGGGGCAAAAAATTAATTTCATATCAAACAGCAAAAAATTGAGCAAATATGAAGAAAAAAAATGGAAGAAAGGAAAAATTAAAACACCAAATTGTTTTCCGAAGCATGCAGAGCATTTAGCAGTAAGGATTTACTTACTTTGATGAAAGTAAACAATTACCTCTACCTACCTCAAAACTGAAGCAGTCGCTACTGAGCGATTAAATAAGATAAATGTATTCGGTTGATTTCTAGTTGAAAATGTTCAGCACATTCCTCCTGTTTCAATTATTTTGGGAACTTTCACAAATTGAGGACAAAAAACAAGCAACTGACGACCTTTATTGTCCTCAGTCAGTTTTGTCGATTTTAAAGGAATGGAGAACAAAACATGAAAATTGAGGACTGTCCCAGAAAATGAAGACCTCTGGTCATGTAAGTTTAACGATTAAAAGGCTAATAGATTTGCATTGTTGTGCTGTTGCATGGTGGCAGAGGTGGGGGGGGATATCGTGGAGACCAATGGTAGTAAAAACGAGGGGGCATCATTTTTCAGTTCTTGTCTATGGCAAGAGAACATGTAGCAATGGTCCTGCAGAAGATACAGTATGTGACCTACATCAGCTCATAGTTGTCCAACGGAGACTATACATTCTTACATTATGTTCCAAAAAGTAATTAAAAATTGAAATAACTAAATTGTGCTTTGACTAGTAGGCCAGAAAATGGACGAACCAGCTAAAGAACATGGCCAGCATACAGTTTGATTATAATCCATATTGCAATGTAGTTCACCTATGTTTATCAACCCCCCCCCCCCCCCCCCCCCATGAACCATGGACCTTGCCATTGGTAGGGAGGCCTGCATGCCTCAGCGATACAGATAGCCGTACCGTTGACGCAACCACAACAAGGGGTATCTGTTGAGGGGCCAGACAAACATGTTGTTCCTGAAGAGGGGCAGCAGCCTTTTCAGTAGTTGCAGGGTCAACAGTCTGGATGATTGACTGATCTGGCCTTGTAACACTAACCAAAATGACCTTGCTGTGCTGGTACTGCAGATGGCTGAAAGCAAGGGGAAACTACAGCTGTAATTTTTCCCGAGGGCGTGCAGCTTTACTGTATGGTTAAATGATGATGGCGTCTTCTTGGGTAAAATATTCCGGAGGTAAAATAGTCCTCCATTCGGATCTCCGGGAGGGGACTACTCAGGAGGACGTTGTTATCAGGAGAAAGAAAACTGGTGTTCTACGGGTCGGAGTGTGGAATGTCAGACCCCTTAATCGGGCAGGTAGGTTAGAAAATTTAAAAAGGGAAATGGATAGATTAAAGTTAGATATAGTGGGAATTAGTGAAGTTCGGTGGCAGGAGGGACAAGACTTCTGGTCAGGTGGATACAGGATTATAAATACAAAATCAAATAGGGGTAATGCAGGAGTAGGTTTAATAATGAATAGGAAAATAAGAATGCGGGTAAGCTACTACAAACAGCATAGTGAATGCATTATTGTGGCCAAGATAGACACGAAGTCCACGCCTACTACAGTAGTACAAGTTTATATGCCAACTAGCTCTGCAGATGACAAAGAAATTGATGAAATATATGATGAGATAAAACAAATTATTCAGGTAGTGAAGGGAGGTGAAAATTTAATAGTCATGGGTGACTGGAATTCGATAGTAGTGAAAGGGAGAGAAGGAAATGTAGTAGGAGGATATGGATTGGGGGGAAGAAATGAAAGAGGAAGCCGCCTGGTAGAATTTTGCACAGAACATAACTTAATCATAGCTAACACTTGGTTCAAGAATCATGAAAGAAGGTTGTATACATGGAAGAAGCCTGGAGATACTAGAAGGTATCAGATAGATTATATAATGATAAGACAGAGATTCAGGAACCAGGTTTTAAATTGTAAGACTTTTCCAGGGGCAGATGTGGACTCTGACCACAATCTATTGGTTATGAAATGTAGATTAAAACTGAAGGAACTGCAAAAAGGTGGGAATTTGAGGAGATGGGACCTGGATAAACTGAAAGAACCAGAGGTTCTAGAGAGCTCCAGGGAGAACATTAGGAAACGATTGACAAGAATGGGGGAAAGAAATACAATAGAAGAAGAATGGGTAGCTCTGAGAGACGAAATAGTGAAGGTAGCAGAGGATCAAGTAGGTAAAAAGACGAGGGCTAATAGAAATCCTTAAGTAACAGAAGATATATTGAATTTAATTGCTGAAAGGAGAAAATATAAAAGTGCAGTAAATGAAGCAGGCAAAAAGGAATTCAAACGTCTCAAAAATTAGATTGACAGGAAGTGCAAAATGGCTAAGCAGGGATGGCTAGAGGACAAATGTAAGGATGTAAAGACATATCTCACTAGGGGTAAGATAGATACGGCCTACAGGAAAATTAAAAGATACCTTTGGAGAAAAGAGAACCACTTGTATGAATATCAAGAGCTCAGATGGAAACCCAGTTCTAAGCAAAGAAGGGAAAGCAGAAAGGTGGAAGGAGTATATAGAGGGTCTATACAAGGGCGATGTTCTTGAGGACAATCTTATAGAAATGGAAGAGAATGTAGATGAAGATGAAATGGGAGATATGATATTGTGTGAAGAGTTTGATAGAGCTCTGAAAGACCTAAGTTGAAACAAGACCCCGGGAGTAGACAACATTCCATTAGAACTACTGACAGCCTTGGGAGAGCCAAGCCTAACAAAACTCTACCATCTGGTGAGCAAGATGTACGAGACAGGCGAAATACCCTCAGGCTCCAAGAAGAATATAATAATTCCAATCCCAAAGAAAGCAGGTGTTGACAGATGTGAAAATTACCGAACTGTCAGTTTAATAAGCCATGGCTGCAAAATACTGACACAAATTCTTTACAGACGAATGGAAAAAGTGGTAGAAGCTGACCTCGGGGAAGATCAGTTTGGATTCCGTAAAAAGTTGGAACATGTGAGGCAATACTGACCCTACAACTTGCCTTAGAAAATATATTAAGGAAAGGCAAACCTACATTTCTAGCATTTGTAGACTTAGAGCTTTTGACGATGTTGACTGGAATACTCTCTTTCAAATTCTGAAGGCGACAGGGGTAAAATACAGGGAGCAAAAGGCTATTTACAATTTGTACAGAAACCAGATGGCAGTTATTAAGAGTCAAAAAAAGAGGGGAATGAAAGGGAAGCAGTGGTTGGGAAGGGACTGAGACAGGGTTGTAGCCTATCCCCGATGTTATTCAATCTGTATATTGAGCAAGCAGTAAAGGAAACAAACAGTAAAGGAAACAAAAGAAAAATTCAGAGTTGGAATTAAAATCCACGGAGAAGAAATAAAAACTTTGAGGTTCACTGATGACATTGTAATTCTGTCCGAGACAGCAAAGGACCTGGAAGAAGAGCAGCTGAACGGAATGGACAGTGTCTTGAAAGGAGAATATAAAATTAACATCGACAAAAGCAAAACGAGAATAACGGAATATAGTCGAATTAAATTGGGTGGTGATGCGGTAATTAGATTAGGAAATGAGACACTTAAAGTAGTAAACGAGTTTTGCTATTTGGGGAGCAAAATAACTGATGATGGTCGAAGTAGAGAGGATACAAAATGTAGACTGGTCATGGCAAGGAAAGCATTTCTGAAGAAGAGAAATTTATTAACATTGAGTATAGATTAAAGTGCCAGGAAGTTGTTTCTGAAAGTATTTGCATGGAGTGTAGCCATGTATGGAAGTGAAACATGGAGGATAAATAGTTTAGTCAAGAAGAGAATAGAAGCTTTCGAAATGTGGTGCTACAGAAGAATGCTGAAGATTAGATGGGTAGATCACATAACTAATGAGGAGGTATTGATTAGAATTGGAGAGAAGAGAAATTAGTGGCACAACTTGACTAGAAGAAGAGATCGTTTGGTAGGGTATATTCTGAGGCATCAAGGGATCACCAATTTAGTATTGGAGGGCAGCATGGAGAGTAAAAATCGTAGAGGGAGATCAAGAGATGAGTACACTAAACAGATTCAGAAGGATGTAGGTTGCAGTAGGTACTGGAAGATGAAGAAGCTTGCACAGGATAGAGTAGCATGGAGAGCTGCATCAAACCAGTCTCAGGGCTGAAGACCACAACTACATGTTTATCATAGTTCTTAAGTAGTGACAAGAAAAACAGTAGGAATTAGCATTAGGTAAAACTAACTAAAACTTGGAATTGTGTGAATCAGTATTTCCCCAAATCCTGTTTAAGGCACCATAAATCAAATCTATGAGCACAAATCAACTTATTCCTATGGATGATTGTGGTGAAATTTTGAAATCCAGCAGCTCTTTAAATGATCATCTTCCCCAAGATGATCCTGAAAATATTAAAAGTCCTAATTTGATTCTCTTATACAACCTTGCTTGTGTTGAAACCATACACTCCACCTTCTAAATGTTTCAAGTGTGTTAAAATTGAAATTGCTTCACCAGGAATTTCCATGATTGTTATAAACCTGAAATTGAAAATCATAAGAGTCTTAACAACCTGTGTGGCAGAATCTCCATCTACAGAGCCACAGAAAAACTACTGAAAAGCTATGTTCCTATGTACTTCCAGGCTGCTCTCTTCCAATTTAACATATTTTGCACTGTCAATTTCACTAAAAGGTACAGTTATGAACATTAATTCATAAAATTACCGACATGTATAAACTGTTGGTTACATGCAACTTTTTAACATTCTAAAAACAGTTAAGATCCTTAGATGCCAGAAAGGCATGTGGCCCAGATGGTATCCCCGTAAGATTTAATGTTGAGTATGCTACAAATATAGCACCATTCTTATCCGTCATCTATCAGAGATCATTGGAATGGCAGAAAGTTCCACGGGACTGGAAGAAGGCCCAGGTCATAGCAATCTATAAAAAGGGTAGAAAATTGGATGCACATAATTACCAGCCAATTTCACTGACATCAATTTGTTGTAGAATCATGGAACATATTTTGTGTTCAGACATAATGACCTTTCTAGACTCTGAGAAGCTCATCTGCAGAAACCAGCATGGTTTTAGGAAACAGTGGTCATGCGAGACACAGCTGGCCCTCTTTGTGCATGATATACAACAGGTTCTAGATACTGGCTCCCAGGTTGATGCCATATTTCTCGACTTTCAAAAGGCGTTCGACTCAGTTCCGCACTGTTGCTTGCTACAAAAAGTGCGTGCTTACTGTCTATCCAATGACATATGCGGTTGGATAGAAAGTTTTCTGAGAGACAGGGAGCAGTATGTCGTCCTGAACGGGGTAACTTCAACAGAAACAAGAGTAACTTCAGGTGTGCTCCAGGGCAGTGTAATAGGTCCTCTGCTTTATATGATTTACATAAACGATCTGGTTGATGGTATTGACAGCGGCCTTAGACTGTTTGCCGATGATGCTGTAGTCTACAGGAAAGTAGTATCACACGAAAGTTGTGAACAAATCAATGAAGATTTGCAAAAAATAAATTATTATTATTCTGGATTTACAATGTGAGTACATTTTTCCAGCACCTATTCTAGATTACAGTAAGTCACTAATTATTGTTCTCCACTCTTCTCTATTTGTCCATAAATCTTCAGGAATGTTGTTCTTCCTCATTGCTGACTGAACTCCCTGCATCCATGTATCAGGTGGTCGTCCCCTTTTTCTTCTTCCAATTGGTACCCAGTCGATTATGCATTTTGGTAGCCTTTCCTGTTCCATTCGTCTGATGTGTCCATACCATTTAAGTTGTTTGTGCTCGATGAAATCATTAATTGAATTTTTACATTTCATCTTGTCTCTGATTACTTCATTTCTTATTCTTTCTCGTCTTGATATTCTTGCTGAACGTCTCCAGAAATCCATTTCTGTGGCTAATAATTTTGATTTCAGTTGCCATTTTGTTGTCCACACTTCTGAACCATATGTAATAATGCTGCTAACTATTGTTTTAAAAATCCTTATTTTGTTATCAGTTGTTATGTGTTTGTCCCAGAGAATTCCATTCAATAAAGAGATTGTCGTCTTTCCAGAATTTATTCTTGATCTAATTTCTTTGTCCTGTTTCCTATCATTTGTAATTTTCACACCTAAATATTTATATTCCTCAGTAGCTGTTATTGTTCCCATCCCTTCTTCTAATATTAAGTCTCCATTCACTCCACCAATTACCATGTACTTTGTTTTATTCATGTTTACATTTAGACCTGATTTTTTATATTCTTGAATCAATTTTCTGGTCATATACTCTATGTCCTCACAGTCTTGGGCTATAAGCAATTGGTCATCTGCAAATTGTAACGAGTATATTGTTCTATCATTTATTGGTATTCCCATAGCGTGACATTTTTTCTTCCAATTCTGTAAAGTTACTTCTGTATATATTTTATACAGTGTAGGTGAGATGCTACATCCTTGACGTAATCCTTTTGTGACTTGGAATCCATGTGATAGATATTTACCAATTTTTATTTTTGAAATAGAATTTTTATATAAATTTTGAATTGCTTTAATTATTTTTGGACTTATTCCTATTGATATTAAAGCTTTCCATAAACTGGATAAAGGCACACTATCATAGGCTTTTTCTATATCTATGAATACTAAATGTATAGGTTGTGCCCGAACCATTTTTGCAAAAAATAAATGCGTGGTGTAATGACTGGCAGTTATCTCTTAATATTAGTAAGTGTAACCTACTGCGTATAACAAGGCGAAAATCCCCATTAGTGTATGAGTACAAAATAAATGATCAGTCTTTGGAAGCGGTAACATCAGACAAGTATCTGGGTGTGACTATTCGAAATGATCTCAAATGGAATGATCAGATTACACAAGTAACGGGTAAGGCGAACTCTAGATTGCGGTTTATTGGTAGAATCCTGAAGTGATGCAGTCCTTCAACGAAGGAAATAGCTTACAATACGTTAGTTCATCCAGGCTTAGAGTATTGGTCGTCTGTTTGGGACCCTTACCAGTTGGGTGGGATTCAAGAGATTCAGAAAGTCCAAAGAAGAGCAGCAAGATTCGTGACTGGTACATTTAGCGATTGCGAGAGCGTTACAAATCTCATAGAAAGCTTGAAGTGGGACACACTTGCAGATAGAAGACGCGCTAAGCAGAAGGGGTTGCACACTAAATTCCAAAATCCAATCTTCACCAAGGATGTAAAGCATATATTATTACCACCAACTTTCAAATCGTGTAATGATCATCATTCAAAGATAAGGGAAATAAGAGCTCGTACTGAGGCGTTCAGACAGTCGTTTTTCCCTCGCGCGATCTGCAAGTGGAACAGAGGGGGGGAAATATGACTTTCGTGCGAATTGTGCCCTCCGCCACACACCAGTTGGTGGCTAGTAGAGTATATATGTAGATGTGGAGTAGAAAAACAAATGTTTATCCTAGGTTTGATTCAGAATTCGGAACTGATTTTACATTGTTTTTCATTTGGTATTTATGAATGTATACTGTACTTGGCACAAATTATGCAAAAACTTAATTACTAAGTTCCTTAATAGTAATTAGTATACAAACAAAATCTAGAAAATGTGTGTGCTTATATGATGTATTTCTGTCATATGGTGTTGTGTTCATGCAATTCAATTATTTAAACATAAATCAATTAATTACGTCGTTCTGGTGATTTCCACACTTTTAGTGCAGCATTTGACCAATACTGTGCTTGTAGCTGTACCAAACAATAGCATTTCTTAGTTGCTGTAATATAACACTTACAGTGTGATTTTCTCATGTTGCATTTACGAATAGAACTAACATTCAAGTTATTGTATTTTTTAATCAGCAGAGTTTATATTTTCTGTAATTTTTCTAATAACTAATGCAGCAATGGGGCTGTTTCTTCATGACCTTTAAAATGATGCTATTTGGCTTTTTTTTACCTATATGGATTGGTATCCTCGTTTGTTTCCAGTGATGCACAGAAATGGCTCTTTTTAAATTTTCTACTGATTCTTGCAGATGTAATTAGTTTACAGTCAGCCATAGCTCGCAGTGGAAAATGAATATGCTTTGTGATATCAGATAATTGAGTCTTTGCTTGCTCTGTATGGACCATGCTGCTAAATGTAACTTGCTGTTCCTAGCTCATTGCACATTAGTTGCTTCTCACACAGCTCTGTCAAGCTGACTGCTATTGTAAATGCAGTGTGCGGAGATCAGTAAATAACCCAGCTAGTGAAACTTTTGAAAATTACTTTTGACATTTCTAGTGCTTAAAATGCCTACATTTTCTCTAAGATCGTTTTACTAAAACTGCATAGCTTTGTATGGTAAGCTCAGGAGCACATTGGTCCATTCCATTGAAATACATCCTTTGTTGTGGCAGATATTAGTGCTGTATTCACTTCGAGAATATGATACAAAAATTTCGGACAGAATTTTTGGATGTATTTGTACGCTACCTCATCAAAGGATTTCATCCAAAGGCTACCAAAGTCTTTATTCTTTTGTGTGCGTCTTTCAATGACTCAACGCTGCTGCTATTTGATGAGTACTCTTCTTTACTCCTAAGTTATTTGTACTCACCTTGTGTTTGAGGTAAGTGGTAGATGGGCTGGCTTCTCAGATGAAATGTTGTCAGTGTCAATTCCAATAGAGGCACAACAATTGTGACAGAAGCTGGGTTACGTTATAAACTATAATCTAGCTAAATACACAATAAGTAAAGTAATAAAGCAGTTTAATGTTACCATACTGGGAATGTTGCAGTGGCAGAAGCTACTATAATCTTGCCACAAAATAAACTTCAGAGAAACGGATAGAGAAAACTTATCGTGCATAAAATGGAAACAACAGTGTAGCAGAACACCCGGAAGCATACCATTAGTCAGTCAAACCAAGGAACCCCAGAGGCTACAACTTAATATCAACTTATACATCTCTAAGAACAGCTGTGTATGAAGCATACAATAATGTGCACAGTCAGATCTGGGGAACAAATTTGTGCCAGAAAATCCTTGGAAGTTCAAGACCTGTAAAATCAATGAACAGATCACTTAGATTTTTTTTATTTCTAAAAATCTGTGGAGGCTATAATAACGCAATTGATATGCCCATATTATAAGTTTGATCATAGGTCTGGGAGAGTGTCATATTGTAAGTGATGTGCATCACATTGTAAATTTTGGCAAGGGTTTAATTTGCAGAAAGTAACTGAAAAGTACTCAATAAGTTTATAAAAGAAATAGATGCAATGAGAAGTTATCAAATACCAAACACTCTTCTAAATTTTAATATGTTGAACATCTCTCCTCTTATATTTTTGCTTCAGCAGTGATCCCAGGTTTCCATAAAATGTGGAACCAGATCCCATTTCTTCATATTTTCCTTATACCCACTGCCTCCAGAGCAGCTTTAGATTTCACTGCTTCTACAGCAATAGCGTACGAAAATAAAACCTGCATCTGACATGTGTTGTTATAGTATAAAAGTCTAGGATGTTTAGCAGATGTTTTGTTTGCAATTTAGTGTTCATTGAATGCAGTTCTGTTTGTCAGCCTACATTTCTAAAGTTTTTGTAACCTATTGTTAGTCTGTGTTTCACATATGAGGCTATTTATATGGTATCTAATAGTGACGTGTCTCAGGTTTAATTTATCACCTTTAACTCTACTTTCAACAGAAAGCCAACAGTTCCAGCAAAGGCAATGAAATTGGGCAGTAAATCAAGGGATGTGGAATCGTTTGTGGATCAGCTAAAATCAGAGGGGGAGAAGGTTGTCTCACCAACTATCAACAAGTCTGTTGCCAACACAAAACTACCACATGCCTCCACCGAGCCAACAGAAGAGTGAGTATCTTACAGCTATATTATAAACGTATCCAAGTATTAACTGACACTGGCTACCTAATGTTCTAAACTTAATGCAATTGTGATTTGCCAAAATGAAATATGAAGAAAGATGGTTTCTCAGCCAAGATCGCATTTGTAAAACTTTTATTTATGATGACTGGTTTCGGTAAGAAGCAATACCACCCACTGATCTGTGAATAGTATTCATCAGATGTAAAATGTATTACATTACGAAAACTAGCATACATGTTATTAATATAATGCATAGATTGAATTATTATTATTGCACGTATGCCAGGGAAGGTTAATACATGTGGCCAATTTGAGCTATAAATTTGTTCTATATCTTAATTAGCTGGACAGTTGACATAAGATGTATTGGGATATGAAAGTTAAAACCAGTATATACAGTATGCTCAAAGTTAAAACCAGTATTTACAAAATGTTGCACCAAGCACATCCATCCTGTATTACACATGACAGAGTACATTACTGATGCAAAAGTGCCACTGAACGGACACACAGCAAAAGTTACCGTATTTACTCGAATCTAAGCCGCACTTTTTTTCCGATTTTTGTAATCCAAAAAACCGCCTGCGGCTTAGAATCGAGTGTAAAGCAAGCGGAAGTTCTGAAAAATGTTGGTAGGTGCCGCTACAACTATAACTTCTGCTGTCGAATATATGTAGCGCTACACAGGTATGCTTTGTAGGCACAAAGATAAATACTTTCGCCAAAACCTCTGCGTCAGTAAATAAATTAAAAAAGAAAGAAAGAAAGGTGGAAGACGAGCTTTTTTTTTCTCTGCCCCGAGTTTCGACCACTGCATTTTCATACATTATCCAACGAAGTAAATACAAATTCCGTATTGTTCATCTTCGAATGTAACAGAATTTCAATGTACTACGAAAATCCGACTGGCAAGACTGTTTAGGATGTTTGTCAATATGGCCAACTCTACGTTCTGAATTTTTTCCTACCAGTGAGAAGAGTTGGTTGCTAATAGGAACCTGATGAAATGTGAATCACATGCAGTATTCTCTTCACCATAAGAATAATCGAATATAAACATTTTGCCATGTATTCTTTCGCGTTTGCTGCTATCTCATTTAAATCCTGCCTAATAAACTACGAAACTAGAGTGAGACAACAGCAAACGCGGAAGAATATACATATCGTGTCATGTTTATATTCGTATTATTCTTATACCTAATGTGATACAGTCAGAAATGAAGTATGGCAACTGACTAGATTTTTAAATCTAAGATGACTCTAATTTCTGTGCAAAATTTGATGTACTACAGAAGTGGCCGCAAAGATTTTCAAACGGAGAAAAATTTTCGCCGAACTCTCGTTCAGAACATGTTCTGAAATACGCAGTCTATTATTTGGTTCTTGTTGATCATTATCAAAGAAAGTGTAAGTAACAACAAATAGCAGTCTCTTGCCATTGTTTCGCTAATGAGACGATTCCCCTCTCTCTTTTTTTTTAAATTGTAAGCGGCTGTAGCGCACACAAAAGCAAGCCGTGCCGCGAGTGGCGACAGGCCGTAAACACGCACTGTCAGAATGCGACAAACAATGCATGACAGTACAGTAATGCATTTTCAGCTTAGGATGACGTGAACACCTATAACAAAGAAAACTGCACTTATCAGATCAAAGCAAAATAAGCAATCGATTCAAACCAGACAGAGCACGTGAAAAAGGAATGGTACTCGCATAAATCGGACGGAGCGCCTGACGCATAGCAATGGCTACCTGGTAAAGCTTAACTGCTAAGCTTACGACTCAAACCAAACTACTGTTGCTGTATCGTCATTCATTCGACGTAAATTGTGTCTCATATTACAATGGACCAACTTTGTTTCGATTTGGAGGTGCGGCCTAAAACTTTTCTCTCCCCTTAAATTTCGAGTCGCAAATTTCAGGTGCGGCTTAGATTCGGGAATTTTTTTTCCTTTAATTCGAGTCTCATTTTTCAGGTGCGGCTTAGATTCGAGTGCGGCTTAGATTCGAGTAAATACAGTACTAGAGAACATGTTGACATTTACTGCCGCTACAGGTGACCTGTGTGTTCAGTACATCATCAGTTGAAAATCTAAATATGTAATTTTAATAAAAATGTGATAACTGGTGTATGTTGAGTTGCAGACTGGCACAACAAAAACTATCAGAACTTCAGGCTTTATGTTGTGCCTTTCTGAGACTCAGCATCTCTGCTATATGGTGACAAGCAACTATCCTTTTTATAATATTGTTACATTCCGTCCTCGATGTTCCATTGTTTGATAACTGGTATACAATCATAAAATTATTTTGTTAGCAGATAGGAGCTAAAATATTTTCTAAAAATAGAATGAAGTATGTAACCATGTGGAAGTAAAACAGTAAGCTGTAGAAGACAACTTGTTAAGACTACAACCTAAGTTTTAATCCAAAATTCTGTCTTTGCAACATGTCTGATACAAGAAAAATAATCACATAGTAACATTTATTGACAATATGCTTGCACAGTGGAAACCTAACTGATAATGAAGTTTGCACAGCATAGAACCCCATATGTACTGGTAGCTTATTATACAGGTGATAAAGAGGCATTCCTGCATTAAGCAGTTTTAAGGTCAATGTCCACAGCACACACCTGCAGAGGCAAACACATCACAGGAGATCATTGACACAATATCACCTGCTCAGTATGCCACGATACATAGCCCAAGGTCTACATATGATTTTGGAATCTCAACAACCATTATAAAGGGAAAACATTAAAATCTCAAAACCACAATGGTAATATGACAATGATGACAAAGAAGATTCTTTAAGACACTAAAAGATTTTGATAAGATAGGGATGAAATTGTAAGTTTGAGGTGTAATTAAGCAGTGTTTTGCCCATGGGTATAAACAAAGACAAATCTACAGTGCAGCTACATAGAGGTCATAGAAAAATATATAGCCCATACATGATCCTGCTGAAGACAGCTGAAACAAGAGGACATTTAGCTCTGAGGTAGTGTGAGATGTCATGTATACAAGAAGAAAATTACAAAATTTAGCCTTTCTATCCTCTTCAACAGATAATTTATATAAAGAGCTCTTCTAAAATTGTAAGTAACATTATAATTAAGTCTCAGATTATGCGGGTGAAAATGTAGGCGAGAGATTTCTATAAAACGATTCACTTGCATCAGACTAAGGTAGTTAAGGTAGAAGATATTTTTAAAAATATGCTTACCAAAACGCAATTTGAGGATGCGTTAAATTTTTTCCAAAGTGAATTAAAAATATTGTCAGATCACATTAAGAGTAGACACAGTATAATCTTGAAACAGTTGGTGTCATATGCCCATAGAACTAATGCATTTACCCCAGATGGTGTACCCATTTTTGCCAATCAAATTAAAAATCTTTGTATTATTTAGTTTCACTGGTGCAGAAGAAAAATTACTAGAAAAGAGCTTGCACTATAGTATATTAAATAAATGTTAAGTGCAAGATGTGGAAGAAATAATAACTAATACCACAATTGTGTTGCATTCCTCTGTTATGAACTAAAGATAGATCGTAACAGTGGCAGTTAATTCAGCTGATGATATAAGTAATGAACTTAATGTATTATCACAAACTTTTAATGAAAGAATTATCTCGAATTCTATTAACAAAGAATTGCACGATAATCAAGCTATTGCGATCAGGGCAGACAAAAGCGCTGCTAATACACGATCAAGACTACATTTTAAAAACTGAAAAATTCTTTACTGCAAATAATATTGCTAGCATTGCTAAAAATTCAACCAATAAATTCAACCAATAAATTCAATTATAAAAAGAAAATAGATGACTGCAACTTAATTCTGGATGGTAAGGGAAAACATGGTTTGAAGGTGATGAACTTTGCTCTTCCTGCCTTATGTTCCCATGTCGAGGTGCTTAAATGTGAAAGAGCGTTAGACTGACCGTTGATGAGAGATTTGTGCCTAACTACAAACTGAAGAAATTTTTATGTCAGAAATTAAAAGAAATTTATGTTTTTGAAAATTCACTCAATATAAAAACCAATGTGGAACTTGCATTATTTTTACAAAACATTGACATTCCTAATGACTCCACATAGGTATCATTCGACATTAAGAATGTGTATAACAGTATTCCTCTTAAGGAATGCCTAGAAATTATTAACAAAAATTTATTAACACACCAAAAATTGAGCCAGGCTGAAGTTAAGGAACTGATTGAACTATTGGAACTTTCACTGTCCTATAATTAGTTTTCATTCGATGACAAAATTTATCATCAGAGTGAAGATCTGGTCATGGACAATTGTCTAGCAGGCACCATGGTTGACATTTTTGTTAACAGTTTAGAAAATAATTTTTTTAATAACAATACAAGTTGTGAAGATAAAACTGTATATGTATGAGACACACAGATGATGTGATTGCCCTCATTAAAGGCGACAAAGAGAAAGTGCTAGATTACCCTATTAAAAGAGTAAATGGCAAGCGTAAGTTCAGCATTTTCCGTGAACCAACATGTACAGATTCCATTATAAAGGCAGATTCCTGTCACCCACTGCAATATAAACATGCATTTTTTAACTCCATAAATCATAGGTCGTATCACTAGAACAAGATTTTATGGTCACCAAATTACGTACCTTGAAGCAGATTGCTGTATACAACAGATATAATAGCCAACTAGTCGAGACTTATTTATAAAAAAAAAATTGAAAAATAAACTGAACAACAATAGTAGTAAGATTCCCCAAAATAAGATAAAAGTTAACCCTTTGACTGCTAGAGGCACGCCACCTGCTTGGCACGTGGAGGTGCTCCGGCCTGCGGCATAATCTGGCGACCTGCGCTACGTGCCTGTCCCTCAGAGCCGCTGCTGGGACCGGATCAGCCCACACTGCCCAACCCGCCCTGTGCTGAATATTTGTTGGCTGAATACGACGCGCACAGAGTCTGTGAATTTTTGGCAATTTTGAGCTGTAATATCTTGGGCAATAGTTTTTGTAAAGAAATTAAATTTGGCCATCTTGTACAACTTTATGCATTCTCTTAAGAATAATAATGAAAAGAATTTTACGAGCCATATTGAGCCAGAAAATTGTAGGTAAATTGGCCAAAAAAATAGGCGCGTGAAAAAATTTCAAAGTTTGGCTTCTTGCATCTCCTGAGCTAATGCTATGACAAACGTGAAACTTGGCATGTAGTAACCTAAAAACACAAGGTCCTTAAATATAAAGTTTCATTTCCCTAGCACATTTCAGTACTGAATGAATTAAGCGCAAAATTGAAGATTTTGTAAAAACGTCAAAAATGCGATATTTTCGTTCCAATTTTGCTAAAAAACTATGCTCTGTAAAACATACCAAGCTGAACAACTGGGCATGAAAATCAGGACTGAAAACAATGTAAACTTCGGGTTAGCATATCTAGTTGTGTGAACACGTGATGAAAATGAAATTTAGAGTGCAATAGATTTACTGCACAATGATAAGGAATAAAATTTTTGATTCCCCTGCTATTTTCCAATAATCTACAAATTAGTTGAAAAGCTGTTGATTTTTATGAAAAGATGAAAGAGGGTATATTCGGTACTTCTTTTTCAAATACCGTTTTCTATTAATGCTTCAAAGCCAGTCTCACTCAAACAACAAATTTTAAGCCCCCCACCCTCCCCAGAACAATGAGTTTAATTTTCAGTATTGGCTAACAACAGAGGCAAAGTAGCAAGAAAAATGGTACTGAGAAAAGAGTTTTAACTTTGGCATTTTGTTTCCTGTTGATCAAAGGCGTTTAAATCTGGTATGGAAAACATGCTTTGTACAAGAAGACCTATTGTAATCTACTATGGATAAAAGAATAGAACTCTTACGTGTTAATAATTTAAATGTATCGTATGCAGATTAATATATGGGTTTCGTTATACTGGCACAATGTACTTGGCGTAATCACATTTGCCACAGTACAGATATTGCGCCATCTCACTCACAAAGTCCATTCATTTGCCAGTAAACTGCTACATATGAAGAAGTCTGGCTTCGTTTGAATAGTTTTATACCTGTTACATCTATTTCCCATCCTTCTTTTCAATCTGGGCTTTGGACCAGCACTGGCGAAGTTAAAAGTAGGTTTTTTTTAAGTAATTCATTCAGAAGCATCAATAAATTTTCTCAGATATAGTTCCCAATGATTAATAATGCTTCTTTTTATGATAAGTCTCAAAGCAGGGTGCAACATATAATGGAACGTTGCAAATTTTGCATTGGTATGTAGTTTCCCGGTGCACTTTCTGTTTCGTGCGTACCACACATCTGCGCATTAGCATACTTTTCTACGAATGTTCACTCACAATAACAGCTGGAAAATGTCTCCCTGTGAATCGCAAGGGATTATCGTCGTCATAGCGCCTTCCCCTACCAGCTTTTCTCCGTTCTGTAACATATTTTTCTACAATCTCCCTTACGAGAGAAAGGTGAAACTCTGCGAGTGCCATTTTTTGCGCTGTTACTGACTGGTGGAGAGCATGAGCATTTAAAATGCACAAATCCAGAATGTGAAAAAAATATTTTATACCATTTCACAGTCTTAAGCACTGATCCCACTGAGCTCAGTAACATGTCACAACGATCAACTGCACCCATACTTGGATTGCAATCTACAATACATTGCGGTTTCTTTATTTTTTTGCCTATATTTTTGTCAGTTTTCTCTGTTTCAACCATTTGTGTTGTGTGACTTGTGGTCAATATGTACACCTCTCTCCTATCGCACCACTTTATAGCAAGGACCTTGTCAGTGGACCTAAACTCAGTTTCGCCTCGTTTTAATTTCTTCTGCAGTTTTGGTATGTTGTGCCTATTCTTATGAACAGTACCACATGTGGCTGTTTCACAGTTGTGAAGCCAGAGGAACAGGTTCAGGCTGAAGTACCAATTATTGACATATAGAATATGACTCTGTTCCAGATATGGTCCCATAAGAGTTGCCACTACGTTGCCACTTTTTCCCAAATTGTGGAACCCAATTTCTGTTGCTGCGCCTGTATATACAATAAAATCTAAAATATACCCACTCTGGCAGTCACACAGTACAAATGTCTTTATTCCGAATCTACTTTGCTTGGTTGGAATAAATTACTTAAAAGATAATCGTCCTTTGAACAGCAAGAGACTTTCATCTATACAATGCTTGTGATGTGGGCGAAATCAATTACGAAACCTCTTTCGCACTGTGTCAACAATCGTCCTAATTTTAAATAGACTGTCACCTCCAGTACGTGCAGAGTTATCACTGAAGTTTAACATTCTCAGAAGTAGACAAAAACGGTCTCAGTACATAATTTTGCTGAAAACTGGTGTGTTCAAAAGTGTATCTCTGGACCAATACTCACTTAATTTTAACTTTTTAACTTGTGTCATTAGAAGGCAAACAGCAACAAAACAATACATTTCCTCAAGTACAGTGTCTTTCCACTTTGACAGTTGAGAATTCACAGATTCTGTAGTATTTTCTCTGGTGTAAATGTAAAAACGATATGTTTCGTCTGCAATAAATTGCAACAGTTCTTGAGACATAAATATCACAAAGAATGAAAGAATGCTTGAGTCAGTATCTAACTGACATTTGTGTCCTGAACTTGAGTCATCAAAGTAATGGTTTAACTGCTGGAAATCGGTTTCTTTCCAGTCAAATGTGTCACTTAAGCGCGGTCTTTTCCGAACCGTTTCACTTCAGATTCAGTTCTCCCCTCCTGATGTAAAGGGCTGAGGACTACAGCTTCAAGATTCTGTCGAAGACTCATCACTGTTAGAAACGTCAGATAATTCACACTCACTGTCACTCTTAGTGAATATATCCAGGATTTCTTTATCTGTGCAACCGCTGTGAAGTAACATTTATCACGTAGAAAACAAGAAAACTGACAAAAATACAGGAATCGAAGTCGAATTTGGCAAAGAGGGAACACAGCAACAAACATATATGCACTCTTTAACTATACAGTCAGACCACTGAACAGATACTGGAAGAGCAGGGTGGAAAGACAGCTCTGCGTGTTTACACGTCTGTAGTGCTCATGTAGCTGTGACTCAGTGCACCTAAACTCGTCCCCAGCAGTGAGAAGGCCAGTGGCATGGGACACACAAACTCGTCCTTAGTGCTGTAGGGAAGACCCAAGGCTGTGCGTATACACGTCAGTCGTGCCAGGGGAAGGGCGAGGCATGACGAGTTTACACGTCCCCAGCAGTCAAAGGGTTAATAAAAGTGACCTATAAAGGAAAATATTTCTGACAAATTTGAATGGCAGTTCTATAAATTTTATATTTCAGTAGCTTTTCAAGCCAACAACATTGAATAATCATAAATTATGACGTAAGATTGGAGAAAATGACAGATGTAAAAAATCTGGTGTGTATAAGCTGGAATGTGGACTATGTAAAGGATTCTGTATAGGTCAAACATGATGTTCTTCTTTTGCCAGACACAGAGAACATATTGGAAAACATAAAGACACAGCATTCGGTTATTGTCTGCAAGACTGTAAGAAGCACAACATTACCAGCATCAACCACAGTGTGAAGATTCTTCGCAACACACCTAAAGACAAGAAGTTTGATATTCTTGAAAGTTTACAAATAAATGGTCATCAGAACCAAAACAGCAATAATGTCCTTAACAACCAGATAGATTTTACAGACAACAACATCTTTAAATTGTCTCACAATATACTGTAGTTGCAATTTTTTGGCTTTAGCTCCTTTTATTATGCTTTACAGATAACAATTGCTAAAAATATTAAGTAAATGCTGTTGTATACATATCATTTCTCTAGTTTCAAGTGTCATCACAAGTAGACCATGAGCAATGGTTTGGGTTAAATATTTGACATTTAACATCATGTCAGATCTGATCATCAACTTGTCTCACCCGTCTTATGCTGGAATATGCATGGGCTATTTATTTTGCCATGACCTCATACCCTCATCATAGCTTTGTCCTTGCTTATACCCAAGGAGAACATATTGCTTAATTTCACATCAGACTTATGATTATATCCCTGTTTTATCAAAATCTTTTAGGTCTTAGTGATTTTTTTTTTTTTTTTTTTTTTTTTTTTTTGTCACTGGTGTCATATTATCTTTGTGGTTTTGAGATTTTAATGTTTTCCCTTTGTAATGGTTGTTGAGAGTCCAAAATCATATGTATCCCTCGGGCTACGTATTGTGGTAAATTGAGCAGGTGTTGTTGCGTCAGTGACCTCCTGTGATGTGTTTGCCTCTGCAGGTGTGTGCTGTGGACATTGATTTTAAAACTGCTTAGTGTAGGATTGCCTCTTTATGACCTATATAATAAGCTACCAGTATATATGGGGCTCTATACTGGGCAATCCCATCATCAACTAGTTTTCCACTGTGCAAGCATGTTGTTAGTGAATCTATATCTACATGCATATTCTATTCTGCAAATCACCTTCAAGTGCCTGGCAGAGGGTTCATCAACTGTGTGTTTATTTTTCTAGTATCTGATATGTTCCAAAAACAGAATTTTGGAGTATGACTTAAATAAGGTTGTAATCTCAACAAGAAGTTGTCTTCTTCGGCTTACCGTTTTGCTTCCACATAGTTACATATTTCCTCCTGTTTTTAGAAAATATTTTGGATTCTACCTGCTACCAAAATAGTTTTATAATTGTATACCAGTAATCACATTTTTAATAAAATTACGTATTCATAACTGCAATCGGCGACTGAATGATTACAAAAGTGACCTCTAGCAGCACTAAATGTCAAGACGTTGTGTAGGAACTTTTGCTGTGTGTCAGTTCAGCAGAGCTCTTCCATCAGTGATGTACTCTGCGATCTGTAATATAGGGTTGATACACTTGGTGAAACATTTTTAACTTCGAACAAGTGAAATATTTTGTAAATACTGGTTGTAACCTTGACATGCCAATGCATCTGATATCAACTACCTATTTTGGCTTCACTAAATATGTCAATGGCTTCAGCTTCACTTTCATTCAGACTGCCAACAATATTGACAGATTTCTTCTTGTAATTTATGAGTTGAGTGTTTCTTTGGCAGTGTACAAAAGACTGAAGAAGAAGAGAGATCTATGGGATAACAGATATGGGAAAACATTCACGTACATCTAGTGTCTTTTCATGATAACTCTAGCTTTCTTTATTGAATGAGTTGTCTCTTGGTATTTTATTCCAATATTATTGCTTGTTTGATTGTACCCCACATTTATTAGGTCTTACCTCTTGCTTTTCTATTATGTTTAATTTTATGTACATCTTCCTGCCCTGCCTGTTTCATCCCAGAATCCTGTGGAATAATGTTTTGTACTCCAATGTCAGTTGGATTAGATTTAATTTGATGTTACAAATTGTCTTTGATGCATGAATTCCAATTACTGAAGTCTGCATTGGACATTTGTTAGTAAAGACCATGAGTTTTTTAGTTCTGTGTGGCTGCAGTTATGGAAATTCTGGTAGAGAAGACAAAACAAACAAAAATTAGGAAAGACAGCCTCTCACATGTAGCTGACTTATGGTGGGATAGAGACAAATAAATGTAATAGTGTTCAAGTACATGCCCAGGCGCATTAAAATGTTTGGGCTACTGTGTAATTGTGTGTGGAAGAGTATCTACATACATTAGAAAAGAATGGTTGCTTGAAAGCTAGTAGAGAGAGAGAGAGAGAGAGAGAGAGAGAGAGAGGTGTGTGTGTGTGTGTGTGTGTGTGTGTGTGTGTACTAAACATCAGTAATTTTCTGGTGAGTGGTTGACTTCCCCTATTTCATTAATAGTTCTATGGAATGATCATTTCAAGGCAATAAACAGTCGAACTCCTTAGGGCAGATGCAGAGTTTTTCAATGCAATCTTATTTAAATCGCTGCCACTTGGGCGGCGAGTGCGCCACGGAGAAATGCTCGAGTATCTTCGCAGAAACAAAGTGACCAACAATTAGGGGATACATTAAATCAAACTGCGCTGTCATTCAGCATTACAATTTAAAACTTTTCATTGTGTTATGAAAACAATAGATTGCTATTCACTGTAAAAATTACACATTAGGTTGCAGACAGGCATGGTGAAAACACCGTGACATATTAGCCTTCAGCCAAAGACTTCTTCAGAAAACAGAACCTCACACTCATTCACTCAAGCAAGCCAACCTCATACACACGACTGCTGCCTCTGGCCACTCTGACCAGACTGTAACAGAAACATGTTGAATGGGAGCAGGGTGAGGAAGGGCCAGGGATAGCAGTGTACAGGTGGGGGAAGAGGAATAAGTGATGCCTGGCGGTGCATGCAGGGAGTAGAGGTGGCAGGAAAGGGCTGACACACTGCATCGGCAGCCTGGCCACCTGGGGATGGCAGATCTGCAGTGACAGGAGCTGCTCCATTGTATAGTATGTTACAGGTCTCACAAAGGCTTACAGAGCCAGACACTAACCTTAGACCTAGTCTGTTATGGCATACACCCCCCCCCCCCCCCCCTCTGCCCCAGAACTAGCTACATAGGAGCGCCCTCTTTGTCCCCACTACCACCTTGATTGGAACAGCGAATCACATTCTTCATCAACACTTTGATTATTTTATCATTTTGCCCTGAAATAAGGGACATCCAATCCAAGATCCATCCCACCCCTCCAAAAGTGTTGTTCCATTATTCACCTAATGTCCACAACATCCTAGATGGTCCCTATGCCACTCCCAGCCCCAATCACATGCCATAGGGATCATATCCCTGTGGAAGACCAGGCTGCAATACCTGCCCAACTCAACCACCCAGCACTTTTTATTTCAGTCCTATCATGGGTTTATCCTACCTCATCAGAGGCTGGGCCACATGTGGAAGCAGCCATGTTATATACCAACGCGGCTGCAATCATTGTTCGTCTTTTTATATTGGTATGATTACCAACCAGCTGTCCACAAGGATGAAGGACCATTGCCAAACTGTGGCCAAGAGCAAAGTAAACCACCCTGTCCAACAAGAAACAGCTATACGTAGCATACTTAATTTCAGTGGCTGCTTCACAACACAGGCCATCTGGAGCCTCCCCTCTCTTCTGAACTGTACAGGTGGGAATTGTCCTTACAACACATTCTCCGCTCCCGTTATCAATCTATGCTAACCTGCCATACTTGTACCTTGTACTCAACACTTTCTGCCCCCTCTGTCCTGTCATCTCATCGCATTTAATTCGCCTGCACACTCTTATTGTGCACTGCTCTTTGCTGGTGCATCCACCCCATCTCTGCTCCTCTCCTTTCTGCTCCCTGTTTCCCTGCCCCTCTCCCTTCCCCACAACTCCTGACGCTGTACGTGTCAGCCCTGTCCTGCCACCTCTAGCCCCTGCAAGCTTTGCCAGGTACTGCCGATGCCTCTTCCCCCACTTGTACCCTTCTGTCCCTTCCCCCACTTGTACCCTTCTGTCCCCCTCCCCCCACCCCCAGACCTGCTCCAGATTGTTGCTTCCATTCAATGCATTTCTGTTGCATTCTGGATGTAGTGGTCAGAGCTAGCGGTCATTTGTGTGTGTGTGTGTGTGTGTGTGTGTGTGTGTGTGTGCACTTCTCTTTCCTGAAGAAGGCTTTGGGCAAAAGCTAATATGTAACAGTCTTTTCATCATGCCTGCCTGCAACTCAGCATGTCATGTTTATGGTAAGTAGCAATCTGTCCTTTTCATAGTACTATTGATACAACCTGGGCTTTCCATTGGTTGACTTTCCATTTTGTGATATTTGTTGAAACTCTTCAGGGTGGACTGTTTCCATTGTATTTAACTCAAACTGCTTAGAAATTAATCTTTGTAATCAACAAAATCATTGTGATAAAAATCATTGTCACTTGTGTTTGTACTTAAACATTATCCTAAAAGCCCTGCAATCCCTTCCTCAGAACGGACTATGCGTGAAGAATTAGGCATTTCGTGCCTACTAGAATGGAGAGCAGCTACGAAGGTGGGTTCATTGCACGTTCTGCACACACAGAGAGAGGGAAGATATGTTGCGACGCTGTCAATTTCCTTCCGTCAGTTCACACTCTGAGACAGCTGACGGCGTGCTAGCATAAACAGCGTTCCACAGTCAACTTTAAAGAACTGCAGTCTTAGTAACGAGAATCCACGCGCGAGCGCGCACACACACACACACACACACACACACACACACACACACACACACAAACACAACAATAATCCACATAGAATTAATTAATGTTGAACTCAATCACGACATTCCCAGTCGTATAGAATATCGGGATAAATAATTTTTCTACATGAAGTTCTATATGGTTGAAGATAACAGACTCTGAAAGTAAAACAGGTGTAAAGAAAAACATAAAAAACCAGAAAACCACTGCATTTGGTAACAAGGTATATATGCAAAACTTTATGCTGTTTTCAGATTTTTCCATTGCTTACATTAGGCATCCTCAGTGATTGAATACACTTAAAGTATTTTCAAATTTTAATAATATGTGACCATAAAGATATCAGCAACAGATCGTTTAATGTGTTACTAAAAGTTAATTTTCTTTCATTGTGGAATCTGCTACGGTGTTATAGTGTGTGTACTTTGTTGAATGAAATATGCTCTATGATGAAAACAGCATTGTTACGAGGTCAAAGATGAAACTTGAGCTACTAGTAATTTTTTATGCTGCTGCAGGCACAGTCACACAAATAAAGTCTAAGTAGCAGTAATTGGTACTTATATATTTCACAGCAAGAAATCCACACCATCGTCTTTGCTGTCTGACATAGATGAATCAGACTCGGCAAGATTTATGATGAATGGTTTAATAACCGTGTCCCTGCCAATTTCCCTGTTGTAATCTTCATCTTGCAGTTTTTCTCCGTGTCTTACGCAAGCCGCCCTTGCGGATGTTGAGATGCTGTCAATTGCCTCACGTGTAAGTCTCTCAACATATGCAATTTTGAATGTATTGTTCTTCTCCGCAATATATGCTTTCACCTGAGCCCATACCAGCTCGACTGGGTTGTAATGGCAATGGTATGGGGGTAATCTAATGATACAGTGTCCATACTGCTTTGCAGTTTCATCTATTTCATAAACTCTGTATGCAGGCTTGTGTTGATTGACAAGAACCAGCAATTCTGCTCTGGTATGTGATGAGTTAGGAGGTAGTCCATTAGATGACAGCCATGCAATAATGTCTGCCTTTTTGGAGTGTGTATTTGGAGCTTTGTTCACTTGCACTGAGTGGATGCTCGCAATCTCCTTGACTATAACTGAAGACACAGGAATATTCGGCAATAATTGTTGTGTAAACCACCTTTTGAAGACATCATTTCAGAGTGGTAATCTTCAGAATTCTTAGCTTTTAACGCCTTAAAAATCAGCTTACCCTGGTGAATAAAGCCAGTATCTGCTGATCCGACATGAAACACTATAATTCTGTTACTCTTACCAACAGCAACTTTTAATCCACCATACCCATCACTCATTTTCCAGCACATAGCCCTTACGTGGTTCTGATTAACAAAAGTTTCATCTAAGCAATAAATTCGAGATGTGCCAGCTTCTCTGATCTCCTGCATTGTTCTCAAAAACACAGTTCTTGCTGTTACAATATCGCTTTGTTCCATTAATAATTTCCTACTATCGTTTGTTTTCTGATACCTGAACCCCATGTCTTTCAGTATCCTCAATATGGTCCATTCGCTTCTGTTAAAATTTTCAGCTTATTTCATATGCGAAACTAGTTTTTCTGTTGTTGGATACTCGCCTTCAGCATACATGCTGAACACTATGCGTGGCAAAACATTTTTCATGAAATTGTCTAGCTCACCCACTTCTTTTTTGCAGTTGTGTTGCTTCACTGGTGATTTGAAAACAGCTTAGCCGTAGGCTTGGATAGACATCTTAGCTTCGCTGGATGTTCTCTGAACAGTCGTCAAACCAACACCACAGGCTTCAGCTGTCTGCTCATGGCATTTGGCAACTGCATGATCCGTGCCTTGTGCCAATGTGGATTCAGCGGAAGATTGTCTCTCTAAAGTATTTGCACACATGAAACACTATTCCTCGTGCCTGTTTGTGTAGCACTTGGCGGGATTGCTTACCATCACTCATAATGAATGCTATGAAGGCAGTCAGCATGGAACACTACGACTGAAATACACAGTTAGAACTTCTGAGCACAGCACAATCTGCACAGAATGAAGACAAGAATGTCACTGGCGTGCGATTGGCTGAGAGTCACATGGTACACTTCCGCATGCTTCTGCATATCCGACTCTGACCCCCTTCATAGCTGCTCTCCACTCTAACTTGAATATTATAATTAGAACCTTTCTCCCAACACGACTGCTACAGTTCGACAAAGAGCTAACACAGGCTTTCCTAGATGGCGTTATTATGCAGCATGCCTAGTCCAGTCAGATTCAAGAATGGGGAATGTGTGAGCTACATAAAATCGTGTTGATTGAGGCTCAACATCGGACTGGAAAACAAAACTTGCTGTGTTGAGAGCCACTCACTGTGGGAGAGGAAAAGGATAAGTCATCACTATGTGCAAAATTTTGCTTTACAAATAAGTTAATGGCCACTCTGCAATTGCAGGAAGTCTTCATTGTTACCACACTGAATAAACCTGAGCAACTTGGAAGTGAAAGAACTTCCAAGGTAGTAGGATGAGGGGAGGGGGAAGCACAAATGATTGATTTTAGACATTCGCCTACAGCTTTCCTATTCAAGTAAATGACTTGAGCAGCTCTGCTTGAGGACTGGCTCTATTGTTACACATTTTCACCGTGCTGGAGCCGTATTGGGTGTCAGTGGGTTGAAAGGGGGAGGGAGGTTGCATCGAGTGTGTATTGCCTGCTTAGATTCCCATAAAAGCCCTACAAACTCTTCCTAAGAAAGTACTGTGCGTGAAGGATAAGGCATTTTGCTTGTATTTACTTGAGTATAAAGAGACGATCACAGAAGTGGGATCTTGGGATAGGGATGCTAGTCTGTGAATGTCATGGAGTTTGGCGAGAACATTGAGAGGGTGACTGAAGGTGACTGGTTGGATGTAGTTTGCCAATTGAAGAATGGGAAAGTCATTCAGAGGTTATTGGTATAGATGTTGAGAGATTTGGTGTTCAACCACATGCATTTACAAGGCAAGCTTAGTTTGTAGGGAAGAACATGTTTGACATAGAAGGGGTGGCAGCTATCAGAATGTTTGTTTGTTAGTTGGATTTTAACTGAAGTTTGGATGTGATCTTCAGTGAGACAATTAGTGTCCAGGAAAGTGGCTTGGGGTTTGATGAAGAACAGATAAATTCAAGTCCAGGCAAATATCATCAATGCATATTTGCTTAGCTAGGGCCTCTGGGAACTGAATGAAGGTTCATGCATGCAGCCAGTGAAAAAGTTGGTGCTGGACAGGCTATCATGCTTCCTATAGATGTCTTCCTGTTTTGTTTTTGTATCTGGCCCTAAGTAGCTATGGCTAAGGATGAAATAGACTATGGTGACTGTGAAAAATATTTTTGGGACCCTTCTTATGGAGATTCGTAGTAGTAGTAGTGTTTGAGGGCAGAGGTGCTGTATGTAACTGAGATTTTGCTCATTTTTCTTATGTCCTCAAGAAGGAACCTGTCATTGCAAAAGCTAGGAATACTACCAATTTTAATGTTTGTGTCAGCTTTAATGTGAGTTGTTCCTTCTGAAAGTAACCACGGTGCAGTCCATCTCTCTCTTTATGATTTTAAAACTCAACTTAATCCTATTTCTGCATCCGAAAACTACAAACTTCTCTGTATTGAATAGCTTGCTTTCACTTAATTTCTCTGTTTAGTATTGACTTTATATTGTCGACATATGTATATGGTGCATTTGGAATGCATGTGTGATATAGTTTATTGCAATTTGTTTGTTATCAATTACTTGGTATCTGTGTGATATTTATTTTGGATATGTGACAGTATTAGGCATCTGGTTTTGTATTTTTCAGCTGTAACTCATTGAAGGATGTCATTTTTTCAAGGTTTGTACTTTGTTTTCAGTTTCATCTGATATAAGTACTTCTTTCTTTGTATTCCATTTCCCTCTGATATTGGTAGAATTTGCTGTCATTTCAGGTTGTATAACTTTTTATGTTTGTTTTTAGTAGAACTACAATTTAGCACTTTGGTTTTAGCTGACATTTTTGCATTTAAAGTGTAGACTATTTTTTTTAAGTATTGCATTTTAAGAACTGAGATGTTAAAGAGCAGTAGCCATTCAGGAATGGTACATAGTTTTGTAAAATGTCTCCGTCTGCACAAATCATGTAGATGCCTGCCACTGCCTGACCCTTTCATTCTTAAGGCTTTGAGTTTCTTTTCTCAAGCCTATTGTTACAGATTTGTAATGGTTGACTTGGGTTTCCACTGGACAAAAATTGTAGGTGGTGTTCCTTCCCACTTTTGTAGCAAATGAATGAAAGTGTCAAGTATCTGAAATACATTGCCAGGATTTTAATGGGATCACAGAACGATGTAGAATAAAGAAAATGGTAAGGGTAGGTAGCACCTGTCTTAATCTTGACAATGACAGCAATGTATCATAAGACAATGAAGGTTTCGGTAAGTCATCCTGATATGTGACAGATGAAATGCCGTGATTCTGTGCATTGTGTTGCTGTAGTTACTTTGGTGGTTTAGGCAAATAACTAGATGTTTAAGCTTGGAGAGTAGATTCTTGTATTCTTGGCTGGTTAGAGATGATGGCTGTCGTATAAGAGGCACAGTTTAGTCTTGTTTAAATGTTACCAAAATGAGAATGCCTCCACCATCTATCTGGTCAGTTCTGTGTTGTCAAGCAGAATATGGTGCCACAGGTGTAGTACACATATGGTGTACTTATATCTTGCTGTTGGCATGTACCAACATGTACTGCAGCTCCTCAGCTCAGGCATCCTGATTCAGTTTTTATAGCGTCCAGTGATAATATTTCTGTACTTGTACAAATATTTGTGCCCCATGATGTGTCGTGAGCAGAGGTGGACATGTGATGTGATGGCTTCTGCACCATATAGTAAGGTGGTGGTTCTGGGTGATACGGCTGGTTACCAGTTATCCTCTGCCCTACCTTCACATAGGACACTATCCTTTAATGCATTGGTTTCTACTCTGACGAGAAGACACCCCCCTTCCCCTTAGTCTGTGATGCCTGTGACAAATGACTCGGTGTAAGCCAGAGTCTGTGAAGAGGGCATTTTATATTCGAACCAAAGGGCAGAAGCTAATGTAAATGGGGACCAGCCCTCTGTCTTAACTAATTGTGAGATGATTGTTAAAATCTTTTATAATTTTATGCATTGTCCCGACTCCAGCCTGAGGTTGGAGGTTTTTAGTATGCTTCAGATTGGCAGCCGCGTATGTCTGCCATAATTTTTTAATCTCTTTTTTTTTTTTAATGTGTCAGTTCATAAAAGGTTATCTGACAATAGAGACAGACACATTGTTTACTTTTTATTTCCATACAAGTTTCTTTTTAACTTCAAGCCATTTTAGTTACATTTGTCTCATCATATTTTAATACGGAAGCTAAAGACCTTGATGTCTTATGCTCAAACGATCCTGGCATCATCATAGTCAGTTGAGCGATTCCCTTTGATCTAATCCCACAAACACTTTTTGGTGCCTCACACAACAAACTGGATTAAGTCTAAAAACAATGTTTGATAATGGGTATGCTAGCTCAGAATAACAGCCTGATAACATATATGCACAGGTAAATGTGTTGTGGGGTTAGAGCTGGCTGGGCTCACCTCCAAAAGCTGTCGGTCGGCCGGTAGAGTGTGTGGACAAGAGGCTGTGTGCACATTCATGAGTGGTAGCCTTGGCAGTTGTTGAACTTTTAGCTGCGTATGCCGACGTATGTGGTGTGCCTTACAACTGCGTGCCTGGATCTCGTGTGTGGATGTGGATCTATGGGGGACCCTACACCCCTCCTCCCTTGGGTGGGGGTGGGGGGGGGAAATTGCTGATCCCGAGGGCAAGTGTTGCGAATGGCCATGATGTGAATATGGCATCCATGTCCATGGAGGCCCCAAAGTTGAGAGGAGCATGCAACCCTCAGTTGCCAGAGACCTGGGGTTATGAGCGAAAGTGGCCGGCACAAGGAGAGCCCCAATGCCCCTGTTGCAGCACAAGTTAGTATCCATAGTGACATCTGCCAGCAGTGTGGAATGTGTAGGTGACACCAGCACAGTCTGAGACTGCTGCTGTGATATTGAACTAACAAGGGGTATGCACTCCAGCTGGGGCACCACTGTACTGGAAGCTGCAGAGGTGTAAACTCTTTGTGTGGAGGTGCTGCTGTCAGTGGAAGAGCAGTTAGGCGGCACCCAGCTAATGGGGTACTGGTGAATGCGGTGTTATGGCTATGACTGGGGAGGGACGCTACTCATCCAGATACGGAATTGATTTCAGTGGTATCAGACCTCCTGGTTCCCTGTTCATTGAGTGTAGATGCAGCGACTGTGCTGGTACTGTACTGTACTGTACTGTGCTGGTGCTGGTGCTGGTGCTGGACAACTGCCGGTGTCCAGCTGGGGCTCCAACCAAAATCATGTTCTGAGACTGCTGTCGCCAGTGTGAAACCCGGTAGGCTGGAATGCGATTGCGGATTAGCCGCAGGACGGGGATGGCTGGCACCCATGGACAAGTTCCACTGGACCACAGGTACAAATAGAAGTCATCTGGTAGGCCATCACAAAAAAAATGAAATGCCTGTTTGGCATCGAAGTCCGGTAGATATTTTTTCATTTGGGTCTTAAAGGTGCGAACCATGCGCTCTGCTTCCACATTAGACTGTGGCTGAAAGAGAGGGGAGCGATCATGCCAAATGCCTAACCATAGACGGAAAGGGTAATAGGAAGGACTTCCTAAGAAGAAGAGGAAAAAAAAATTGGAGAGTGCTGGACCACTGAAAAGTGCAAAAATGCGTCGGTGACTATCAGCCAGAACACATTCAGAAACGGACCCACAAAATTGATATAGGTGCGTTTCCAGGGCTGTGTTGCTGAAGGCCATGGAGAAAACGAGGATGTGGGAGCCAAGTGTTGGCTAGCACTCTGGGGACACACAGCATGCAAGTGTTCCAGCTCTTTATTGATGCTGGGCCAATTTATGAGTGTAGACTTCAGTGCAGAAAGCACCCTAGTGGTCTTCATGTAACAGCTGTAAAACATCCTGCCGCAAACTCCCGGTAATGACCACTCTGGGAGCTACTTCATCCATGGAGATGAGGAGAACCTCATCTAAGACTGAGAGATGATGAGGCAAGACAAAGTAGTCACCAAGTGAATTGGATGAGTGGCCCAGAGGACAAGGCTGTCTACTTGCCTGAGGATGGGGTCAGCCGCTCTTACTTTTGTGACATGAATACTAGTCATCTAGCAATTAGAAAATATCTACCACTTGTTGGGAGGAAACATCTAGGTGAAAACGCCCAAGTTAGCTCCTCCCAATTGAACTTGGGGTCCGTGCCAACAAGCAGCTGAGATAAGGCGTCCATGTTGGCGTGGTGTCCCACGAGGGGAAAATTAATGTCATAATTGTATTTGGAGAGGAACAAGGTCCACCACTGCAGTCTATGGGCCACCTTATTGGGGGTGCAAGCGGACATACTAAATAACCAAATTAATGGCTCACAGTATGTAAGTAGTTGGAATTTGATGCCATACAAGAAAACGTAAAATTTGGTGACCACATACAAAATGGCCAGAGCTTCCTTCATGACCTAAGAGTACTGGGCCTTTGCTGGACTGAGAGTTTGGATGTAATGCCAGTGGCTGCTTGGAGCCATCTGGATTCTGATGGGCAAGGACTGATCTCACGCCATCTTGCGAAGTGTCCGTAGCCAAAACCAATGGTTTGTTGGGATCAACGGTAGCTAGACACAATGCGACAGGAGACGTTACTTTAGTGTGCTCAAGGACTGGTTGCATGCTGGAAACCAGACAAAGGAAGCACCTTTGCATAGAAGGAGATGCAGTTGGTGTGTGATGGTGGATGCCCTGGGAATGAAAAAGTGTTAATTGGCGATTTTGCCTAAAAACAATAAGGGATGTGGCATGTCCGTAATGGCCCTGACAAACCTCTCTGTGGGTCAGGAGTCTTGCCTCGAGAAGACGTGGCCCAGATAACTCAATAGATTGGAAAAATTTTGACTTCTGCAGATAACAACACAGACAGAACTGGTGTTTTTGAGAGAGGGCCTGAAGGTTGTGCAAGTGGTCGCTCATGCGACGATGTCATACTGGTAATTGAAGCGGTGCACAATATTACACATGACTTTTTCCAAATAGTGCTGAAAAATTGTGGGAGCAAAATCAACTGTTGGCATTGATAAAGGCCGAATTATGTGTTAATGGCTATGATACACTTGGACTCAGTTTATCCAGGGGTAACTAGTGATGTGTTTTGGAAAGATCAGGTTTGGAGAAGAATTGTTCCCATACTAAGCATGTGAAGATTTGTAAGGAAGTGCCATTAGGTATGTGTTGACCATGGACTGAATTCATGGAGGCCTTGAAATCAATGCAAAGGCGCAGTTTACCAGAGGGTTTCTTAATGATGACAGGGGATGTGGCCCATAAACTAGAGGAAATGGGAACCACAACCACAAGAGAGGTGAACCTGTCCATCCCTGCCTTGACTTCGGAGCGGAGGGCCAAGGGAGTTTTCCTAGCATGAAAAATCTAGGATGAACCCACTGCTTCAAAATTATGTGTGCTCAAAAGTCTGTGGCGCACCCTAGGCCTTCCATAAAGATATCCTGAAATTCTGAGCACAGAGATTCCAGAGACTGATTGGGTTATAGATTGAGTCACTAGTTTTTATAGCGGACTCCCTCCGTGAACTGCTCAAGCAATGGGATTTGCTATTTACCATATCCCCTGAGGTGCCTCGTTACCTGCGACAACTGCAAAGAGCTGAGGTCTTAATATATTTAGGCATTAAGCAGGGAAACTACCAAACTGATATCTACCTCCAGATGCAACTGTCAAAAAAGAACTAAAACTGTGATAAAAAGCTTGTTGAAATCATGATCAGGAACTAGCTCTGATGAAGACACTTCCTGAACATGGTCTCTGATGCTGCATTCTGTGCAGTTGAGTGGCAGATTATTGCATTGCTGCCCGTTCTTCTGACGCTTATGACAGATGGCATAACGCTGGGGACTCCTTGATCTGTCAGGTATGGAGTAACACAATGGCAACAGGGACCAGTGGCTGTAATGCTTCATATGCACTGTGCAGTAGCTGCTGGATCAGCTGGCTTGCTGTGCCGCGACGTCGTCATCACCAGATGCAGTGGGTGCAGCCAGGCCATGCTGTACAGCCATGACATAGCACCATGCTTCAAGTTGCTGACCGATGGCTTGTGAGAGCTCATACAAGTGGGAAATTGACATAACCTCTTTTAGGGGGATGTTATCTAACAGGAGGGCCCACTGGCAGACTTCCTTATCCAGGGTGGAGCAGATGATAATGTCAAAAACCATGACGTCTGCATATGACTGTTTTCATTTGTCCATGACAAAATGGCACTTGTGACTAAGGCCATGGAGGGTCGTGGCCCAAGCACAGTAAGACAGATGGGGCTGTTACTTGCGCTGGTAAAACCCTAGCAGCCACAACGTGTGCAGCAATGATAATAGAAAGACAACAACAACAACAAAAGGTATCAAACAACAATGAGGAATGTTCCTGCAACAGCATCTGATACAAGATGGGAGAAATCCGTGACAAAAATAATGTATGACATACCTCCATAGGCAATGTTCATACACCTCCCAATCTTCCACTGTCTCATTGAACAGCAAGAACTGAGCAGGAAATGGAGCCGGAGATGAATTTTTGGAGAGCAGTGCTCGCAAAGCCTGTTGCATGACCATAATGAGGTTCTTCTGGTACTGTACAAATGTGTGAATCAAGGACTCAATGCCATGACTAAATCCAAAATCCAACTGCACAACAAAAACTGCATGAAGATATAATCCTACTCCTCACCAAGTGTTCTAACCCTACAAAAGAAAACCACATGATGACTGACACAACAAACTGGATTAAGTCTAGAAAACAACTTATCATAATGAGTAAACTAGCTATGGAATGGTTCACAATAGCAATCTGGGAATACATGTGCCGAGGTAAACATGTAACTGAGTTGGAGCTGGCCGGGCCCATCTCTCAAAGCTATCAACTGGCTGGTAGATGCACAGACTAGAGGCTGCAAATGCATCCCCAAGTGATGACCTCAGATGATTGTCAAATTTCTGGCTGTGTCTGCCGAACAGACGAGAGGCTGCACATGCACCCCCAAGTGATGACCTCAGATGATTGTCAAATTTCTAGCTGTGTCTGCCGAACAGACAAGAGGCTGCACATGCACCCCCAAGTGATGACCTCAGATGATTGTCAAATTTCTGGCTGTGTCTGCCGAATTCTGTGGCATTTCTTCTGGTTACACCCCCGGATCTTGGATGTGCAATTGTACGGGTCAGTAAACACTGCACAGTCTATCTTTTCACTGTGATACTCTACAGTAGTTGGTGGTGACCTCTGTAATCAACATATTATTTTTCATTGCCGTTGACTTTTGTGACAGCAGATTTTCCTAAATCTAGGCACTCGTTGTACATCTTTGACACAATGTCATAAGAAGTATGACATACTAATCCTGTGCTCACACTTAGTGTAGGCCTTGATGAAATCCCAATAACAAGCTACTTGGAACTGTTGCTTTCTTCCTGTTTTGGCAGCTGATTGATGGATGCTTTTCTTCTGTCACACGTGTTACTAGAGAGATATTGCAAAATATGGTAGTTGACATTGTAATTAGGAGGAAAGAGATGGTTTATAGTTAGTATATAAGGTTACAGTGAGAACTGATGGAAGTAGTTACTAATAGCTTTGTGTAAATAACACATTTTAGTGTGAATATAATGAGAGAAGAAACATTTCTCAGCAACCCTGAGCCACAACACACAGATTTGATATTGAAACTGTTTAAGAAAAATAAAAAATATATATATTTTTGTCCAAGGTTTAATGTATTTTGGTATTCATTTACAGTTAGTTACCTGTGTATTTTCTAACTGCTGTACGACAGCTCTCATTGCTTACTACTGAGCTGACTGCTGCCTGCATTTTGTACATTCATATTACATGTGAAACATTTTCTGCTGGAGGTTACAGTTACTCCCATGGATGTAAGCCTGTTTGCAACAAAACATGCTGTATGTAGACTCAGGCACATGCACACCTGACCCATCATTGTCGAGGAAGTTTAGTGGAACCTTGTTTATCCAGACTAGGTGGAACCTTAAGTAATCTGGATTATCAAAAATCCAGATTATCTGGAAATCAAGAAAAAATGGAATGACATAGACTAAATGCTATATTTTTTAAACATAAACACATAAATTATACATAATTTTAGTGTAAATTTTGAGCAGATATTGAGAAGAAGGGGCGTTTTACACACTGAAATAATCAGTAAGTTTCTTTTCAACCAGATTTGGGTGGTGTTTATGTACAGCACAATCTCACAGGTGTTTCACCAGCATTAGTTAGGCCAAAGTTGCTCCGTCCTGCCAGTCAAATGAACCATTGTTTTTCCGGTTTTGTTGTTCCCTCTGGCTGTGTCACAATGTATTTAGATTATACACCAACTTCGTCAGTCACGACAGCTGACGTACTCTGTGTCAGCCTTTCCATCCTACTAACCAACCCTGCCTGGTTGTGAAGTTAGGATCATGACTGGAAAGCTACTTTTTAAAACATCACCTTTTCATGCAATATTTGGCCTGAAATCAGAATGTCGCTCTTCCTCTCATTACTTCATCACATGGAAAGTTTTTCATCTAGCAACTCATTTCTTTTACTTATTTTTATTTATTTATTCATTTATTTTTGTTGTTCCACAAATTGCTTATTTGGTTGTCCTGCAACTCTATACTGTTCCGTGTCGTCATTTTGAAACAAGAGTCTTTATTTTATTTAAAGATATTGTTCCAGTCAGACACAGTTGAAGTTCTGTAACCAAACTCAGCAGCCATTTTTCAACAATTCTGCTTTATCTGTTGTAAACAGTGCATCCAACTTATTGCCCTATTGTTTTTGTTTTTGTTGTTGTTGTTGTCATTGTCGTTGTTGTCTTTACTCCAGAGACCGGTTTGATGCAGCTCTCCATGCTATTCTATCCTGTGCAAGCTTCATCATCTCCCTTTACCTACTGCAACCTACATCCTTCTGAATCTGCTTAGTGTATTCATCTCTTGGTCTCCCACTACAATTTTTACCCTCCATGCTGCCTTTCACTACAAAATTGGTGATCCCTTGATGCCTCAGAACATGGCCTACCAACCGATCCCTTCTTCTAGTCAAGTTGTGCCACAAATTTATCTTCTCCCCAATTCTATTCAATACCTCCTCATTAGTTATGTGGTCTACCCATCTAACCTTCAGCATTTTCCTGTAGCACCTCATTTTGAAAGCTTCTCTTCTCTTCTTGTCTAAACTATTTATCGTCCATGTTTCACTTCCATACATGGCTGCACTCCACACAAAATACTTTCAGAAACGACTTCCTGACACTTAAATCTATACTCGATGGTAACAAATTGCTCTTCTTCGGAAATGCTTTCCTTGCCATTGCCAGTCTACATTTTATGTCCTCTCTACATCAACCATTATCAGTTACTTTGCTCCCCAAATAGCAAAACTCACTTACTACTTTAAGTGTCTCATTTCCTAATCTAGTTCCCTCAGCATCACCCGATTTAATTTGATTACATGCCGTTATCCTCGTTTTGCTTTTGTTGATGTTCATCTTATATCCTTCTTTCAAGACACTGTCCATTCCGTTCAACTGCTCTTCCAGGTCCTTTGCTGTCTCTGACAGAATTAAAATGTCATCGGCGAACTCAGAGTTTTTATTTCTTCTCCATGGATTATAATTCATACTCCTAATTTTTCTTTTGTTTTCTTTACTGCTTGCTCAATATATAGATTGAATAACATCAGGGATAGGCTACAACCCTGTCTCACTCCCTTCCCAACCACTGCTTCGCTTTCATGCCCCTCGACTCTTATAACTGCCATCTGGTTTCTGTAAAAATTGTAAGTATCCTTTCGCTCCCTATATTTTACCCCTGCCACCTTCAGAACTTGAACGAGAGTATTTCAGTCAACATTGCCAAAAGTCTACAAACACTAGAAACATAGGTTTGACTTTCCTTAATCTATCCTCTAAGATAAGTCGTAGGATCAGTGTTGCCTCACATGTTCCGACATTTCTACGGAATCCAAACTGATCTTCCCTGAGGTCGGCTTCTACCAGTTTTTCCATTCGTCTGTAAAGAATCCATGTTAGCGTTTTGGAGCCATGACTTATTAAACTGATAGTTTGGTAATTTTCACATCTGTCAACACCTGCTTTCTTTGGGATTGGAATTATTATATTCTTCTTGAAGTCTGAGGGTATTTCGCCTGTCTCATACATCTTGCTCACCAGATGGTAGAGTTTTGTCAGGGCTGGCTCTCCTAAGGCTGCCATTAGTTCTAATGGAATGTTGTCTACTCCTGGGACCTTGTTTTGACTTAGGTCTTTTAGTGCTCTGTCAAACTCTTCACGCAGTATCATATCTCCCATTTAATCTCCATCTACATCCTCTTCCATTTCCATAATATTGTCCTCAAGAACATTGCCCTTGTATAGACCCTCTATATACTCCTTCCACTATTCTGCTTTCCCTTCTTTGCTTAGAACTGGTTTTCCATCTGAGCTCTTGATATTCATACAAGTGGTTCTCTTTTCTCCAAAGCTCTCTTTTAATTTTCCTGTAGGCAGTATCCATCTTACCCCCTAGTGAGATATGTCTCTACATCGTTACATTTGTCCTCTAGCCATCCCTGCTTAGCCATTTTGCACTTTCTGTTGAGCTCATTTTTGAGACGTTTATATTCATTTTTGCCTGCTTCATATACTGCATTTTTTTATTTTCTCCTTTCATCAATTAAATTCAATATTTCTTCTGTTACCCAATGATTTCTACTAGCCCTCATCTTTTTACCTACTTGATCCTCTACTTCCTTCACTGTTTCATCTCTCATAGCTACCATATTGCCCTGTTGACATCTATTTAATATTAATTTTCACTTTCAACAAATGGTACAATATATTACTGTACAACTCAGTATTTATTGTAATTGTGTGGTGATTAGCTATATTTAAATTTAATGACTGCCATAATCTATTTTTGCCACTATAACTTCTGAAATGTTAGATACACTGCAATTGTTGTACTATAAAAAAATTGTATTAATTGGGCATACGCCACACGGAAGACTGAAGACTGGATAAACAGGGTTCTGTTTTGCAACTTCCTGGCAGATTAAAACTGTGTGCCGGACCGAGACGAACTTGGGACCTCTGCCTTTCGCTGGTAAGTGCTCTACCAACTGAGCTACCCAAGCACAACTCACGACCCGTCCTCACAGCTTTAATTCCGCCAGTACCTCGTCTCCTACCTTTCAAACTTCACAGAAGCTCTCCTGCTCTTGCCCGCGAAAGGCAAAGGTTCCGAGGTCGAGTCTTGGTCCAGCACACAGTTTTAATCTGCCAGGAAGTTACATATCAGCGCACACTCCGCTGCAGAGTGAAAGTCTCATTCCAGGATTCTGTTTTATTTGTAGATCGCTGATTTCTCTCCTCTTCTTGGTTTAGCTTTATCTACACATTCAATATCCTCTCTGTCAAAGTGGTTTCAGTATTTCTAGTTTCAGTAATAACCCCTCCTGCTCCTCTCTCTCTCTCTCTCTCTCTCTCTCTCTCTCTCTCTCTCCACTAGTCCAAAGAAAATGTGGAATATATGGGTTGCATCAAAATTCGTAGTTATTTTAAATATATTTTCTTTCTTTGTGCCCCTATGTAATCGAAACTGTACAGTACCCTTAAACATAGTAAATATTTTTGCTATGCTGACCTTTCATGATGTGTAATTTTTTGTGGACTAATGAGTGCGCAACCTCAATACATTGTGTTTGAAGTTACGATCTGAAAGAAACCATACAAGAGTCAATAAGTGTAAAATCAAATCCCAAATTTTGCAACCAAATATTCTGGAATTATATTGGTGGGGGTGGTAACAGAATATTATTAATAACTATTCTGATATGGTATATAATAAGATTATTTACAAACCAAAGATGAAATTACAGAGTGAATTTTCACTGTGATTCCCTGCTACGGAGTGTGCACATATTTGAAACTTATCAGCAGATTAAAACTATATGCCAGTTGGGAACTCAGGTCTTGCAACATTTCCCTCTCGCAGTTGAGTGCTCTAGTAACTGAGCTATACAAGCATGACTCACAACCCATCCTCACAGCTTTAATTCTGTCAGTTCATCACCTCCTACCTTCCAAATTTCACATAAGTTCATATGTGTTACTTGTAGGACTAACACTGCTGGAAGGAGGGGTATAGTGGAGAAAAGGCTTAGCCACAGGCTATGTTATTGTTTACAGAATGAATTTTCACTCTGCAGCATAATGTTTGGTGATTTTAAACTTTGTGACAGATGAAAACTGTGCAGATGGTCATGAGTTGTGGTTGGATATTTCTGCCTGTAGGGCAATTTCCCGTGAAAGGCAAAGATCTCTGTTTTGAATCCCAGTCTGGCATACAATTTTAACTTGCCCCAAAGCTTTGAATCTTCTGTAAACATTGTCCCGGGCTGTGGATAAGCCATTGTTTCGTTGTGTCTTTTAATCTTGGAGTGTAGTTCGACAGGGAATGCAAGAGAACTTGAGCAAGGTTTTGAGGGGAGGATGGTTGGGGGGTAAGACAGAGGTACTGATGGAAGTAATGCTGTGAGGGCTGGTTGTGAGTCACGCTTGGATAGCTCAGTTGGTAAAGCACATGCCCCTGAAAGGCAGAAGTCCCAAGTTTGAGTCCCTGTCCAGCATACAGTTTTAATCTTCCAGAAAATTTCAAACATTTGAAGCCAAAGGTGGATGTATTATTGTAACTCTTTTCAACATAAACAGTTTTCATTTTAAGTGTTGTGGTGGGTCTTTTGAATGATAGTGCCTCTGTCACCTTAGGAAACCAAATCTATAGGAGATGTCAAATAGTCAAACTATTATTAGCACTATATTAGTGAGACATTTGCTGAACGCATCTTCAAATTATTCACCTTTTTTCCATTATTACTCCATTTTCACCACCATAGATTCGACACACTGCTGAGTGAACATAATTTCATTATGAAATCTGTTGCACTCCATGAGCATGGCACACACTGAACACAGCTTAAATTCTCTCTTTCTCTATTTCTGCTTTATTTATTCACCATAATTTCATGGCAGTCATTGCTGTTCAGTGAATTGTGTGGGGAAAAATCTGCCTTGTATGCTTTTTCAGCCTGATATTATTGCTCATTGTTAGGTCCACATCATCATCATCATAAAAAAAAATTAATGGCAACAGAAATATAGGAAAAGACAGACTGCTAATTACCGTTAAAATTAAGTTGCAGACAGGCACAATTAAAGGAGGCTTCCATAAAGCTTTCGGCCACAGCCTTCATCAGAAAAAGAGAAACACACACCATTTGTACACGCAAGCAAGCACACGTCATGCACACATGATCACCAGCTCCACACTTTGTAAGGAATCTACATTTAAGACTGTCAAATGAAGTCATTGAAGTTATGGAATGTTAAACTTTAGTACACATTCACATGCATACAGGCTTAAACAACAAAGTGTAGTTCTGAGTAGATCCTTTCTTTTTGTCGAAGTATTTGTAACAAAGTTCCTGAATTTACTGCCTTCCAGGAAAACTCTCCCACTCAAATTATTCTTGGCTGAAACCTGAAGTGGAAAGCCCTGAATATTTATCGAGTTGTGGAACATACGTCGGAAAGAAAGATTAGAGGCTATAGGAGGGGGGAGTGTTCATTGCAGCTGACAAAAATATTGTCTCTATTGATGTCGAAGCAGGGTGCGACAGTGAAGTTATCTGGTCACATATACTGAAGAGCCCAAGAAACTGGTACACCCGCCTAATATCCTGTAGGGCTCCCGTGAGCAACAGAAGTGCTGCGACACAACGTGGCATGGACTTGACTAATGTCTAAAGTAGTGCTGGAGGGAACTGACACCATGAATCCTGCAGGGCTGTCCATAAATCCTTAAGAGTGCGAGGGGGTGGAGATCTCTTCTGAACAGCGCATTGCAAGGCATCCCGGATATGCTCAATAATGTTGATGCCTGGGGAATTTGGTGGCCAGCGGAAGTGTTTAAACTTAGAACAGAGTTTTGGAGCCACTCTGTAGCAGTTTTGGATGTGTGGGGTGTCGCATTGTCCTGCTGGAATTTCCCAAGTCCTTCGGACTGCACAATGGACATGAATTGATGCAGCTGATCAGACAGGATGCTTACATACGTGTCACCTGTCAGAACAGAACCTAAACATATCAGGGGTCCCATATCACTCCAGCTGCACACGCCCCACACCATTACAGAGCCACAACCAGCTCGAACAGACATTCAGGGTCCATGGATTCATGAGGTTGTCACTGTACCCATACATGTCCACCTGCTCAATACAATTAGAAATGAGACTCGTCTGACCAGGCAACATATTTGCAGTTAACAACAATCCAATGTCAGTTTTGATGGGTCCAGGCATGGCAAAGAGCTTTGTGTTATGCAGTCATCAAGGGTACACGAGTGGGCCTTTGGCCCCATAAGCCCACATTGATGATGTTTCGTTGGGTGGTTAGCACGCTGACACTTGTTGATGGCCCAGCATTGAAGTCTGCAGCAATTTTCAGAAGGGTTGCACTTCTGTCACGTTAAACGATTCTCTCAGTCATTGTTGGTCCCATTCTTGCAGGATATTTTTCTGGTTGCAGTGATGTCAGAGATTTAATGTTGTATCAGATTCCTGGTATTCACGGTGCACTCGTGAAATGGTTGTACAGGAAAATCCCCACTTCATTGCTACCTCAGAGATACTGTGTCCCATCGCTCATGCATGTTCAAACTCACTTAAATCTTGATAACCTGCCATTGTAGCAGCAGTAACAAATCTAACAACTGCGCCAGACACTTGTCGTCTTATATAGGGATTGCAGACCGCAGTGCCGTATTCTGCTTGTGTACATATTTCTGTATTCGAATACGCATGCCTATGCCAGTTTCTTTGGTGCTTCAGCGTATAACAGGTGTTGGTGAAACCAAGTTAATTGTTGGATATTTTTAGCGGCCGCCCAATTCTCCTAAGTCATTCAAAGAGAGTCTACGGTCAGTAGCAATTAAAATCCAGATCATGCGATACTAGTTGGAGGTGACTTTAACTTACCAAGGGTAGAGTGGGATGTCTTTGGATTCATTGTGGGGGTGCAGACGCAGTCATGTGAAATACTTTTGAACACTTTTTCTGAAAACTATCTTAAGCAGCTAGCTCGGCAGCCCACATGCAGTGAAAATATCGTAGACATTGTAGCTACAAATAGGCCAGATCTTATCAACAATGTCAGTGTTGAAATGGGGATTAGCGATCTTGACATCATTATAGCAACTGTGGTTACAAAAGTTAATAAATCTGTAAGAAGGCTAGGAGAGTGTTTCTTCTAGATAGAACAGATAAGTAGTCGTTAGTATCTCACTTAGAGAGTGAATTGACATCTCTTAGTTCCAGTAAGATAGACATAAAGGGATTGTGGGCAAAGTTCAAGCAGATTGTAAATTGTGGTCTGGAGAGTTATCTGCCAGTAAATGGATAAAGGATGGAAATGACCACCACCCATGGTTTAATAATGAAATCTGGAAGATGCTGAGGAAGCAGAGGCTGTTGCAGTGTTGATTCGAAAGGGAATACACAAAATTCAACAAGCAAAGGTAGTAGATATTTGTGAGTTGGTGAACAGATCTATGTGCAAAGCATACAACTACCACCACTGTCATAGCTTAGCAAGTTCTGGCAGAGAATTCGAGAAAATTATGGTCCTGTGTAAAATCGCTAAGTGGGTCTAAGGCTTCCATTTAGACCCTTGTTGAACAGTCTGGTGTGACAGTTGAAGATAGCAAAAGGAAAGCTGAAGTTTTAAATTTCACGTTCAAGAAATCGTACACACAGGAGAGTTGTACAAAGTATTGTCATTTAGACCATCAGACAGGCTTATGTATGGATGACATAGTAATAAGTTTCCCTGGCATAGAGAAACAACTAAAAGATTTGAAAGCAAATAAGTCAAGAGGTTTGGAAGGAGCCCTAATTCAGTTTTACAAAGAGTATGCTAAGGCATTGGCCCCTTATCTAGCTTGCATCTATTGCGAATCCCTCACCCAATGCAAAGTCTCAAGTGACTGGAAAAAAGTGCAGGTGACTCCTGTATACAAGAACACCAAAATTATAGACCAATTTCCCTAGCTTGGATTTGTTACAGAATCCTTGAACATATTCACAGTTTAAGTGTAATAAATTTTCTTGAGACTGAGAAGCTTATTTCCATGAGTCAGCATTGTTTTAGAAAGCATCGCTCATGCAAAACTCGGCTAGCCCTTCTCTCATGTTATACTGTGAACTATGGATGAAGGGCAACATGCAGATTCCATATTTCTAAATTTCGGGAAAGCATTTGATACAGTGCCCCAGTGCAGAGTGTTAATGAAGGCATGAGCATATAGAATAAATTCTCAGGTATGTGAATGAGTGCCTCAAAGACTTCGTAAGTAATAGAACCCTGTATATTGTCCTCGACAGTCAGTGTTCATCAGAAAGAGGGGTATCATCAGGTGTGTTCCAGGGAAATGTGAAAGGACTGCTGTTGTCCTGTATACACATATATACATAAATGATTTGGTGTGTGTGTGTGTGGGGGGGGGGGGGGGGGGGGGGGGGGACATCATTCTGTGGTTGTTTGCTGATCGTGCTGTGGTGTATGGTAAGGTTGAGTGACTGTAGGAAGATAAGAGACGACATAGACAAAATTTCTAGTTGGTGTGATGAGTGGCAGCTAGCTCTAAATGTGGGAAAATGCAAGTTAATGCAGCTGAGTAGGAAAAACAAATCTGTAATGTTCGGATACAGCATTAGTAGTGTACTGCTGGACACAGTCATGTCTTTAAAATATCTGGCTGTAACATTTCAAAGTTATATGAAATGGAACGAGCACATGAGGACTGTGATAGGGAAGGCAAATGGTCAACTTCAGTTTATTGGTTGAATTTTAGGAAAAGGTGGTTCATCTGTAAAGGAGGCCACACGTAGGATGCTGGTGCAACCTATTCGTGAATACTGCTCAAGTGTTTGGGATCCGTACCCAATTGGATTAAATGAAGACATTGAAGCAGTTCAGAGGCGGGCTGCTAGATTTGTTACTGGTAGGTTCAAACAACACATTACTGAGGTGCTTCGGGAATCCAAGTGGGTATCCTTAGAGGGAAGGTGATGCTCTTTTCGAAGAACGCTTTTGAGAAAATTTAGAGAACCAGCATTTGAAGTTGACTTCCGAATGATTCTCCAACTGCCAACATACATTGCACTTACGGACTACGAAGATAATATTCAAGAAATTAGGGCTGACACAGAGGCAAATAGGCAATCCTTAATCCCTCATTCTATTTGCGAGTGGATCAGCAAAGCAAATTAGTAGTAGTGGTACAGAGTAACCTCTGCTACACACCATACAGTGGTTTGTGTAGTATCTGTGTAGTTGTAGATGTAGATGTACTTAAAGTAACCTGCAAGTAACAACAAATTAAATTCAACTTCAAAATAATAGCCTTCCAACTAGAAACCTTAAAGTCAGGTAAATACTTATTGGGTTATTGGCCAACTAAAATGATCACATTCTTATGCTAGAGGTGTTTCAAGCAGAATGAGAATTGGGAAACTCCTCAAAATATTTCATGTTATTCGTCTGTACTGTTATTCTAGCCTAAAATGATTCCATTCATCTTACATTTGTTCATGGCAAACTTGTAACTTCGAAGATAATTCTCAGACAGACACAGAATTATCTGTCAGAAGGAAAGTGAGTTAAAATAATAGTGTCAGAAAAAGGATTTTGCATATTTAAAAAAAAAAAAAAAATCATTGAGCAGCACTTGAAACTGACAAATAAACAGTTTCTTGAAATGTTGCAAGAGGCTAGCAGTTTTATGTAGATTGATCATTTAGTTACGTTGTGATCATTTGATTTGAGAGTATTTGCCTCATGCCAGTGCAGAGCTCTCATTCTTAATTGCAGATATACTACACATTTAATAAGTGCAACTACAAAGGAATAGATTACAATTGAATTACATTCTGAACCCTCAACCTCCCCCTTACCGCAACCCCCCCCCCCCCCCCCCCCCAAGAAAAAGACAATAGCTGTAAATAAGGAACTTGTTTTAGTAGTAATAATAATAATAATAAAATGAAGTTTTCAAATTCCATCTGCTGCATTATTTTCAGCGTACATATGCGACAGGAGGAACGACTATTGTTGAGGGTAGGACGTGATGGTGGTCTGCAAAGTTTTGAGCTTCATGGCCTGATAACCCTGCGCATTGTAGATGAAAAATATGGACGCATAAGAGTTCAATTAGAAAACAACGATACACATGGCATCCAGTTACAGGTAAGAAATTTTCCTTTATTGTTTCGATTGTAGTGGATGTACACTTGGAAATAAATATTTGTGTCTTAACATCCATTTAATTCAGTAAATTGAACATTTTGTTCTAATTTCTTGTTTTTATTGTTGCATTTTAAACAATATTTCTAGTTTGATGATGACTTGCTAAGAGTCATGTGTTGATCATGGCATTCATTCTCAAACATTTATAAAGCATGTTTCGCCAATTTGATGATTATTATTATTAACAGCAGCTCTGTCAGTGCAGCCTCAGTAGGCGAGGCTTGAAAATAACAATCCAAGGTTTGAAAATAGTCACCGAATATAAATACTGCAACTGTTGACAGAATCATTAACAAACAGTTTAAGTAATTTAATAAAGTTGCAGGTTCACTGTCAACAAAGTGTCGAAACTGGGGGGAAGAAAATATCCATTTCAAAGTGGGTAATCTTAATTTTTACCACCAGTACAACTCTTGCATGAAATACCTCTTTCCATATTCGCTTATTGATAGCAGATTAACTGAATCATTACCATTTTAAAACCAAATCATATAGATAAATTCATCACTCATAAAAATGGAAAATAATCAGAGGAAAGGAGTATGCTGATACTTGGGATTTGTTTAACGAATGTTCATAACTGTATAGAGATTTGTTCAACGAATGTTCATAACTGTATGGATGCACATTACCCTTTACAGTAATTCCGGTAGCTTTTTCTCCCCCAGAATAGTTTTTTGTACTCTTAATCAGCTATAATATGTAAGGAAAGGGCGAATCTTCTTTGTATTAAAATGTTGAAATTTCAAAAAAGAACTTGTTTTGCAGCAAAATTCAAAGAATCCGTTTTCTATGAATATTCTGATGCAAGGGCTTTGAAAATGGTGAACTCCAATTGCTGACTTGAGATGTAAAAACTTGGATCAAAATTAATGTGTAAAGAATTAGAGTATCTTCAGTCAGTGTGCTACTGTTCAAATAAACGGTATTACTATTTTTTGTGGGTCCATTACTCGCATTTTGGATACTTTGCTTCTGTTAGCAATGTGAATATGGTGGTGTTATAGATTGTTCAAATGAAACAAGTGTTTTCAAAAGCTTGTAATACTGACATTGTGTATAGTAGAGAATAAATAACTTTTAGTATTTGAAAGTCACATCAGTGTCCAAATTGTAACCATGCTGTGCCTTTCCCATATTCACAGTAGTGGTACAAAAGCAGGAACAAGAGAGAAAAAATTCTCTCTCTCTCTCTCTCTCTCTCTCTCTCTCTCTCTCTCTCTCTCTCTCTCTCCCCCCCTCTCTCCCCCCCCCCCCTCTCCCTCTCTCTCTCTCTCTCTCTCTCTCTCTCTCTCTCTCTCTCTCTCTCTCTCTCTCTCCCCCCCCCCTCTCCCTCTATCTCCCTCTCTCCCCCCTCCCCCCTCTCCCTCTATCTCCCTCTCTCCCCCCTCCCCCCTCTCTGCCCCTCCCCCCCTCTCCCCCTCCCCTTCTCTCTGCCCCTCCCCCCTCTCTCCCCCTCCCCTTCTCTCTGCCCCTCCCCTCCCCCTCTCACTTGAGGGACTGTATCCTACTGTATCCTGTAAATCACCTGCCAACATTAATTTTGATTACTCTAGAGATCTAAAAGGTGGTTAACTGTGTTTGATGGAATAATAACAGAAGCAGCAATTTTAATGTTGTTATCCTATGAAACCTCAGTAGCTAGTAATATTATATTAACGCATTGTGGATGTATCACAAATTTACTGGTGTCTCGTGCACCATATGTTAGGGATGAATCCCAAGATAAGTTGTGTTTCCTATACAATGTGTGCAGAGGCCATCTGCTGTGGCATATTTTAACTACTTTTGTCTGTTTAGTTGACAACAGTAGTTCATGTACAAATCTGATTGCTTTCAAGTAGTTATTATTTTCATCGTGAAGTTCCTCCTGCTTTTAGAGATAGTCCTATTCAGAAGATAGAAGGAACTGAATGAATCTGAAATACACTGTCTCAGATGTGTTGATTATTTCGTGTACACTTGAATAAATACTATCTTTTTTTCCCCACCCACATTTTGCCACAACTTATTGAAGCATATTAGGAGGCATGTGTACTGGTATTCCATTAAATTTATTTTTGCTTTTCTGCTGGCGAAGCTGTTCTATTGCTTCTTAGCAATATAAACACTTGCCAGCATAGCCTGCAACTGTGCACATACTTTACACTGTGTCATCACTTTGTTATACTTCAGTCTTTTTGTAAAACTAACTTCTCTCCTTTGTGCATTTTGTACACTCTTGCACCACAAAACATTCTGTGTATTCGTCTTTTGAAGTTGGATTATACAGCCCTTTTTCTCCTTGGTTGTTTTCATGGAATAAAAACATAATACAAAGTGTATAGAGGACCATATTACAACTGTAAGAGTTCTTTGTAAAATATCATTTCTAAAAGATGTTTCTGTAAAATATTTGATGGTGTACTGGGGGTACTTTAATCACATCCTTTATAAAAATTAGTATGTGTACCTAGCTTGTATAAAGGATTTGTCAAGGAACTTTGGCAATGTAATGCAGACCTAATACTCAATTTTCTGATTTCAGTGTATTGAATTTTCAAGTGAGTGTTGGTTTTGTCGTAAATGTATAGTTGTTTTCTCAAGCTATGAACATTCTGAGTGCTATCCATGTATTATGTACCACTTATTTCCTGATTATAATAACAAAGTGATTGAGAGCTCTTTGTTTACATATCAGGTGCCATGGTAAACTACCAGAGATTGAGCTAGGTTGCACATTTTCTTCTGCTCACCATTGTCATATTGCTCTGCTTCAAGTCTCGGTTACCAGAGTCAAACGCAAACAACAGTGGCTGCCACTAACGTAACTGGTGTGGTATGTTATTGTACTGTGGCTTGGAGTATCTGTGCAAATTTTTTTGTTTGACAGAATGGAATTCTGAAACTAGTAACAAAAGTACACAGAAAAATAACAAAACTTTGACATTCCTACAAGGTGAACTCAGTACTGCACATAACGGGAAATTTGAGCAGATACAGTACGAAATAGTGCAGCGGTTTGCTGCCACAGCCATATTGCGTGCACATATAAGACAGACAATGAAACATTGGCCTTTGTTGCCAGCATTCTGATCCATGTAAAGTGATATGTTTATTACTGTATAATGAGTGGAAGTGCAATGACGAAAATATTGGACTTACACTGGGAGGATGGTTGTTCAGATCATACAGGCTTAGGTTTTCCAAAGTCTCTTCACACTAGAAATGCAGAAATTGTTCAGTTGAAAGTTTTAGAATTTTGTTAGTCTGAAGCTCTGAGTTGATTATTCTGTCTTGTTACATCCTGAATGCTTGCTCGTGTGCAAGTCATGAAGCACGTATTGAAAATGGCTTTTAAGTTGTCAGATAAGGAAGGAATGAAATACATAGAACAGCTGCAGCTGGCATCAGAGGTAGTTGAAAGGTGGTGAAATTGAAAGGCAAGCAGAAACTAGCAGTGATAATGATATTCAAGATGGTGCTGAATCAAATTACTTTTGTAGAAGCAAGACAAATACCTTTGCCAAAACCAGCATGTCATTCAGAAGGTGTGTTAATCAATACAACAGAGGAAAACAGTGGAAGAGGTAGTTGGCAGTTACCTATACCATTTTCTGTGGACTATTTGGAAGAGGCGAGTCAGAATTGGTGGCTTTGAAGTTGAATCTTGAATGCACCTTACAGGCTGCAAAAGCAAAAGGTTTTGTGACAGACAGCAGACCAACACCACTTTTAGAAGAGAACCATCAAATTCACAGCTCTGCTAGTTCTTAGCAGCTGTTCAAATGTGACACTATGCTAAAACCTATAAAGCTGTGCACAGAGAGAGGAGCCCAGTGGCAACTTGGAAACAACAGGTGGTGTATTATGTTTCTTTATGTGGAGGAACTAGAAATTGATAGGTCACATGGTCAAAAGGCTGCGGACAACAGTTCTTTCACAATGCAGTGGAGAGAGAGAGAGAGAGAGAGAGAGAGAGAGAGAGAGAGAGAGATGGAGACATTATGAATTTTTTGCACTTTGATAACTGACAAGTTTACTTTGCTGTCTGAAGTAAAGACTCATTTAATTGAAAATTGTTTGCTGCAGTACAGTCCAGGACAGAACATCACAATTAATAAACAGCTCTTTCCCCACTAAAGCCTCAGAATTTACACAGTACGTGGCTAGTTATCCAGATAAATTTAGCATTGCTTTTTGTTGGCAGCAGATGTAAACACCATATATTTGTTGATTTGATTTCCATGTCTGGCAAAGGATGAACATTGATGACTGAATCAAACTCTTCCGAATACATCGTCCTGAAGCTTATGACATCATTCTGTAGAAGTGGAAGGAATGTAAGATCAGATAATTTTTTCATGTCTTTGCACATGACTGAAATATTGAAAAATAAGGATATAAGCCTAGTGGATTACAGTAAAACGTTTGAGGAGAGAGGTACATCAGTAACATGTCATAAGCTTCACTGTTTGTAACTGCTGTGATGAATCTTGGAGATGCAGCATTGTCTTTTTATCAAGGCAAGAAAAATAAATATGTTCTTGCTCTCAGTACACTTGGGAATGATTCAAAATGTCTACCAGAAACCATAGAATATTATTATTATTATTATTATTATTATTGTATTATTATTATTATTTTTTTTTTTTTTTTTTTTTTTTTTTTTTTTTTTTTTTTTTTTTAATAAAATGAGATGTGGAGTGGATGTACTGGACCAAATAGCTGGAAAATACTCTACGATAGCAGCTTCAGTATAAGTATTTTGCAACATGTTGGACTTGGCTGAAATAAATTCATAGATTCACTTCAGAGCAATTACAAGAAAAGTTATCAGCTGTAAGTAGTTTCTGCAAGATTTGAATCAAGGTCTAAGACATGAACAAGTGAATAATACATGTGAAAATGTGTTTCCTGTGCTGTGATCAGCAGTGCGTCAAATACTGAAAACAAAACCAGTGAGTGATAAATGCAGACAGCAGTGCATTGTGTTGGAATGCAAGAAGGTAGCATATGATATACATGAACACATTGTTTGTGTTCGGAAATCGTGGTTATGTGAAAACATAATTTTATTTTCTATAGTATTGTTATCCTAAAATAAATCTCGTCACAAATGAAATAATGTATGATTCAGTTTGATGTTCTTTTTATAAATAAAGTTTTTTTTTTGGAGTGTAACAATATGTTAAAATAGAAGAAAGGGGTAGCTCTGCCACTACAGTTAATTTGACTTCTGCTACAGTTATAGATGTACAAAAAGTTCAAGTTTCAGTGTTTAGGTAAATGCCGAAATGGTTCCTTAGGAACAAAGGCGGTAATTTTTTCTTCCTAACATTCCCCAGTGCCAGTGTGCACTCCATCTTTAATGACTTTGCCATTGTTGGGGCATTAACAACTGATCTTCCCTTTTCTTTTTACTACTTTGTGTTTCTTCTCTTTGTTGGCTGATGATATATTTTAAATACAAACCCATGTATTTTATGTGAAATGTCACATGGTAGCAACCTGATAAACTCTTATCATGTTGTTCCATACACATTTACATGTTGCTTATTGATATTGGGGCCTTAATTCAACTACCTATATTTGATATAAGTAGCAGCATGAACTGTTTCCATTGCTTGAGTAATGACATGATATAGTGAAATTGTGCATTTTGAATGTGTGAGGTGGCGCTTGCATTAATGCATGCAGAAGAGTTACTTTCAAGGCAGAAAGTGACATTTAAGATGTATGAAAAAAATCTCTCATGACAAGATGATGAAACTTAATTTTTTTCCCTTGTAGACCTCATCCCAATTTGGACAAAGAGTTGTTCAAGAACAAGTGTCAGATTGGCCTAAAGAATCCCTCTAAGCCTTTTCCTTTGCATACGGATGTTGGTGTTCTCAAATGGAGATTCCAGTCTCAGGAAGAAAGCAACATACCACTCTCCAGTAAGGATCAATTTGTTGATGCATTTGCTGTATTTACATTTTGTAATGTTTCGTGTATCACTTATAGTGTAATGTTGAGTTGAGATTCTGAAATTAAAGGTGATATGGATCTCCCATGATTATTAGCATATCTCATTAGCATAGTATTTGTAAAAAAATTTCTTTTCATTCTGGAAATGAGAATAATATCTAATATATAAGGAAAAAAGATTGTTGAACTTGTAAACATGCTTCAGTTGTATGCAAGATGCCTGATAAAACATGGACATCCTAGACAGATCATAAATAACTTGGGATATGAAAAGAAGGTTTGTGACAGAGACAATATACAAAGAAACAAGTAACTTGCTGTACGATCCGATGCTCATAACTTTTTACCAATGAGCTGTTGTGGCAACTATCTTTTTTCTAGTTCTCTTGTAATGAAAATGTTCCTCTTTTTATAGCACTCGAGAGCTATTGAAAAACGGATTGCAGTAATGAAATCCATGTTAAGATTTGCAGAGAAATTTTTCTTAAAAAGGGGTTGGAAAACGATCAAAAAGGATGCAGATACTGTCAGAAAAATGTATTTAGGCAGCAGATATTGGAGGAGAACTCTGCACTCTGTCACAAACCTTGACATTCGCATAAAACATGTATAATGCACTTTGTGCAAAACATGGCATTGTAAACATTAATTAGCACAGTAGGTGTAAAACAAATCATAGAGTTGTAAATAAAGAGATACTGAATGAAATGTGTTTGGTTGCCAAAGGGTGATGCATGAACGCGTCAGTGATTTCAGTATCAGAATCTTATCAGAATCTCTTTTACAAAACCCACAGAAGTTCTGGTTGTGTTTGAAGGCTATCAGTGATACTGTATTCTCGCTATATACTCGCGAATTACACAGGAACCAGAACTGAGATTAACAAAGTGAAAGAACAAATGCAGAACTGCATTTTCAAATGTTCATTTAAAAAGGAATACAGAACTTCCATTTCAAGATACAAGAGTACTGCCCCACTTTAATTAACACACCACAGCAGATATGAGGAATATATAGATTAGTATTAGTGGTGTTAAGAAAAAACTGAAATTGCTAAAATTGAACAAGGCCAACAGACCGATAGAAACTATGAGATTCTATAGAAAAGTTGCAGCAGATTGAGCCCCATTTTAGCCACAACATACCGTAGGAGCCTCGAACAAAAAATTGTGCCTGGTGGTTTGAAGAAACCACTGGTCGCAAGTGTGTAAAGAAGGGTGGTAGCAACAGTAATCTGCAAAGCTGCAATCCAATATCCAAGATTGGCAACTTCCCTTTAAATCAGGGCCAGTCTCGGTGAGCTAAACTTCACAAGGACATAGTGTGTGGGGAGCTCGGGCAGGCCAAGGCCCGGCCTGTCCCAGATTTGCTCATTCCTTCTGGGAAGTACCCAGTACAACGCAACATTTCATTTAGTATTGCGATGCAACATTTTTCGGCCGGCAACGATTCTCTTCAGTTCAGCAGAATCATGGCGTCAGCACTGTTTACCCTTTGCTGTTTGTTCATGGTATCATGGGGGTATGATGGACATTCACAGGTCCAGTGTCTGCACAAAAAGAGACAGGTCAAGCTACATATCAACACAGATCATTAATAATTAATGTGAATGACAGAAAAGAGGGTAACAACTCCCAATATCTATTATGCAGTTGCAAAGGACATTAGAATACCACGCAGGAAAGAATTAAAACACTTATTTGACAATGAATAGCAAGAAATTACAGCAATCAACAGGCTGGATTCATTGTAGTACTTTGTGCCAAATTTGCAGGTATGGGCCGGGTGAAGAAATTAAATTGAACTTCTAAAGTCGCATTACTCTACTGTCTGTTGCAACAGTTTTTAATGTAGCTAAATTAAAAGTATGGAGACTTTATATATTACTGCAAAGTATGTTGGTTAAGATGAGGGGTGTGTCTGGAATGATTGTTCGATTTAAAGCCTGCTACTGTTGAATGTATGAAGGAAGGAGGAGTGCAGAAACAAGAGTTAGAACATCTGGAATGGATTGCAGCCCTCACATTTTAAGTAAATAAGACTGCATGCTGCCCATAGTAAGACATTGGGATGTGAAATAAACTTATTTGTCATTTGTTGCATTTGCATTTAAAATTAAAATTGTTTTGTATAAGAGAGAAATTCTGACAAAAAACACAATCCAGTTCCCTAAGCTTATACACATGAAAGAAAATGCGAGGTTTGAAAGAATTCTGATGATAGTTTTCTAAATGTTTTTAAGGGCACTGCCAACCATTTTTAAGGGCACTACCAACCTTACATCTGTTTTTGAACTGTTTGCTGATTTAATTGAAAGTGCCCCTGTCCACAAGCACATATAACTGACTGATCTGCAGTGTAATTCCTGTTTTAAAGACAAGTCCTATTATGTTAAAACTATCGTGGGTGTCTACATTGTTTTCCTCAGGTACAGTTTCCACATCTCCATGATGATTTTGCAAATGGGATAAAATATTTCTATCAAAATATGTGTGTGAAAGGCTTTTTTCGATTATGAAACTAAATAAGTCACCATTGCATGGGAACCTGAGTGCAAAAGCCTGTGAAATTGTCTCCATCTGTATGCCTATTGTTTGTATGAGATAAAAATTATGAGGTATCTTCAGTGTGCCAAACGAAGCGAGTAGTACTGAAAATTTGTTTCATTTGTGATGTATGTTGTTGAGAAATATGAAACAAAGCTATACACAGTACAACAGTATTGCCATTTAAATACAGCGTGTTTGCCATTCACCCTTCTTCACTATCTTCCCACTCAGACAGTGCGGCGTGCCAGTAGTGGGAAACGTGCTGTTCAACTAAATGCTACGGCGCACGGGCCAAGGCATGGCTAAAGAACTGAAGTCTTGGCAGCCATGCTGTAAATATTCAGAACTGAAAAATTGTGCAATTCACAAAATACAGAGTATTAGTATCCTTTAACTCCAATAGTAATGAGTCACAAGTGGAATCAGTCAACTCGTACAAATACCCGAGTGTAACAATTTGCAGGAATATAAAATGGAGTGTCTAAGGGTGGTTCATATCACTATTTTTTTTTAGGTCGCCAAAATCAACAGATCACTTGTTGTTAAAAATTGTATTTGCTGACAGGTTTCAGGTGTAACCCATCGTCAGAACATATTCCAAACGAAACATAATTGCCATGAAAGTGCAAGCAGAACATATACATGGCATTAAGAGTAACAACATTTGAAATTAAGTTTGCATACCGTACAAAATGCCTAAATACATAGTATTCTGTTACATAATTACATTCTGGACACTAATGCTAAACTTTGGCTGTTTCAAAAAGTATAACTGCCAGTACATATGGTCTTGTAGAAGAAGGCGTAATTAGATGAATGATGAACACTAACTTCACTTAACAAAGGTTTATTCAGCACTTGCAATACAAGAGCGCGGAGCGAACTGCCTCTGGCAAGAATACATACGTTATATACACAGCTATAGAGCATTTCAGTATAATTATTCTTGCCATTTGTTGTTACTTCTAGAATGTACTCGAACCAAATATAGAAATTAAAATTGTACAGTCTAGGTGAGTTTTGAACTCACAACCCTTCATGCAACAGTTTAGTATCATACCCACTACACCACGGTGCTACTCGGCTTCTTCTGCAACATTGCTCCCTCCTTACGAGAACAATGTCTCAGTGTTACGTTCTCCTAGTGTGAGAACGAGTCATCGGTCCTGCATACTCCGACTCCCAATGATTGATTCTTGCCCTAGTGGTGGTCTTCTTACAACTTCTTTTGCCACTATGCTCTTCGTCACATTTCCACTTGTTGCCAGTCACTGGAGCTTCAAATTTAGGCTGGGTTGCAGGATCCTTATAGGGCTTCATTCAAAGAACATGGACCGTATCTCTGATCTTTCATCGCCTTGTGTCTGGGTTGAAATCTTCAACTTCATAAGTAACATCAGACAGCTGTCTTACAATCGCCTGAGGAGCTTCTCAGAGAGACCAACCTTCCAAACAGGAGTGAAGATCCAGACAAGGTCATTAGGTTGGTAGACAACAGGGCTGTGGCACGCGTCATACCTTCGGCGATCGTTTTCTTGAGCCTGCAGCGTGCAGAGTCGAGCTAACTGCCGAGATTCCTCAGCTCTGATTAACATCTGGCCAATGTAGTCGTCGTCCACGTCATCAGGATGTAACAGAAACACATTGTCCATCATCGTAGTTGCCTCCCACCCACGCACCAGGAAAAATGGCGTAAATCCTGTGGTGTCTTGTTTGGTGGTGTTGTAGGCAAATGTCACGAAAGGCAGCACCTCATCTCAGTTGCTCTGCTCAACATTGACGAACATTGATAGCATGTCGGCGAAGGTCTTATTAAGGCATTCAATAAGCCCATTAGTTCGCGGATGGTAGACAGTAGTCATGTGATGAGTAATGTTGCGCCGATGGTTTATCTCTGTCACAAGATTCAATTGAAAAACTTTTCCTCAATCCATAATTAACGACCTTGGGGCACCATGTTTTAATACAATGTCTTCCACGATGAATTTGGCTACCTCGAATGCTTTGGCTGTTTGCACGGCTTTTGTAATGGCATAGCGCATCAGATAATCAGTGCTCAGTGCTAACAATAATCCATCTATTGCCACTAGCTGACGTTGAAAATTGTCTGAGGAGGTCAATCCCAACACGCTGGAAAGGCGTTTCGGCTGGTAGAATTGGTATGAGTTGGCCAGGTGGTTTCTGAGGAACTGCCTTTTTCCTCTGGCACTCTCAACAGTGCGACACATAGTGATGGACACTCCTAAATAAACCTGGCTAGAAAAATCTCTTGCGGATCCTATTGTATGTCTTAATAAATCCTAAATGTCCGGCCTCAGGTGTGTTATGGAATTTCTGTAGAATGTCTAAGCGCATGTGTTTAGGGATCACTGGTAGCCACCACTTTCCAAATGGATCAAAGTTTTTCTTGCAAAGTAATCCATTAAGTACCTTAAATTGTCCTTTCACATCCTCTGACCAATTTAATGCAAGTATAATTTGAGATGTCTTGGTGTCCTCCTCCTGCTCAGCAGAGAAACCCTGGAGTGCAGCGAGACAGACACTATCTTCATCAAAGTCCTGATGGTCTTGCACAGGGTTTCTTGAGAGACAGTTGGCATCTTGGTGTTTTCTTCCACGTTTGTACACTATAGTAATGTCATACTCTTGAAGACATAGTGCCCACCTGGAGAGTCGTCCTGTTGGATCCTTAACACCTGTCAACCAACAAAGTGAATGATGTTGTGTAACGTGTAACGAATGGCCTTCCATAGAGATACTGTCGAAACTTGCACATGGCCCAGATCACAGCAAGACATTCTCTTTCTGTAGTTGAGTAGTTTCTCTTGGCTTTTGTAAGTGACCTAGAGGCATAGGCTGTAACCTTCTCTTTTCCATCCGAAATTTTCAGCAGAACAGCACTGATCCCATACTCGCTGGCATCTGTTTGTAGTTCTGTAGGTGCTTTCTCATTATACAGACCAAATACAGTGTCATTCGTCAGAGCTTTTCGCACCACATCGTAAGAATCTTGTTGAGCACCACCCCAGATAAATTTAACATCAGCTTTTAACAACTCTTTGAGTGGCCTGGCTTTGATAAAACGATGGTAATAAGAACATGATCTGTAGAAGCTTCTCACATCTCTAATACTCTTAGGAGATTCCGTTGTAGATTTCACCTTTTCTGGGTCTGGCCACACACCTTCGTTTGACACAGGGTGTCCAAGTATTTTGATTTCTTTTGCTCCAAAGAGTTACTTTCTTGGATTAAGTTTGTCTGCCTTGTTGGGGACACTTAAGAATGGCCCCCAGTCTTTTTATATGTTCATCAAATGTGTCTGAGAACTCTATAATTTCATCTAAATAACAAACACTTATTGTCCACTTCAGTTGCCTCAGAAGATTATCCATCATCCATTCAAAAGTTGCTGGTGCCATTAGACAAACCAGATGGCATTACCTTAAACTCATACAGGCCCTCAGGGGTTATGAATGCAATTTTCTCATGATCAGCCTCATCTACTTTGATTTGCCAGTATTCCGAGTACGTGTCCAAGTTTGAGAAACACTTAGCCCCCTTCAGACAATCTAGTGTATCGTCAATTCGTGGAAGAGGGTAAATGTCCTTTTTAGTTATCTTATTAAGCTTTCTGTAATCAACACAAAAGTGCCAACTGCCATCCTTCTTCTTGACGAGGACCACTAATGACAACCATGGGCTCTGCGAAGACTGAATGATGTCATTCTTCATCATTTTCTCCACCTGGTCGCAAATTATTTGATCCATTGCTGACGCACGGTATGCTCTCCGGTGTATTGATTGATGGTCTCCAGTACTAACGCGGTGCTTCACCATTGATTTGTCTAATTTGCTCTTCACCTGTGTATTGAAGCATTCAGAGAAATCTTGAAGAATGGCAAGTAGGTTCTTCTGTTGTTCCTTAGTGAGATCTGGTGATAATCAAGCTAAAAGATCTTGTCTCTTAGTGGTAGCACTAATTTCACCCACAGACTTGGCATGGGAGGTTTTTATGAAGCTCATCTGTTTTTCAAGTAACGGCTCAGTGTTTGCTATGCACACGCGTCTTGGAAGGATCTGCAGTTCTCGGCGACAGTTAACTTTCAACAGTTCACCGAATCCATTCTTAAATGAGACAACAGAGGCTGGGATGACTAAGTTATTCTTTAGTGGTATGCTTCTCTTACATTCCACTACAAGATCCATGGGTTGATGCGTGGCATGACATGTGACAGTTACCTTTCTAGCACTGACTGCAGGAATGATCATTTTATCCAGCACACATAGTCTCCACACACTCGGATGCGCATCTTCCTGTCCACAGTATCTCATTTCGTCTAGCATAATCTTCGAGCGACCACAATCTGTAATTGCCTGAGAAGCTTTCAAAAAGTCCCATCTGAGAATGACGTCATGACTACATTCTTGTAAGATGACGAATTCTAAGGGCTGTGTATGGCACTTATACCCACATGAATGACACATCTTCCTGTAGTTTTTACATATTTCCCATTAGCCGCCTTCAGCAGAGATGTTTTGTTGTCGACAAATTCGGTTTTCTGCAACTGGCGATGGTACTTCTCCGAAATGACTGAATATGATGCTCCAGAGTCCTCAAGAGCTTGGGCTGGTTGGCCAGCCATGAGGATATCGACATAGTTTCCTATTATTTTTGTAGTGATCGATGGCGGAGGATTTTTCTCTTCAGCGGCCTCGCCTCCAAGGAAGGTCACACCCTTAAGTTTTCCAGGTTGTAGCGGCTAGGTGATCGGCTGGAGCTTCTAAAGAGCAATGGAGACCTTGATTAATGTGTTGGGGAGCGTACTCTCCAGTGGCTAGCCTGCGGCGAGTGACCTATGTCGTCCTGTACCCACATCTTCTTGTTCATCTTCGTCGTCCCGGAGTTGCCGTCAGCTAAGATTGGTCTGCTGTCTTCTGGCACGACCGTCATTAAATACCCGCCGCCTTTCTCGACAGTAGCGCACCACATGTCCCTGTCGTCCGCAGTGGAAAGGCATTTTAAAGGGAAATGAAGGATGAGAAATTGGGTTCAATATCTGTTCCACTTCCTCCCTTATGACTTCTTGAAGTGTCTCGGTTTTTTGCTCGCCGTGCAATCCAAGTGCCTTCTGAACTTCCTCTCTCACTATCTTATGAAGAACACTTGTGAAATCAGTTGCTTCCTCCATCGCAGGCATTGATATGACATTTGGAAGCCATTCAAACTTCTTGCATGTAATTCTTTTTTGATGCACTGTCTCGATATACTGGCACCATTTTATGAAGTCATATGCTGTCAAAACCACCGTCGGGAAGGGCTTGATACATATCCTCAGCAACACCCTTCATGAGATGTGCATCCTTACCTTCCTCCTTTGTTCTAGGATTCACTATTGTACACAGCTCCAAGACGTCTTGAATATAGGATGCGGTAGTTTCTCCTGGATGCTGTGCCTTGCACTTTAGTTTATCTTCAGCCTTGCACTTCTGTCGTTGTGTGTCATTGAAATTCTTGTGCAGTTCCACCTGGAATACTTCCTAGCTTGTGAACTTCTCCTCGTTTTTCTCATACCATTGCGTGGCAGTGCCCTCCAAGTAGAAAAACACATTAGCCAAACACACGGTGTCATCCCATTTGTTAAATTTGGCTATACGCTCATATACCTTCAGTCACTTGTTTGGATCTTGGCCATCATCACCAGAGAGCCCGGAAGGATGTCTCATGTGGTCGCACACAATTTCTGTCATTGTAACGTCCTCTTCTTCTTCTGTCTCCGATAGATTGCGATCTGTTGAATATGACTCGAACTCGGGTTTCTTGCCACGTAAACGGCGGCTCTGTTGTAGCCTGATGGAAGCCACTGTGTCATCGATAATGTGCACCATCACAAGTTCCAATACCCAGCGTCTCCATCAGAATAATGTCATGTAGAAGGAGGCTTAATTAGATGAATGACAAACACTAACTTCACTTAACGAAGGTTTATTCAGCACTTGCACATACAATAGCGCGGAGCTAACTGCCTCTGGCGAGAACACATACAGAACATTCCAGTAAAATGATTCTTGCCATTTGTGGATACTTCTAGAATGTAATTGAACCGAAGATAGAAATTAAAATTTTACGGTTCAGGTGAGTTTTGAATTCTTGACCCTTCATGCAACAGTTTAGTATCATACCCACTACACCACAGTGCTACTTGGCTTCTTCTGCAACATTGGTCCTTCCTTCTGCGACAATATCACCAGGCAGTGTAGTTGTATAACTGTAGTTTCATTAAAAGCCTGCATTAAAAGTAGATGGACATATTAATAACAGAAATAGTATTAGAAAAATATTTAATAAATTGTGTGATTAATATTTTGAGGGCTGATGGGAAGGGCATGAAAGGGATGACTTGGGGAGCATATTGGGAAAGTCACAGATCAATTGAAATTCATACAGATGAGAGCCAGTAACATGGAGCATTGTCAAATCTAACACTATAGAAGAAAGAATTACGTGAAATATATAAAATTCTTAATGCACTTAAAAAATTATTAATACATGCTGACTTCGTTAAGCCTATAACGAAAACTACAGAGGGGCAGCCACTGTAGTTTTGTTAGATAATGCACCACATATATGCAGGATAAAAATTAGACTATTGCAGTGTCATGATAGGAGGGTGTACAGATGAAAATGCACCAGAAACTGTGATCTGGGGGAGGGAACTGGGATGGGGAGAAGGACATAAGGCTTGGAGTGAAACATCTTTGTTGACTTACATGCCATTGCACCAACAAGATTAGTATAAAATTCATGAACTTGAATATATTTATTAAAATGCGAAGAGGAAACTAAGCAATAATGAAAAGAGACTTAATGCTTCATGAGCCTTATGCTGCAGAACAGATAAGTACAGGGAAATTACATGTATTTATGAAACATTGAAAAGCATGCTGACATTACAAAACAATCTCAGGTTTGGCTGAGCCCATAAACGCATTGACATCCTGTCAGTAACACAAGAGGCTAAAAACTGGAGGGTGCTTCATCTTGATTGGATATATCATAAACCCTGAAGGACCAAAGGATTCCATGAGGATATGTGAAAAGCAGAATTAGCTGACCAATATATGTTCAACAACTTTATGTTGCAATTTAAGGTCAAATGAAAGAATCATATAGGCTCAGCTGTGAGTAAAGCAGGTGGCAGACTTCCTTAGTAAAATACTGGGAAAATGCAATTGGTCTACTAAGAAGACTGTTAAAGAAGCTTTTGCATGAGCCATCTTAAAAAGTAACTAAAATGTGAGCCCTCACAAAATATGACTAATAAGAATTTTGAACATACATAGAGGAGAACAGCTTTAATGGTAATAGCTTTATTTTGACTCATGGGAGACTGTTGTAGAAATGAAAAATCTAAATGCAGATACTTGAAGATGTGTAACAACTATACTGTAATAGCCCCCTTGCAAAGTTTCAAGAACCAGCATGACGTGAGGACTCTAGAAATGTGCTGCAACCACTTATGTAATGCTCCCATAAGGTCAGCAAAGGCAAGATTAAAATAATTATAGCATATACAGAAGCTTTTACATAGCTACTATTCCTTCAGTTCATATGCAAATAGAACAGGAAGAAACCCTTCAAATGATACATGAGAAGTACCATCTACCATGCATTTCACAGTGGTTTGCTGAATATAGATGTAGACATATTATTTTCTTTCTTTCAACAGCTCTGGAATACACCCCCCCCCCCCCCCCTCCCAAAAAAAAACACCACTTTTTCTTTAATTGTTTAAGATGTTACTTAACTGGGAAAAGTGTTACTCATGAATACTTTCTTGGGTGTCAGTAATAAGCAGATAACATCATGACATAAATAAATTGTGAATTTCAACAAACTACCATGAACTGCACAGAACAACACTTCAGTGCGACCACTTATTGTCAATCACTGCAGCCTTTTTTTCCTAGTCAGGTTTCTTGTTCTGGGCATTTTACTTGCAGTGCACATTTAAGTTGGAACAGCGCTTCAAATAAACAGAGGGAAAACAGCTGATGTTTAGCTGAATTAATCGTGACGGGTTATCTTAATAAAGAATTCTTATGTTGTGCATGTACCTGAAATGAACACAGGCTTTTCACATGTTGATATTGTCTCAGAAAGTATAATTTATCATGCCGCCAGAATAGTGTTAATGTGCATCTGATGGCAGTGGCTAGTAACAGCTTCATCAGGAAGACATTTTGTATGCATTTTTTCTGCGAATGTCAGCAGAATATATTTCCAGCTTTAAATTGCAGTTTCTTTTGTCATTTTGGTGTGAAGTGCTTTAATATAAATATATTGATATGTGGCTCCACATAATAATTTGAATTTCAGTGCTCAATGATCACATTTTATATTTATTTGTTTTTATAGTTAATGGTTCCTTATATTTCTATCTACCAATGATAGTAATCAAAATTTCAACAGTGAGTTTATGCAAAGTTATGTAGCTGAGATTGTAATTCAACAAATGTGTGTCTAACTTTGTCAGGTTTATTGTAATAGTTGTTGTGTGTTATAGTTAACTGTTGGCCATCTGAAAATGGACAAGGGGGTTGTGATGTGAATATTGAGTATGAACTAGAATCAGAAGACAAGGAGTTGAATGACGTCTGCATAACCATTCCATTACCGTACGTAAATTTTTCATTTTATGATGTGCTTACTTTTTGAATTACTGCAAAGTGCTTTGCTTTTAGAATAATACTTTTTTTCCTTCTTCCAGGATTGGGTGTACCCCGGTGGTTAACGAGTGTGATGGTGAATACACTCACGATCCTCGAAAGAATGTGCTGTTGTGGACTCTTCCCATAATAGACTCGTCAAATAAATCCGGTTTCCTTGAGTTTAGTGCTACTGCTACACCTGGAGATTTCTTTCCCTTATCCATAAATTTTGTGTCAAAACGTCCATATGCTGATATCAAGGTACTGTTCCCCTGTAATAACTTTTTTTTTTCTTTTCTTTTTTTTTTTCTTTTCAAATTTTTACAAGTTTTATGAGATTTAAGTCGACATTTGCACAAAGTATATATTGATAAGTTTAATTCATAACATTTATATTGCAATCTTGAAACCTCATCACATTTACATTATGATCAGGATATTTCAGCGCAAAAACACCTTGGTTAAATAATGGCAGCCATACTCACAATTTTTCACATATGGAGTGAGAAATGCTTGCAACATCTGTAGCCTTAGGTAATATCTGTGTGCTTGTGGATTTATGCCAAGTGGTGAACACTTCTCGTAATTGAGTTGGTGAAAAGTGCTACTAATCTTGTATTATTATAGCACTGGACAGGTTTCAGGAAGTGGCAGTCAACAGAGACTAACTTCCGTGGCACCAGCCACACCTCAGTTAGAGTAGGCTTGCCTAGGCATTTATGGCTCCTGTATGTAAACTATATGAACATCAGTGCTCTTCATTCAAGGCATGTCCATCAAAAGTCATGCTCCATAGTACTCTCACTTCAAGCAATGACATACAGTGGGAGTGACTGAGTGATAGCTAGTTAGTTAGTTTATTCATCCAATGAACACTTGCAAAATATCAGATTTATCATCATAATTTGAAAGGGTACCACACACACACACACACACACACACACACACACACACACACACACACACACAAATGGGAAAAGGTTAGAATTATCCATCAAAGATAATGGCCATAGGATTTTACAGCAAGAATTATTTGATTACGACACTTTACTGCAGAATGACATTTATTATTAAAAATAATATTAATTTTTTGCAGTTCCCTACTCTGTCTCATTAAATAGGCCTTGATTTCATAGTAAGAATCATGTAAGAGGTATGCTTTAACTGACTTCTTAAATATTTGGATGTTAGTTGTCTTCTTTTTAGTCTCGGTGGAAAGTTTATTCTACAGTTTTATTCTCTTGTAGAAAATGCTCTTGTTCTATGACTGTGAATGTTACTGTTCACAAAACAATTGCTGATGTTCTTCTCTATGTACATGACAGATTGCTAGATGTACTCACATAGTGCAGCTAAATTCTTCAGCCATTTAAACAGACTGCCACAGGGAGCTCTGTTACTACTTGTAGTTATTACTCTAATGTCTCTTTTCTGCATCTTGAAGACCGTGTTTTAATTGCACATCAGTTGATAGTCAATATTAATTCCTAATTAATTACCCCCTCCCACCTTTTTAATGTTCTATGGAAAGACACTGGTGTATATAAAAACAATTGGTCCTAAGATGCTGTCGCGTCCTTTGTTAGTATACTTGGGACCTGGTAAATTTTGCTGAATTTAAAGTTTCTACACTTCATACGCTGTTTTTCAGACATGATCAGAACCAGTCCTTGGCAGTTCCTCTTACTCTTAATGATTCTTGTCACTCAGTTTTATGGTCAATGCCTTCAAAGGTCTTTGATAGATCTAAAAATATACCTGTGACACACTCATCCTCGTGTAGTTCATCAAGTATCACATTCGTAAACTCTGCTGTGACTGATACTTCTACTTTGGAAACTGAATTATGCTACACTGAAGAGGTTATATTTGTTCAAATAATTCATTAGCGTGTTTTTCATAAAGGAGTCTGAGACTCATAAAGAGCTGCTGGAAGCATATGAAAACAATACTCATCCTCATTGAAATTGCAGTCATATGTAAAAAATTGGATGTGATGTTTTGACTGCCATAATTATGACCACGTAATCTCAGCATACAAAGGTAAACCACTCTGTAGTAAATAGACAGAGCCACCCTTTGAACAATAAAAACAACAGTCTCTCACATGTTAATTGTTCTGGCAGCTGTGCCATTTGGCACGTGGAAGATATTAATGAATAATTGAAGAAATAAGTCAATAAAGTGATCCCTTACACTAAGACAAAAAGGCTTTTAACGCACTTCACCCACCATCTTTTGCCATCTGATTTCCTTCATTCATTCCATATTGTAAGAATGTTTCAACTAGAAAGTCTTTACACATGTCAGTGGCATCACGCATTCTTTTCCTGTACTTAAAATACCAAACTAACTCTTCAAAAGACGATGTGCTGGATTCAGAAACAGCTCAGAGTTAGTGTCTCAGAATCTAACTTCACCAAAAAAATTCAGTGAAAATCAGTAGTATGGAAAAGATTTAAGTCCAAAAACAGGAGCAGAGTGGAAGTCGTTAGTGTCAAATATTACAGAGATAAGCATTTCACATACAAAAGCACCATGTTTACCAAAGAAAGCGGCCAGAACTTGGTCTTCCCCCAGTTATTTTGATATTATTGTTGTGATAGAAAGAAGAGACAACAATGTAATTAACAGAAAATTTTTCTCGAAGTGCCGTTTATTCCAAAGTGATACAGAACCAATGTGGAGGAAATGAAGCTTCTGACACAAGGATATCCCAAGTTACTACCTATATAGGAGGTGCATTTTAAACTTTAACAACCATGTGTTAAGAGACTGTACTCTCTGTAGTAAATGTGGTTTAGACGATAAGAGGCTAAGTGTTACAGTCATTACTTATTTATGACATACTCTACCTCTCTCTCTTTCCTTTTTCAGTCTGACAGTCAGTCAATGCCATGATGTAGTATTGTCATGGCATAAACAGAATCAGTAAATCTTAAAGCTGCAGGGTTGTCAGTGAGGTACAGCACTTCACAGTGATAGCACATTTATTACAAGCACTATCACACAAAAAGAACAGAACTGAATCAGACAGTGTGTGCTGCTGTTTATACAAATATTGAATAGTCCATAACACAGAAGAAATTTTGAGAAACTTTCAGAAATGATACACAGCAAATAACAAATAATTGCTGGTGATCACATCTGAACTGGTGACACACAACATTGCAGCCAGTAATGCAAACCAAACAACACAATGCATACAACATAGCTTGTGGCAGTACTAAGTGCCATTCTGTTAAGGAAAATTGGACAGTATGGTAAAGACTCTGCTGTGATAGGGCTCCTGAGAATCTCTTAGTATGGAGAGTGGTACAAGCAAAACATAGTGAATTATCAAAATCTACATAAGCAGATCAAGGCAAGAATTTTTACAAACCATGATTCATGCCACAGATTTGATTTGACAATGATATAGATGATATGGGGGTCAGTGAGCCGGTAGTGCATCCACTGCAAAAGGTATAAATGACAATTGTATCCCAAAAACTACATGAGAAGCTGTAGCCCCACTACGGTGAAACATTTTCACACAGGAACATAAAATGCCATACTGTCCATACTGATCGCTCCCCATGTGATTTCAATATTTTTGGAGCCCTGGATGAAGACATTTGTGGCTGTTGATTCACTTTGGATGAAGAGGATCATGGTTCCATAGGCAACAGCAAACATTTTCTCATGGAGGCAGTGACCATCTTGTCTCGCAGTGGGATAAATTTTCCATTGTATTAGTTGTGATTACTTTTGAATAAGCAGTTTATTTACTTTTTTCCATCTTCCTTGTTTGCATTTGACTGCCTTTCATAGCCAGGAGAGTGGCATGTTGACACACCATGCCGCATCAAAATGGTGCTATTGGCAGAGGATAACACAGCTGTCAGCCAATAATGAACGACCTGTCAGGGTCAGTTTGCAGAGATGGTTTTATATTTAGAAACATAAAAAAAGGAATTTAAATGATACATGAATATTTTATATCTTCTCCTGCAGTTTTTACCCTCTGCAGCTCTCTCTAGTACTGTCGTAGTTATTCCTTGATATCTTAAAACATATCCTGTCGTATGCCTTCATTCTGTCAATGTTTTCCTTGTGTTGTTCGGTATACCACCTCCTTATTTCTTATCTTATCAAGTCATCTGATTTTCAACATCCATATGTACGTGCGCATTTCAAATAGTTTGATTCTCCTTTTTCAGTTTTCTCATGGCCCGTGATTCACTTCCATACAAAGCTGTGTTCCAAACTTATATTCTCAGAAATATATTCCTCAAATTAAGGTCATGTTTGATAGTAGTAAACTTCTTTTGGCCAGTGCCCTGCCTGCCTGTACTACTCTGCTCTTTGCCCTCCTCGATTCATCCATCATGTGTTTTTTTTTTTTTTTTTTTTTTTTTACTTCCAAAATAACAGAATCCCTTTAATTTGTCTACTTTATGGTCCCCCAGTTTGATGTTAAGTTTATCGCTAAACTCATATCTACTACTCCTCATTACTTTTGTCCCTCTTCCGTCCAATCCTTTCTTTTATTTGCGTCTTTGCTTTTTCTGTGTATACATTAAACAGTAGGGGCAAAAGACTGCATCCCTGCCTAATACACTTTACAGTTCTCGCACTTTGTTCTTGGTCTTCCATTCTTATCTTACCCCTCTTAGTTCTTGTGTGTGTCATTTGCACTGTCCACACACATTAATGTGATCACCTGTCAGAAGCCTGAATAAAGACCTTTTTGCAGCACAGACCACTGCAGAACATGCAGAAAGAGAAACAGTAAGATTCTGGAAAGTACTGGCAGAGATGTGAATCCATGCCAACACTAGAGCCATGGCCAGCAGCATTAGGTATTTTCATTGAGGATCCATGGGATGAACAGCTGGAATTTGGTGGCCACAGGAGTATGTTAAACTCACCATGATGCTCGTAGAGCCATGCATGTACATTGCAAGCTGTGTGGCACAATGTGTCATCCTGCGGGTAGATACCATTGTGTCGAGGCTAACGAACTGCTATGTAGGAGTGGATGTGGTCCCCAAGGATAGATGCATACTTTTGTTGATCCATTGTGCCTTCCAGAATAACAAGATCACCCAGAGAATGCCATGAAAACATTCCCAAGACCATAATGCTCCCTCCTATGGCCTGGACCTTTCTGATAAATGTTGCACAGTGCCTGCTTTCAGATATTTCTTGCTGTATACAGCATAAAACATGATTAATCTGAAAAGGCCGCCTATTTCCATTCAGTGGATGTCCAGCTGCAGTATTGGCATGCAAATTCCAACCATCATTGCTGATGAACAGCATTTCCCATGGACGCATGAACCAGGTGCTTGCTGTGAAGGCCTAATGCATAAATGTTCGCTGAACAGTCATTGAGGAGACATTGTTCGTAGCCCCTTGGTTCACCGGGCGGTCAGATGCTCAACAGTTGCACATCTGTTCGCCTGTACACATTTCCGCAACCATCTTTCACCACTGTCATCCATGGCCTACGCTGCACCACAGTTGGATCAGTGTTGATTTTGGATAGCACCATTTTGACATGCACAGTGTACTTTAACCACGGTGTCATGTGAACAGTTTAAAAACTTGGCCATTTCAAAAATGCTACCACTTTTGGTCCAAATGTCAGTGACCATGCCATTTTGGATGTCAGATAAATCACTCTACTTCCGTATTATGACAATGACTGCTCTATTTTCCACATTCCCCCCCCCCCCCCCCCCCCCCCCAAACACACTTTATATACCCTCCATTGCTCTTGCTACCATTGCTGTCTGTGGGTGGTTATTGCATACTGACTTCACACATGAGCAATGGTCACATTAATGTGACTGGGCCATGTATAACCCATCATTTTCTAAAACCTACACCTACTTGCATGAGAATATCGAACATCTTGCACCATTTTACATTTTCAAATTTTTTTTTTTTTTTCTAACTTTACGCAGCCTATGAACATGGTTTTATTTTTCTTAATTCTTGCTTCCATTGTCAAGTGCAATGTCAGAACTGCATCTCTCGTGCCTTTACCTTCCTGTAGCAAAACTAATAGCCAAGTAACAGATCCTCAGTTTTGTTTTCCAGTATTCTGCATATTATTATTATTATTATTATTATTATTATTAGCAAATTATAAGCATCATTTGTTATGCTGTTTGTGCAATAGTTCTGTACTTATCTCCCCTTTGCTCTCTTTTGGGACTGAGTGGATGATAGTCGTTTGGTAGCCACTTCCCCCAGTGATTTTAGAAATTCCAAAGAAATATTATTTATGTCTTTTTACATGCAGATAATCAATAGTTATTTGGTGTGGGTTATAGAATCCAGAAAGCTTTTTTGTCATCTTTGGTGCATTTTTGGGATGTATCACTCTATATTTTTTAAAGCCCCACCCAGCCTAAATGTTATAACAGTAATTTGAAAAGATCAGTATTTGTACATGGAAAAGACAGATTGAAATTGTGCTGTTTCTAGCTTGTTCGATGCAAAATCAGTCATTTCATGTTGATGATATTTATAGGTTAGTAATATTATTTTTATTGCAAAAACGTTGACCCGTACAAAGCCGGTGTGTTATGACTACTTCTGTTGTTGTTGTTGTTGTCGTCTTCAGTCCAGAGACTGGTTTGATGCAGCTATCCTGAAGCCTCTTCATCTCCGAGTAACTACTAAAACCTACATCATTCTGAATCTGCTTACTGTAGACATCTCTTGGTCTCCCTCTACGATTTTTACCCCCTCCCCACACTTCCCTCCAGTACTAAAATGGTGATCCCTTGATGCTGCAAAATGTGTCCTACCAGCCTATCTTTTCTTCTAGTCAGGTTGTGCCACAAATTTTTCTTCTCCCCAATTATGTTCAACATGTCCTCATTAGTTACATAATCTACCCATCTAATCTTGAGCATTCTTCTGTAGCACCATATTTCGAAAACTTTTGTTCTCTTAATGTTTAAACTGTATACCGTCCATGTTTCACTTCCATACGTGGTTACTCTCCATACAAATACTTTCAGGAAGGACTTCCGGCCACTTACTCTGTACTTGATGTTAACAAATTTATCTTCTTCAGAAAAGGTTTCCATGCCATTGCCAGTCTACGTTTTATATCCTCCTTACATTGACAATAATCAGTTATTTTGCTTCCCAAATAGCAAAACTCATCTGCTACTTTAAGTGTCGCATTTCCAAATCTAATTCCCTCTGTGTCACCTTGTAATGTTATGTGTGCCTCACTGTTTTTTTTTCTTTAACTAATTTGTGCCTGATTTTATTCTGAGAAGCTCAGTAATGTATGTAAATACCGAAAATGTAAATGTGATTCAAAAAGTACTTGAAGTGAAGTGAAGCGCAGCTGTACAGCAAGAAAATCTTTAGCGCGCAAAAAAAGACAGCTGATTTAAAAAAAAAAATACTGTTGATCTGTATCTTGTGGAAAGAGGACGTGTTGCTAGGCCGTCGCTCAGAATGTATTGTTACATTTAAACTTTATAACAATTAAAAAAGTCCCTGTTCGGGTCCCAATGTAAAATAACTTTTTTTAAAAATAATAATATCAATATTTATATATGTGTTTGGAGAGAGAGAGAGATTGATTTTTGATTGAGATTTTTACTTTAAGTCGTAACTGATACCTGAATTTTGGTTGCTGCCTCCTTGAATGATCACCTTCTGCACCAGTTGTTGACATATTGCAATTTCGAGGAAGTTATTGTTCTTTAGGGTTTAAAATGTGACTCTGTTAGTTACTTGGCCGTATTGCGAATAGCTTTGAGCCCAAGTTTTCGTAGCTTTTCGTACCTAAGGGACCACTGTTGTAAGTAAGAAAGATCAAACAGCAATCTGCTTTTCATGAGAAAATGAGATTGCTTGGCACACAAACTTCCTTCAAAGTACACGTCCTGCTACATCAAAATAGGTCAGTGGAGTTCAGCACCATACTATTGTACAAGAACATAATCCAATTACTGTAATTAAGAAATTATGAGAGGTTGTTACTTATTGAATGAAAACTATAGAGAATGCATTTCTTTTCCTGTATTTTCGTGAACTTTGTACACTTACAATTCTGTCGATTGATAGAGGGCAACAATGAAATTCACCTCCTTTACCAAAAACAAGATATTTCCATGCTTCACTTCCAGAAAATTTGTATACATAAATGTTGGACAACTCTTACACATACTTCACTCGGTTTTATCACTAAAATATCAATTTTCATTAAATGTAACAATACATTCTGAGCGACGGCCTAGCAACACGTCCTCTTTCCACAAGATACAGATTAACAGTCTCTTCTTTTTTTAATAATATCAGTTGTCTATTTTTTTTAAAAAAGGTCCATACTCAAAGATTCTCTAATACTATCATTGCGGGGATTGCGCACTAAAGAGTTTCTTACTGACCAGTTGCGCTTCACTTCACTTCAAGTACTTTTTGAATTACATTTACATTTTCGGTGTTTACATACATTACTGAGCTTCTCAGAATAAAATCTGGCACAAATTAGTTAAAGAAAAAAAGCAGTGAGGCACACATAACATTACAACCTGATTTGACTACATTCCATTACCCATGTTTTGCTTTTGTTGTTCATCCCATACCCTCCTTTCAAGACACTGCTGCTGTTCCAAGTCCTTTGCTGTCTCTGACAGAATTACAATGCCATCGGCAAATCTCAGAGTTTTTATTTCTTCTCTCTGGATTTTAATTCCTACTTGAAATTTTTCTTTTGTTTCCTTTACTGGTTGCTCAATATATCGGTAATAGGATACAACTGTGTCTCACTCCCTTCTCAACTACTGCTTCCCTTTCGTACCCCTGGACTCATAACTGCCATCTGGTTTCTGTACAAATTGTAAATAGCATTTTGGTCTCTGTATTTTACCCCTGTAACCTTAAGAATTTGAAAGAGAGTATTCCAGTCAACATTATCAAAAGCTTTCTCTAAGTCTACAAATGTTGAAATGTAGATTGGCCCTTCCTTAACCTATCTTCTATGAGAAGTCATAAGGTCTCTGATTGCCCCGCGTGTTCCTACATTTCTCCTGAATCCACACTGATCGTCCCCAAGATCAGCTTCTACCAGTTTTTCCCTTTTTCTGTAAAGGATTCATGTTAGTATTTTGCAACCGTGACTTATTACGCTGGTAGTTGAGTAATTTTCATACCTGTCAGCACCTGCTTTCTTTGGAATTGAAATTATTGTATTCTTCTTGAAATCTGAGGGTATTTCGCCTGTCTCATACATCTTCCTCACCAGATGGAAGAGTTTTGTTATGGCTGGCTCTCCCAAGGCTGTCAGTGGCTCTAACGGGAGGTTTTCTACTCCCCGGGGCCTTGTTTTGACTTAAGTCTTTCATTGCTTTGCCAAATTCTTCATGCAGTATTGCATCTCCCTTCTCATCTTCATCTACGTCCTCTTCCATTTCCATAATATTGCCCTCAAGTATTGCCCTTGTATAGACCCTCTATATACTCCTTCCACTTTTCTGCTTTCCCTTCTTTGCTTAGGACTGGTGTTCCACCTGAGCTCTTGATATTCATACAAGTGGTTCTCTGTGCTCCAAAGGTCTAATTTTCCTGCAGGCAGAATCTTACCCTAGTGATTTATGCTTCTACATCCTTACATTTGTCCTCTAGCCATCCCCGCTTAGCCATTTTTAACTTCCTGTCACACTCATTTTTTGGACATTTGTATTCCCTTTTGCCTGCCTCATTTATGGCATTATTATATTTTCTCCTTTCATTGATTAAGTTGAATACCTCTTATGTTACTTAAGGATTTCTACTAGCCCTCATCTTTTTACCTACTTGATCCTCTGCTGCCTTCACTATTTCATCTCTCAGCTACCATAACACACTGGTGAATAATTATGACTGGTTTTTAAAGAGAAGTCAAAAATATAAAAGTGTGTTGCCATTCTTCCTTTTGACTTGTGGAGGCCTTAATACTGTTTCTAGATAAGTATGCCCTAGAGGCCTCATAATCGCAGGAGGAGAAAAAATACCTTATAATATATGAAATTGTTAGTATTTGTACATTCTTAGTACTAACATGCCCTCTGCCGCCTCTCCCCCACATGCATATGCATGCCTACCTTTCCATGCTACTTAATGACGTAGCATGCAGAATGTCTTTCCTAAGAGTTGTCAGGTGCACTTTCTCTAGTGTTTCAGCAGATATTTGCAATTTCTTTTTTGCAATGTGTAGCAAGAATCGGCCCATACAAATACTGCACATCAAGTCTTTCATACTACATCCCATGCCTATGGAAAGTGTCGGTTTGCATTCTGTTATGAGCACAGTGATTTTTAAAGTGAAATTTTATGTGCCCATTCAGTTTAACTGTCCCAGCTTAGTCTAGCGTGATATCTGTTTTATGAATATGTATTAACAGGAACAATAAAACACAAAGAATGATTGGTACTCCAACAGCAATGTCTGAGCAGCATTGCTGTGTGGCGGTACTAGCAAGTATGGGCCTGGGTGGTGTTGTCGCTGCTGGAGTACTGGTTATTCTTCATGTTTTACTGTTGCTTTTAATAGACATCCATAACACGGATGTTGCACTAGACTACTTTGGGACCACTCAATCAAATCGGCACATAAAACCCCGCTTTAAAAATCATTTTGCTCGTTATGGGGCACAAACCTACACTTTCTGTCAGCATCAGGCATTTTATGAAAGACTTGATGAGCAGTGTTTGTTTGGGCAGACTCCAACTACATATCTCGGAAAATAAATCACAAATATCTGCCAAAACACACGGTGATAGGAGAAAATGCACCTGATGTCTCTTAGAAAAGACACCCTGCATAAGGGCATAAGAAATTGTTGGTCACATTCAAGTGGATACTGTCTTTGATAAAAATAGATCAGTTATTTGAACTGTGTTGCCCACTCAAGGCATTCACTACCACTCCTCGCCTGTTTGGTCTGAACTGTGTAATAGTCTGCGGCACTATGACTTGATATAGTAGAATACTTGACAATTGTGTGCAACTTTTTTTTCACATTATTTCTTATAATCATTGTTATTAGTATTACTCTCAATTGAAGAAGTGAGTAGACAGTTGAGTTTTAAATGGCTAAATTGCAGTTTCAGTTTTTGTCTAGCATGAACTTTTGTTTTTAATCACAACGTTTACAGATCAAATTCCTAAATGGCACTGCAAATGATTCTGCTTCATGTCAGTTTTAGTGCATTTTCAATAGCTGAGAAAATATGGTAGAAAGTATAATATGTTTCCAGAATGTAAGTATTCAAAAAGGGGACCTATGAAGAAAGCAAACATAAAACAGTAGTGTAGAGGAAGTCAACATAAGCAGTTGTCTTTATAAAACAGTAATAAAAAAACTCTAAACATTGGGATTGTTTTGTCTGGTTGTGAATCTTGATATGTTATTAAAAGTTTTTAGTTTAAGAATGTATTTCACATTTCTGTAAAATACAATGGTTGGAATAAAATGGTGTAAAAATAATGACCACGTAATTTTCTTTTCCATACTTTAAGAAGGCCATGTTTATCTCAGGCCATGTTTATCTCTGTAATTATTTTGCTAACCTTGTGGCAACGATCTGTTGTGAATACCAATAAGTCATAGTTTTCGTATTATGTTGTTGTGTTCTCACATATTTATAATATCTTGTTTCTCTTTCAGATAACTGAAGTCCACTTGGTCGATGATAACTCACCAGTGAAATTCTCAACAGAAACAGTGTTTTTCACAGAAAAGTATGAGATAGTCTAGCATCTTAAGAAATGATTCATTTGTCAGAGATGCTGAGTGTAATAAAAGTAATTGTAAAATGCAGAGATGTGAACACATTGTGATCTAAAGGTTTTGTTCTTGCAACAGGTATTATTGAAGATTCAGTATGTCTTCAGACTACCACACAAATTTCTGTACAAAACATATGACTGACAGAAATTTATGCAATATGTTATTTAATTTTTAACTGAATGTTTGAGAAGCATGTTGTGAAGTGTTTTCTGAATTGTGTGTATTATTGCAGGCAAAAGATAATTTAAAACTATTAGATCATGTGATTTTCAGTTAGCACCACAAAACTTTATGAAAGAAACATAGTTAAGTGAATATCATACTGTAAGTATTCTGCAGAGTCTCCTTTTAAGTTGAGAAAAATAAAGATGCCCATATTTTCATTGTCAGTGTCTGTTTTTGTTGCCTTGGAGAGAGAACCATTGTTAAGTATGAGGTAACCATCATGAATGTACATATACTATTTTTTGAAAGAGAACAGTAGTGCAGCTGACACACATAAAATTTAATAACCTAAGCAGATCTCTGGAAGGTGTAATTTCTATAACAGTTTGTTTGCTAGGACAAGACAACCATAAGAAACCAAGAAAAGAAGTTTGGAATGTAAGGGAGCTAGAAGTTAAACAAAAAGTACGTTTAAAAAGTGGATCAAGAGATACAAAACATGATGTAGAAGTTGGAAGTAACATTGTGATTGTCCATTTTTTACTTTCTGAGATGTCAAAGTTTGTTATCCATTTTGTAGATATTAAGTTTATTAGTGTTGCTGAAATGCTCTGCATAAATCATTGCAGCTTTAGTGTTTGACTTGTTTGCCTTTCCTTATGCTGTTCTATAAAAATGTTTTAGTCTTGGTGCTTCCTACCTTGTGAACAAAGTACGTTTTAACAATGGGGGACTGGGTAACTAATAATGTTTTCAAATTCTAACTTTATATTAATAATTATTTTTACTTTAACCCCTTCACATTATAAGTGACATGCATTTTATAAAGTATGAATGGTACAGTAAATAAGGTATTGAATATTTACAAGTCTCATCTGTATGTGCTTTTTACATTTCTCTAATTCTTTGCTGGATAGTTCCATCAAATTTGTTTTCTGTTCACCACAACACACAGTAATTACAGTTATTTTATTTAAAAAGTGGACAACAGATAGATAAATACCCCTGCCTTCTCCTCTCTGACACACACACACACACACACACACACACACACACACACACACACTCACTCACTCCTCTCCAGCACATGTGTGTACAAACTTGGAGCTAAGCTGTGATTTTTTTTAACTAATAAAAGAAAAAGATAGAGAAAACTATTCAAGACTGTAGAAGGGGAAAGACAATAAGCAATGGTGAGTGCTTACAAAGATCATGTTGCACTAAAGATAAACTATATTAATTTAAACCTTTTCTCGCTGCTTTCTGTTTGATTGCATTTATTATATTTCTAAAATATTTTACAAAAAAGGAGCAGATTGAATATTTTGTGTATATTATTAGGGTCAAATATGTATACAATACCTTGCAACTTCACTAAAGCCTTTTTGAGCTTCTAAGCACAGCTAGCAGTTCAAACTCCTCTTTTAAACAGCAGTATGCAGCTGAATGTGATACAGTTTCATTACATCGTATTTCCATTGTACTATACTCATACCTCCTCTCTTTCACACGTAACAACCTACATATTACAAGAGAACAGTCCTGCTCAACTGACCTTAATAATATTGATAGGGATGTCTAAATGATTACTGTAGGAGAGTTGTTGTGGCCAGCTGTTCCCCTATTTGTTTTGTGGGGTTCTATGTGCCTGTCACCACCACCTCACTTTTGAATTCAATGGTTGTGTAGATATTAGAATTTTAATTTTGTGTCGGGAGTTTCAATTTATACATTTAAATGAAGATAACTATTTTTTCGTGTCCAAATATTTGACTGCCAACTTCATTCTTTTCTGCTGCAAGTTTTTACATTTTAAGGGAAGTCATATGACACTGTCATTTCAGTGATAAGTTCTGCATTCCCCTATAAGGTCTGTCCGAATCGAAGGAGCATCCATTGTATCCTAAGAAATTCTGATGGACTCTTACTGTTAACAGCTCTAACATTTGTACATGGAGAAGTCATTGCATTAGAAAGTTGTTATGAATTGAAAATTAGAAGACGATTGACACTTAATCCAAGAATTAGGAACTTATTGTTGTAGTTACCTTCTTGATTTTTGTTTCATGGACATTAAGCCATGGTCTAAGGCACAGAAACATGTCTTAGACAATTGCCCAGGATGCAAGTACCAGCTGCGATAGTCTGCATTATGTAGTGAAATATTGAAAACAAACATGTAAGTGGGAAAAGTAGTCTGAAAACATGTAGTTTTGAAAACAAATTATGAAATTTGGCTGTTGTCTGCGTCATGAGGTACTCCCTCCTGCCACCAATGGAAGAAATGCAAAAATCAAATAGCCGTTTCACACTTTAGTGTTATAAGAGAACCTATCTCCACTCAGACATGAGCTGTATTTGTATAAGCAAATAGGGTACAGTGTTGCAAATGAGCCATACTGATATTCATAAGCCATAGGCATTGCACAGTGAATCATTGTTGTGGTTTGTGGTTTATTATTCTCATAACTTACGTAATGTAAGTAATTTGAATAAGTTAGACACAGAGGAAGCATTTGTAGTAAAACTTCATCACAAACAGAGGACTGATTCTAATAACAGTATCATAACAACAATACAAACTTATTTAATACTAAGTTACGCCTTCCTGAGAGATAATCTCCACTCCTTCCAAATTAATGTTATATTTGTAGACCAGATGTAGCTTGAATTCAGAGAAATAGTATCAGCAGCAATTGAGAGATTTATACCAAATAAATTAACGAATGGTGGAGCTGATCCTCCTAGGTACACAAAACCAGTTAGAACACTGTTGCAGAAACAACGAAACAAACATGCCAAATTTAAACAGACGCAAAATCCCCAAGATTGGTGGTCTTTTACAGAAGCTCGAAATTTAGCGCGGACTTCAGTGCGAGATGCTTGTAACAGTTCCCACAACAAAACTTTGCCTCAAAACCTGGCAGAAAATCCAAAGATATTCTTGTTGTATGTGAAGTATGTTAGCGGCAAGAAACAATCAATGCCTTCTCTGCGTGATAGCAATGGAGATACTTATCAAAAACAGTGCCACCAAAGCAGAGTTACTAAATGCAGTCTTCCGAAATGCCTTCACAAAAGAAGACAAAGTAAATATTCCAGAATTTGAATCGAGAACAGCTGCCAACATGAGTAACATAAAAGTAAATATCCTCGGAGTAGTGAAGCAACTTAAATCACTTAATAAAAGCAAGTCTTCTGGTCCAGACAGTATACCAATTAGGTTCCTTTCAAAGTATGCTGATGCATTAGCTCCATACTTGACAGTCATATACAGTCATTCGCTTGACGAAAGATCTGTACCCAAAAACGAAAGTTGCAGAGGTCACACCAATATTCTAGAAAGGTAGTATGAGTAATCCACTTAATTACAGGCCCATATCATTAACGTCAATATGCAGCAGGATTCTGGAACATATATTGTGTTCAAACATTATGAATTACCTCAAAGAAAATGGTCTATTGACACACAGTCAACATGGGTTTAGAAAACATTGTTCTTGTGAAACACAATTGGCTCTTTATTTGCATGAAGTGTTGAGTGCTATTAACAAGGGATTTCAGATCGATTCCGTATTTATGGAAGGCTTTTGACACTGTACCACACAAGCAGCTTATAGTGAAATTGCGTGCTTATGGAATATCATCTCAGTTATGTGACTGGATGAGTGACATCCCGTCAGAGAGGTCACAGTTTGTAGAAATTGACGGAAAGTCGTCGAGTAAACCAGAAGTGATTTCTGGCGTTCCCCAAGGCCCTTTGCTGTTCCTTATCTATATAAACGATTTGGGAGACAATCTGAGCAGCCGTCTTAGGTTGTTTGCAGATGACACTGTTGCTTATCAACTAATAAAGTCATCAGAAGATCAAAACAAACTGCAAAATGATTTAGAAAAGATATCTCAGTGGTGCAAAAATTGGCACTTGACCCTAAATAGCAAAAAATGTGTGGTCATTCACATGAGTGCTGAAAGGAGTCCGTTAAACTTCGGTGACAAGATAAATCAGTAAAATATAAAGGCCCGAAATTCAACTAAATACCTAGGAATTACAATTACGAACAACTTAAATTGGAAGGGACACACAGAAAATGTTGTGGGGAAGACTAACAAAATACTGCATTTTATTGACAGGACACTTAGAAAATGTGACAGATATATTAAGGAGACAGCCTGCACTATGCTTGTCTGTCCGATTTTAGAATACTGCTGCGCGGTGTGGGACCCTCACCAGATAGGCCTGACGGAGTACTTCGAAAAAGTTCAAAGAAGGGCAGCATGTTTTGTATTATCGCAAAATATGGGAGAATGTGTCCCTGAAATGATACAGTATTTGAGCTGGTCATTATTAAAAGAACGGAATTTTTCATTGCAACCGAATCTTCTCACGAAATTCCAATCAGCAACTTTCTCCTCCGAATGCGAAAATATTTTGTTGACACCGACCTACATAGGGAGAAATGACCACAACAATCAAATAAGGGAAATCAGAGCTCGTATGGAAAGAAATAGGTGTTCCGTTCCTTCTGCACGTTATTTGAGACTGGAATAATAGAGAACTGTGAAGGTGGTTCGATGAGTCCTCTGCCAGGCACTTAAATGTGATTTGCAGAGTATCCATGTAGATGTAGATGTACTCAGATTATCAGGTTAGCCTCCAGGATTCTTCTACCCAATAGTAGCTTTTCTCCCACAAAATCTTATACAGCCATATTTTTAGATACTCGGGTTCAAAATGGTTCAAATGGCTCTGAGCACTATGGGACTTAACATCTGTGGTCATCAGTCCCCTAGAACTTAGAACTACTTAAACCTAACTAACCTAAGGACATCACACACATCCATGCCCGAGGCAGGATTCGAACCTGCGACCGTAGTAGTCGCGCGGTTCCGGACTGAGCGCCTAGAACCGCTAGACCACAGTGGCCGGCAGATGCTCAGGTTTCATGCATTTGCCTGTTAATAAATTATATTATTTTCAGCTCTATATACTGTGAATAGAATTTCAATGGCTGTATGTGTATCATAAAATTTTCTCTGTTTCCAATGTTGTTAAGTGTGGCTCAAATGGTTCAACTCAAGTAATTTGTCCACTGTGCAAGAAGATAATAAATTTGTATATATGTAGGGAGGGAACAGTTATGATTTGCAATTTATGAAATAAAGGATGACAGGATTGTTTTTTTCTGTGCAATACACATGCCTCTGATAATTTTTCTCTGCAGCTTCAATGACCGAGAATATGCTACCGAAACTTCTAATGACGGAATCAAAATAGCTATTGATATTTTTCATGTATTCATGTCAGTAGCATTTGCTGATTTTGTACTGTAAATGCGAAAGTACTTAATTCACTTGACGGGCAGTCAATATGCGTATTCCACCTTAATTCTTTCCACATTCAGTCCTCGGAATTTGACTGTCTCAAGTTCTTCCCTAAGTTGATTGTTATGCAGCATTTTAAGCTCCGAATATTTGGCATATTTTGTTTTGAAATACACGATATGGCATTCTGCAGTGTTCAGTTCCAACCCACTTAACTGGAACCAGTTTTCTACAGTGTGGTATTGAGTGTTTTTTCAATAGAGCTAAAATTTTTTGTGCCTTATCAGTTTCAATTAAAACAGAAGTATCATCTTGATACTTGAGGGAAATTTGTATTCACAGGTAAGCCATTTACGCAGGAAAGGAACAGGATTGGCTTTAAAATAGAAGCTTGAGGTACACCTTGTGATACTGTACTCCATTTCGAATATTAGTCAACAGTTACCCTTTGTGTTGTTTGGTCGATATGGTGTAAACCAGCATTGGTCTTAATCCTATTTATCTAATTTGTAGACAAGTGAGACTTTGCAAAAGATACCTTCAACTTTATTCCTCCAATCTAATGCTTTTCTTGTGTTTTCAATAAAGTTGTTCACTGCATCCGGGATGCTTTTTCCTTATGGGAATTCAGACTGGTTGATAGAATAATACATTTTTTACAACAAAATTTTGGATCTGGATTGCAGCTACTTTCTGAAGCACTTTATAGGATTCGAAGACTAGTTAATGGAAGTGACGATATGCATTGTACTGCTTTAATTACTTTAGTGGGTATCCCATCCCCTGCAGCAGAGTTTTTTTTTTTTTTTTTTTAATGATGATAAAATATTTTCCAGATCTTTAACCAAAACTTTTTTTAAAAAAATCTGTTACACAGATTCCTGGTAAGGTCTGAAAGGATTTGCTGTGCTCTGATACCCTGCTACATCATCATTTGTGCTACGTCATCATTTGCTATTGCTACATTTATGAAGAATTCATTTGAAGAAATGAGAATTCATTTAAAGAAACACCAAGGTTTGAGCTGGGTTTATCAATAGGGCCATCGTCTAGTTTAATCCTAGATGTATCATGAGTACTAACTCTGAAATTTTTGTTTGGTATTTTTATGGCTGCTTTCATTTTTTCAGCTTCATCAATTCTAATATACTCCAAATGCTGTTTTGTCATATTTTAGTTTATTGTTGATTTGTCTTCTCCTGGCAATAGAAGTTTCATATCCTGAATTATTTATATAAGTCTATATGTTATGTGTGATTCTTTTGAATCTGTAACAGCGCTCTTTCAAATGCTGAAAGTGTTTCCTCGCTCAACACTCCAGGTGTTTGGTGCTTCCTTCTTTAGCATTTCATGTAGCAGCTTTGCGATTTTGCTGAAGTTAGTTACACAACACCTATAGTGTCCCACAGAGTGTAATTACACTCTCAATTGCTCCATTGTTTTAAAATGTCATTACTCCAACCACTTTGACCTTCTGGCTTCAGTCCTTCATCTGACTAGATATGACCAAAATAGCACACTTCCTTTCACAAAGATTCACATTTTTCAACCTGTAGTTTTAGAGTGTGGAGACTAAGCCTTTCAAACACTTCCTTTAGCCGCATACCATGTCCCTGTAAGGAGGTCCCAAATATCACCACATCATCTGAGTACATGAGCAGTTTGTAACCTCGTAGTCCTGTAAAACAGAGTTCACCAATTTCTGAAGCGTACTTTGAGCTGTTTTAAAGCACATGTGCATTTTTGTGTACTGAAAGCCATATTTTCTCGATCCTCTTTGTTTGATAAGACCTGCCGTTTTCTAAAGTGAGAGTCGAAAAGTATTTTGCCTTTGATAAACTGTAGAGTATCCTTGACTATGGCAAAATTGAATTTATGGTGATTTCAGTCTGTTGCCTATAGCCATATTTGCTTTCCACTAGTGTCCATCTTTTTCAGAACCATTATCAATCGAAAGTCCCATCCATTTTTCCTAGGCAGTAAGATATCACCCTCTGACTTCTTCTCATCTCCTGCTGTTGCACCTCATTTTGTGTTTGTTGTATTCTGTAGCACTGTGAACATATCACCCTACCTTCTGCTTCCAGGAACAGTCTGATTTTGCACCTAATGCTAGATGTATAAGTTACTTGTCTCCCAACAAATGAAAAATATCACCATACATTCATAGTTGTGTAGTGGCTGTCTTGTATTCCGCATTTGAGTGAGTGACACAGATACTTCCTTTCAACACAATTATTTGTGTCTTCAGTTGTGGCCTATTCTTACACTCTGAAAAATTATTGCATCAGTACTGCCTCAGGTATACACACACCTTTGGTGATCTATTTCGGAAAGAGAGTCCCTCTCCTTCTGTTTGCCTCTGTTCTTAATGTTGCACACCCATTCCTCTCGAGGTCCTACTGTCAGCCTTCTGTCGACTTGCTCAGGACTCTTTAACTTCTCTTCAGCATTCCCCATTACCTGTTTCTGCTGTAGATCAACAATTCGCCTCTGTCCCTGCCAGCCTTTGCATCTGACCTTGTTCTTTGACAAAGAAATATGATCAAATATTCGCCAAAGATCTTTGACGTGGCGCTAAAAAGGGGTCATATTTTTCCTCAGATTTCAAGATGGCGGACGACAACTTGTTGTTATGCGGTGCAGTTGCAAGTACCACAATTGCATTGTGTGTGTATTCAGGAGAAATGCGGCAGGAAAAAAGGAAACTTACGTGGATGAAGCCCTAGGTATTAGGCCAAGATAATAAAAGCATTCAGCAAAATTTGTTACGAGAGCTGCAAGTGGAGGAAGTAAAGTCTTAATATACAAATTACTTGTGAATGGATGAGAATGTATTTCAGTATTTGCTCAGTAAAGTGGCTTATTGTATTACAAAAGAGAATATTCACTTGAGAAATGCTATATGTGCAGAAGACAGGCAAACTGTGACACTGCGATTACTTGATACGTGAAAGAGCTACTCTAGTTTACAACACGGCACTCTAATATCACATTGCACATTAACCAAAATAATTCCAAAAACGTGTGAAGCGATTTATAAAGCACTGAAGGAGGAATATGTGAAGGTAAATAAATGTTTAGTACACTATATGGGCAATAAGAACTATTTTGAACAATTTAATTAATGGGATTCGTGTTCCAACAACTATAAAATTAATAAAAAGTACAAAACAGATGAAGCACTTTTTAACTTGTGGCATCCAGAGTTCAAAAATAGACAAAGCAGGATGGAAAAAGTAAGAAAGAATTTCTTATTTTAGAATGTGTCCACATCCTCTTATTCCAGCTTCCTGAATAGCAACCTGGATGTTTCCAGAGGTGGATGGCTGTAGCTGTGATTGTGAACATGAAGTCGCCTGCAGCATATAAGAACAAACCAACTTTGAAGCCATGTTTACAAACACACTACAGATACATCAAATAGCTTTGGCAACACCAGCATTTGAAGTGGTTACATTTCACATTGCAGTAAACAGAAGACGAATTACTTTTATGATCAAATCTATGGTGAGGCCCTAGATTTGATCATAATTATTTGACAAGAAGTGATATTTGACAAAGTTCCCTATTATACCATCAAATTTCTTTGACAAATATTTGACATATCAACTCTGACAAAGAAATATGATAGTGTAATACTGGCCTAATTAAAACGCCATCTTCCTTTTAAAAAAACTGTGCCCACCAGCCCATCAAATGGAAATGGCCTGCATTCTAATACCTTCAGTTGGATTATATCTTCTCCATCTCTCAAGATACTTCTTTGTACCTGGTTGTTTACAACCCACTATCCACAAGAAATATCATGTAATTCTTTGTGCATCCTTGGCAGTCCATTTCTACAAATTCATTCCTTTTTCTACAGTCTACTGTTAGTATTTTCTGGGCAATACATAAGGTGACTGCTTTCTTGCGTCCTTACTTAATTTCCCTGCCGTTTACTATTCCTCTCTGCCAGCCATGCACACACCACCCACTCTTGCATAGTGACCAGTTCGTTTGCATTTAAAATATGTCACAGTCTACAACTGTGTAATTTGGTCACTGTGCAGGGACGAGTGGCAGTGCAAGCATCTTATTGCCCGCAACATGTCCATTTCCCTGCCATTACTATGGAACATTGTAAGATTAATGTAGGCTGCCTTGCTGGCATTGTATTCTCACCTCCATTTCGTGACAACTGGCCCTACCTTTCTTACTGGCACAACAATCTTGCACCATGTGGCCTGGCTTACCACATACTAAACACGCCTTTTATTTTGCAGTGCTGCTGATCCTCTATCCCTCTGTCGAAGCGACCTCTATAGCATCTGTTAATGTTAACTGCTCATCCCATGCACACCCTACTGTCGTTACCCTATCAGCGTAAATCCTTTGGATGAACATCGTCCTACTTAACTTCCATATGAGCACAAGGCTGCCTTCCAGTTATGACTTAACAGGGAACCACGGATCACTTCTCTAAAGTAGTGCTGCAGCACATCCAGCTGTGAGCCCCACTATGCAATGCTTTCTTCACATTCTTGCCGACTTGCAAACATGATAATCTAGCCTTTTTTTTTGTGACAGAATATTTTACTAGAATGGCATGCATATCTTGCCAAGTTGAGCTTAAATCTCTGACTAACAATTTGCCATGTGCTTACCCTGCTACCTTAGTTTTTACAAATTTAAGTATGTTGTATTGCTCAGAATTTACTAGCTCAAATACAATATTGTAATTGCCGAGAAAATCATTTAGCCTATTCTTAGTGCCATCAGATGATTGTGGTATTAGAGTGCTACTAATAAATTGCTTGTTGGGCAACAATCGCATGGCAGTGCACACTCACGAAACGCCATCTCCATCACATCAAGTGCCTGCTAGGCGGTTCCATTCACCACCTGAATTCATGGTGCTGCCACTGTTGCTGGCATGTAGCATCCACTGTGAAGTGTTTGAGTTTTCGTGTCACCATCTGCTATTGTTGGTTGTGTGTCTCTTCCGCTGCACACAGTCGTCTGCACCCTTGTGCTACCGCACTGCCACTGGCTGCCTCAGGAATGACTGCATTCATGCCAGGTGCAATCCATCTGAAACTGCTCATTTTGTCCACTTCTCCTCCCCCTCACCGTACTCCAGACACTGTCTATCTGCTGGGGCCTGTTGTGGCTCCCCCAATAGCCTGCATCATGATTGTTAATCTTGGACTGAGTAGGTTCAGTATTTTGAAAGATGGGAAGACCACTTTCGCAATCCTTAGTGTGTGGCTACTATGTACTCAAACAACAATTGCTACTCTATGCCAATCCCACATCTGATGTCATAATATATAAATTTGTGTGTCACATCCAGCAAGCAGTGTGGGCAATGAATGACAGTATGCTGATTCAGTTAGCTAACCATTGTGATCACTAATAGTAAACTACTACAATCTGCAAATTCCCATGGAGGAAGAACACAGGCTAAGAACTGAAATGCACAGCAGATTCTGTTAAATCCATCGCAGCCCCCACATACACCACACGGCAGCCCCATTTCCCATCCTGCATTGGCATGTCCAGCTGCACCCAGTGGCACTGTCTCATGTATGGTCATGTGGGACCATATACTGTCAGCAACACACAGCCAACACCATGCTGCACCTCAGCATCATCATATGAGGCCATGCGAGTTCCACTTTGACATCTGATCGACACCCAGCCAACACTTTTCCAGCAGCATCTCCTTGCTGTTCTGCAAGCACATTCCTTCACTCAGGTTTCTGCTCTTTGTCATTTAGGCGTTGCATTCTCCAAGTACGCAACAAAGTATACTAAAATTTCCACTTGCTGTCTTTGTAATTTTGCTACATTTGGCGTGTTCTCTTGCTGTATCTTCCCATTTTGGTTGGCATTTGAACCAGTGCAGTGTCACACAGCTACCCCTGGTTGCAGAGTGACACTCCTCTCTCCACAAGGAACAGGAAGTCTCCAAAGGTTGCTTAAATGTTTTCATCAACATTTTTGTGCAATTGTTTGTCACATTCAATTCATCATACAAAACTTGATTGACTGTATCATTGTATTGACCTTATTGGTAATTATCTTAATATTCGAACATAAGTTTTCTTTCACAACTCATTAATTTTTTGAACGTCTCCTCCAGTTCTTGTAATCACTGGTCTACCAGGACACTATCTGGCAGTAACTACTTGCTAGCAATAACAAACAGCCACCATCTGAAGACATGAAGCAATTCCCAAGAGAAAACATTGTGGGATACACAGAACATGGTTTGGTGACAGACCCTAAGAGCTCTATATTGAACGTTTCCAGTGGGGAAAGCCTGAAGAGTCATGCCAGGATGGTTATTTTGACAAGGACATGACCGAATTCTTTCCCAGCCCAAGTATGTGTTCCATCTATAACAACCACTTTGATCTGCTGTGATGCTGGGTGCCACAACTTGGTAGATCAAGGTCAGTGTACAACCACCTAAGGTGTGGGTTGCAGTGGAGTGGCAAGTGGGTGCCTGTTAGACAACTGATGAGGTGACATCTTTGTAAAATCCTGCATTTATTATTCAAAGCACATCTGTTGCATCATTGCACTGGGATGCCGGCAACAATGGTATACAAACAGTGTGCGCCCAGTATGTCAGTGATACGGCAAGGCCACTGACTGTGCACGACAGGAACTCTGCATCAACTGTGTTGGTTAGAGGCCCTTAGCAGCCCATATTGAGGGCAGCAGCAAGGCAGACATGATCATGCTAGTGACCCTACGCAGAAGTGGCAGCACCCAACGGCAGAATATCCAGAACAGAGGTAGACAGCATGCACAGGCATGAGGGACGAGCAGCAACACGTCCCCGTACAGCAATCTGAGACCTCAAGGATGGAAGACTGTAGCTAATCCGCTTCACCTGCTTTGCTGCTCTTGGTGGCTGGTGTTTCTTCTCTTGGTAGCTGTAGCTAGCTGAAAACTGGTGGGGTGACAAAAGAATAGTCCCAATGATGTGGCTCAAACAGTATTTAATGTTAGAAATCAATAACATTTACTTCTGTATTTATCATATTCATGATCAAGGGCCAGTTCTAGTTTCACAATTCTCTTTTGTAAGCGGGTAAGGGAAAACTACATACCGTAGTTTGTTACAGTTCTCGTTGTAAAGTTTTTGCGCAATAAACCTGCTCTTGATAAACACTTACAATGCTCAGTGACAAAATAATTTCACCAAAGTAACATTTACAGTGAAATCTAGGCACAGCATCTACTTGTAATAAATACAGTGCACACACTGTGGTATTGTAGAAAGCATGCTTCATAATTAAATTAGTCCTTGAAAAACATTTTTAGAACATTATTTAGGAATAAAGGGGATGACTCACCAGAAGGCAGAAGCACTACATTGTCAGTAGGTACACAAACAAAAGGTAAAGAGCTTTGCTAGCTTCTGGAATGAAGTCCTTTTTCAAGCTTGTAGCAGAAACAGGCAAGTGTGCATTATTGTTACAGTGGTTACATGCAAAGCATTAACAGCCTAAAGTCGTCCAATTTCTGCCAGTTTAGAAGCAAGGAGTGCAGCGGTGAAGTTATTTATGAATAGTAAGTTTAGTGCACACATCTGAAATGGGGTGGCAGTGAGTAGGTTAAGCACGTGCCGCAAAGGAGAAGGAGTAATGCGGGGGAAGCATGTTTTGTACCAAGTGTGTACTCTCACTGTGGATAGTTAGCTTTATGTCCTAAGGAGGAGTTGTGGGTAGCACTTGTGCCACAGCACGAATTCCTTTGTCATTAATTCTCTCTCTCAAACACACACACACCTAAATACCATTCATGTTTCATATTTTAAAAATAAGAGTACTAAGAAAAGTCTTACATTGTATGGTTTAGTTAGGTGCTTAAGTTGGTGTTAATGTGGGTGTGTGTGTGTGTGGGGGGGGGGGGGGGGGGAGGGGTGTTACTAGCTAATGGCTGATTGCACTCAGGGGTAATGGTCTAAGAAAGGTTGGGAACCACTGGTCCAGTTGGTGAGTGGGGATCCATCTGTGGGCTAGCTAGGGATGCAGGTGGCAGACAGTTGGGCATGAGATATAGACTGGGCCAAGAGGAACTGGTATATAACATTGCTGCTTTCACAGGTGGCCTGGCCTCTGATGGAATAGCAGAAGCCTGTAACAGGACTGGTGTAGGTGGTGGTGGATTGGACAGGTCTTGCATCTGAGTCTTCGACAAAGGTATGACCCCTGGGAGATTGGGGGTGGGAGTGGTGTAGGTATAGACTAGGATGTTGTGGACATTGAGTGGGCAGCAGAACAGCACTTTGGGAGGGGATGGAAGTATCTTGGGTAGGACGTCCCTCATCCCGGGGCATGATGATACATATAGCCCTACCGAAGGACTTCTTGGTTCAGTTGTTCCAGTTTTAGGTGGAATTGACTGACAAGGGTGCAGTTCTTTGGGGTTGGTTCTTGGAATGGATGTGAGGATCAGGTGTGTGTAGGGATATGGCACACAAGATTTATTTGTGAATTAGGTCTGGAGGGTATTGCCTGTCTGCAAAGGCCTCGCAGATGCAGTGATAACTCCCTCACCCAGTATGTTGAAGACCTCACAAAGGCCTGTTCGTGAGTGCAAAACTCATTATCATGCAACATGATATAAATACTTATTCTTTAAACTTTCACATATCAGTGACAGAAGAACTTATTGTATGTGTATTGTTGAATATTCCAAGACATCTAACCCTAACCATCAAATTAACTTTGTTGGTTGTCTTGCAAATAAAAAAGCTATTGTCACATGTAATTGCTGTGTAGAAGATTGCACTGGCAGCCTTATACGCTGAAGTGCCAAAGAAACTGGTATAGGCATGGATATTCAAATACAGAGCTATGTAAAGAGGCAGAATACGACACTGTGGTCGGCAATGTCTATGTAAGACAAGTGTCACACAGTTGTTAGATTGGTTACTGCTTCTACAACAGCAGGTTATCAAGTGAGTTTGAACGTGGCTTTACAGTTGGCACACAGCATCTCAGAGGTAGCGATGAAGGGGGGATTTTCCTCCACAACCATTTCGCGAGTGTACCGTGAATGGATGTATGGACAGCCCTGTAGGATTCATGGTGTCAGTTCCCTCCAGCACTACTACAGATATTAGTTAAGTCTATGCCACATGATGATGTGCCACTTCAGCATGCTCACGGGGGTCCCACACAATGTTAGGCAGATATACCAGTTTCTTTGGCTCTCAGTGCAGTACTACTTGCTTGGCCAATATTTGTTACAGAAAGGAATCCAGTGTATTTATAGTGACTCATCTAAAATGTTTCATGATCCAAGGTGCTAAATATCTTGCCACCATCTGTCTGCAAAATTGCACCAAACAGCAACAGTGGGATGGTTAGTAGGGGGGAAGCAGCATCTGAAGATGGTAGGTGCCCACTCTAGTGGTGTATTGTAAATAAAAGTGACTGCTTGCAATAATTATATTAAAACCCACAACAAAATTGTTTTTACAGGCGCAATAAGTTAAAAAGCACTATTTTGGGACTCACTTCCAAATCATTTCATCCAAAAATACAAAATATTTTTGATCATTTATGCTTATTGGGAAACCACATTTATTGAATCTTACCGTTTTCAAAACATGCGGTGACTGAGGAACAAATCACACTGTCGATGCTTCAATGTCAGTCACGCATATTCACTATTAACCCCAACTGCACACTCACTCCTAATACTGGTCAGCTAATATATCGAGGGACAACAGAGGGCTGAAACAATCCCGAGCTACTCCTCACATTACACCAACTCGGATTTGTTTCACGTTCATTTAGTTGCAAATTGTGTAAAAAGCCAAAATTTTCTAGGTAACAAAGGAAACATCAATCAACTACATATTGTTCTAACCTGTGCTTAAATGTTTTACAGCCCCACAAATGCATGCTTAGTTGTTGATCTTTCCTAAAGCCACACTGACAAATACCCCAAGGATAACTGGCCCAGCTTGCACACACATTGCTGATTGGATGTCCACCTCTGTTGACCATGGCTGTGTACCCCAAAGAGACAGGACCCATCTTTGAAACAAAGATTATAATTAGCTTGTTGCAACCTATTGTCACAAACATTGTAGAGATCCAGTTATTAGGGTCACTAATTTGTCAGCTGCATCATGCTGTACAGCCATCTGACTAGGATAATACATCTGGCTGTTGGGTATGTTTATTTCTACAAGGATACTCACAAATATCTCTAGCTTCAGAAGAGGTACAGAAATGCAATTAATGAATCTTTCCCAGTTTTGATCTGTAATATACTCCATGGTATAGCTACAGTCTGCAACACTATATGAATATGTTTTAGAACATAATTACTTCCAAACTTGGTAGCACACATGTATTGATCTGCCACATCACAAACACAGCCCTACTGAGTACCTGTAGTGTGTGTTAAAACTTTTGAGAGCTTCTGAATCAATGGAGGTACTTATGAATACCCCTGCACATTATCTACTGTACAGTGTGTATCAATTCCACATCCTTTGTGTAGTAATAGGCAATTTGAAGCTATCAGAAAAGGTACTACTTTGGGCCCTTCATCACTATGTTCAGTATGTTAAATTACCCTCTTGCAGTGCTGAAACAGGCAAAAATGTCATTTCTGCAGATAATAGGGAATAATTTTAGTACTCTTGGATCAGAACAACAAAGTGAGTGACAGTTGTTTACAGAATAACTTCCACTGCATCAGATTGGAGAACAAGGGCCAGTCCTGTGTCTTTTCTTCATTACTGTATTATGAGCATAGGGTAGTTATGGGCGCCAAAGTGACTTACTGGTTTTTGACTTGTGATCTGTGCCAGCTTTTAAGATGCAAAATGTCTGCAACTAACATGAGCAAAAGAAAAATATGATCCTGTAAAGTGAATTCAATATCACATGTTAATGCAGAAAGTACAAAGGAATTGAGTACTCAATTGCTCATCTGTTGCTCCCATATTAGGCATGCAGGTAAAGGCAAACTAACAATCACTCTTTGTTTCAATTATTTCGTTATTCTGATCCAGGCACAGCCCTCTTACTAAAAGGGCAGCAAATGGCTCAAGGCTAATTCAGGAGGCTTATACTTACATATTATGAAAGTGTGCACACAATCTTTACATTATTTTTCTATTGACTGCAGACAGTATCCATATATGCCTCTGAATGTACTACAAAATTATTGTATTACAGATCAAGAGATATGAAATGCTTGAGAAACTGGCACATCATGCATTTAGTTTTAACTACCAACTACTTATAACAGCAATTAAGTTTTCACTACTAAGGCAGTCTAATAAAATTAAGGAAATCCAAGGCCTGGCAGCACTCTTGACAGCTTTCAACTGTGAAGCACGAACAGGTGTAGGTTAAAACATCTGTGTACGGAATTATGAAGAGCCATTGCCATAGACATTTACAAAATTGCATTGCAGTCACATGCAGCAGCTGTGCCCAGCTTACATAGATTGTCTGGTACCTGGTTTCTTAATTTGGATACTGTATTTATGCATATTTTCATGTATAACTATTTCATAATTTCGAAGGGGATTCCACAAATACATTGAAATAAATTTTCAATATTTCATTAAAAACAGTTCATTTTTATTTTAATAGAAAATGGGCAAGATGAACACATGGGGAAGACAAGGATTGTCAGCTGGTATAAATATCTGGTAGTACTGCTTAAACATCCTGTAGATATTTCCTTTTTTATGGCAAGTGCCTCAAAGTATTCACTGCCGTTTGTTGTAACCATTTTTTTCCTTTTCTCAATAGTACACTGCATGATTATAATACTAAAGCTAGATAAACCTCAATGTCAACTTTGGTACAGAAAGGAGCCAATATAATTCATTCACTGATCAGCCAAAGCATTGTGACCACTACTCAGTGACAGTGGTTGCCACCTTGTGGCATTACAGGCATGTGACAGTCACAAAAGTGTGTAAGGAGGGCAGACATGGACATGAGATCACCCTAGCACAGGTATCTCACCGTAGCATAGATGTGAGCTGCAAATGGGGAAATCCTGTGAACAAGTCTCACATGGCAAAGCTGTCTAGTGCTTAAGTGCTATTGTTGTGAGCTCTACATAAAGCAGTACAACAAAAACACTAGTTTATCTGTCCAATTAATTTTGTCAATTGTTAATATATTAAGATTGGGAAAATGTTCAACATTGTGCACTTAAGGTGCATCTGAAGATCGGAATGGGATTTCTTAAACAGATCATTTTAATGTTATAAAACCATCCTACAGCCAGATGCTATTTTATTTGTAATATACTTGGCTGTGTTCCCACTATCCACTAAAATGGATAGTAAAGATGGAATGAAATCCTTGCACTGTATTTTTACCTATCTGAATATGGAGATGCATTTAATCAGGTCGTGTGTAAATTATTAATCTAGTAAAACAGAATGAACTTGTCATTGGGGGTTGCTTATAGTTGATTACTGGCATGCATACATTGTCTGATGGTAAGTTGGGTACCTTCAGATCAAGCATTCCCCAGATGTACATAGTTAAATTTTGTAACAATAGCACAAAATGTGAGTGCTTTGGCAGCACGAAAGACACTGAAAAATGAACAAAATATGTTCATCCTGTAATGTGCCACTTTGTATTTCACCTTGCTTTCCAAATTTTCACGCAATGCAAGTAATATTCACTAAGTAGCAAAATGTATTTTTTGTTGGAAATAAAGTATACCACATGTTTGCATATTGGCATAAATGAGTTACATTTGATTTCCAATACATTAATGTTAAATACTGGTGCAAATAAGCCTTGTTCATAAATTTCACACTAATTTGTAGTAACTTCATTGTGAGGAAAATCGGTTCCAGAAATGATCAGTGGGACGTATGCATCCCACTTTTCTTTTGAGAAAATGGTTCAAGTTAAAAATTATTCAAAGGCATATTTATAATTCTGACCCAAATAAGACACTAACAGCTGAAGTACCTTAAATTCTAAAAAACAAGTAAAAAGCACGAAAGGGTTAAGCAGTTGCATTAACAACAAATCTCACTGCTACAAGTTATGACACACAGGGCCTGTCACAGGCCCTTGTATTACTAGACCCATGACAAAATTCACTTCCAGTTGCATAACAATAAATTACATCTCTACAAGCAAAACTCAAGGCCACTGTACTCATGTAAGCCTCTACATTTAGCAAACAGTTAACCATTACATTTACCAGGTGGAGTAGCACCAGCCTGACTTACAGCAAAATCTAACATATAACCTAAAGACACATATGGTCCATCAATTACATCACAAGAAGCAATGCCTTAACTTTATTCTTCACTATGGTAACCGCAGTCTTCAACTCGGCATTGTCTATAGCCTTATAGCTTGAGTTCTCTGCAATGCTCATGTCAATGTAAGTGTGAGAGCCATAGCCCGTGCAGAGTTAAAATTCATTTCCAGTTGCATAACAGCTTTAAGTTGTGGTTAGATAAGGTGACTGGCTTGGAGTTGTACATATCCAACAGCACTGAACAGCTCACAATGGGGTGTCACTATCATTGTCACTCCTTGGCTCTAGGCAACATTGAGTTGAAGACTGCAGTTATCACAGCAAAGAACTAAGATAAAGTTAAAGGCATCACTTCTCATGCTGTAATTGATGGACCATGTGTGTTTTAGGTTTGATTTTGCTGTAAGTGAGGCTGATGCTACTCCGCCTAATAATCGTAATGGATGGTTGACTTGTTATGCTTTAGGCACAAATGAGTATTGTGGATGTATCACTTGGAGACTTCATTAATGTAAATAAAGTGTTGACCTTTATTAAACTACACACTGACCTTGCTGAAAGACCCTGTTATGGGGTCATTAATAAAACATTCTAAAAGTTCTCTACTTGTGAATAAAAATTAACAGCATATTCTGATGAGGGAGCTCATTCTCACTACCTCACCTCTTGTGTGCAGTTTCCAGTACAGAACACTCAACCTTACATTTCATTCAAATCGAACAGGCAATCTATTCAGTGTATAAATATGGAACTAGCATCAGGAAGATTAGTACTAAATTTCAATTTTAATTTATACAGCAAAAAATTACTAAAATGATGAAGTTTACAAAAATACATTTTTTAACAATGTTACCAAATCTTCAACATGCAAGAAACCTTATTCCAATTAGGTGAACACAAAATTGTAAGATTACAAGAAATTTTCATCTACAACTGTTTTCCAACAAGAATTTATCTTAAATATGCCACAACAGTCTACTTGTGCATCAAGTGAAGTTCATTACAAGAGACAGATCCCTAGGTTTGTAAAACACCAGTTAATTTTTCTGACCCACTTATTTCTAACATAAAATATAAGGTTTGTGCTATGAGAAAATTATGAACATCTGAAAAGGCCAGTGGCAGATGTCTGGTGTCTACATCTACGTCTTATACAAACTCAAGAACTTCACTTCAACAGTACTCAGCTGTAAGGACACTACAGAGGCCACTTCAAAAAAACATGACGTCACTTGCGAGAAGCTCCTCTAGTTTTATTAATATGAAATTTGAGACGGCTCGTTTTGAGCAACTTCTTGTGCCCTTTTACTCACACTAATATTCTCAGGTGACAATTTATTCACACGAACATGAAAACATTCATTCAGATACTGAACTATAAAGTATATTCTCCATTTTATTCCTACGACCCATGGTGTGGTGGTTTGGACATAGCACTCGTCATTTTGCCAAAAGCCAGCTGCAATTGGGAAAATACTTATCCATTACATGCGTGCTGAAGGTGCATTTGATGATAGGAACCGAATTCCCATACTCATGTACTGAAGTTGCAAAACCACCCTGCAGCCAGAAGCTGTTTTATTTATAATTAGTAATTTTATTCCAATTGCCAACGTAACCTCATGTGGCTGTATCACTCAAATATAAACTTAATACCAAATCAGATAACACTGTAATAAAGTCCCAAGTCCTCTCATGGCCTATGGGTAAATTTTTAAATTTACACCTCATTTACATTCTCTGTAAAATCATATTCCAGGTTTCTAAGAATACTGTGAGTGTATCAACACCAATTTTTTGCAAATGTCTGAACAGCAGTCTCCAAATTATGAAACCAATGAAGATTTACTGTCACCTTGAAGGACTATAAAAATTTTTGTAACTGAGCAGGTTTATAGGGGCACTTCTCAGGGGGCAAGAGTAACTTCCAAGTTAAAGTTGTCAAAACAAAGCCAATTTTATTTCCTAACAGCTTCAGTAGTAGCAATACCACTGCTGCAAACAAAGTCACAATATTCAGATTTATATGATGTGTTAATCTTTTAGGGTATCACTTCAGTCTCCATCACTGCATTATCCATAATATGTGTTACAACTGCCTCAGCTGGACAGAAGCTACTGTTACAAAAGTGAAAATCCCTCTGAAGCTCAATTACAACATTTTGAAATTATTAAACATACTACCTTTGAAAAGAAGCTCAGTTGAGAACGAACTACAACAGCAAAAATCTAATCAGCTTTTTAGTAATTCGTACCATCTCGTAGTGTAGGAGTTAAATACTGAATCACCTTTGTCAATTTTCTTGTAGCGGTATCTCCAGAATTAAACAGCCTATAACGCAGAACCACCAGTGTGAAATGAGTGAAGAGTTGAATTATCTATCACCTGAAGCTACTTTTCATTGTTTTAATAGGGTTCTTAAGACTTCTTTCACAGGATCAGGTTAAAGGAACAGAATCAACAAGAAAGCTTTTGTTGAAACATTTATTGTCCCAACAAATTTATACAAAAGTCTCTGCTGCAGCCACACAACACAATGAGCAGTGCTGATCAGATGTTATGGAGTTCCAGCAGCTGAAACAAATAGAATTCCATAGTAAATAATACAATCAAACTAAATTTACAACTGACAGTCAATTAAAAATTATAACCTTGCCCACAATGCAATTTACATTGCTTACACCTCCATGGAATTTGAATCACATTAACAGTTAATGCTAACAATGCTGTACAACAAAAATATTACAGCACATTCCTAAAAACAGAACATGAAGAGTACACAAGTTATCACATTCAGTTAAGCTCAAACAGAAAATATTGGCAACAAGGTGTTTTTACAGTACAACATGCGGCTGAACAAAATTACTTTCGCTAGCCTTCTCCACTAGTCAATTTGCTGGGATAATTTTAAATTTAAAATATAAGCTAGTTCATACTTTTCAGCCAATATTATCGGATCTGGCTATGGCCGTTCAAACTCTAATATCCTGAGAGAAGTGTGTAAAAGTTGAACTCTACATTTTTCACTGTAAAAAAATTATGAGAGGTTTAGAAAACTGGGTCCAGTTATGATTGTTACCTAAAGATTTCAGTTTGTAAAAAGCAAATACCAAAGTTACAGGTCCCTTGTTCAATATATGTTTTGCCTTAAAAGGCCATCAGTTTAAACTGTATAAAACTGAGGCAAGCAATCACCTTAATTACAGACTTTATTGGTTTTGTAATATGATAGTCCAATGTGTTAGTTACCTTAGGGTCATTCCCTGCCAAACTGAGCCTGAGGCTTATTTTTTGAAAAAATGCCAAATTTAACAATGTTATAGTTTTTCAAATCTACAAAAGTTGAATTTTACTGTCCTGAAAAAATTATAAAAATTACATAATTCGCTGAGGAAATATAGTTAAAGTTGGCGATTCTACAGATGAGGATGGAAAACAAAAGGTTTGCTTTTTGTGTTGGCAGCTGTTTAAATTTGGGTTGCAGCAATTGTTGATGTTTTAATTGTTTAATTTCAAGAGCAGAATCTTATCTTCCTTACAAACTTCAGTTTTTAAAGAAAGGTAAGTTATTAAGTATGCAGCTAATTCACAAAAGTTACTATGTATTTAGTGTCCCACCCGTGACAAAAAACATGAAAAAGCTTACCTTCTAACTCAGCAATTATAGCAATTCTATTTATTTTAGGTTAGAAGTAAGAAAAATAAAAACATCCAATGAACCATAAAGCACCTTCTAAGTTGTAAACTATCATCTATAAATGTTAAAAGAAATTGTGTCCCACCCGTGACAGATTTTTGGATGTTAGTCAAATCTAAACCATTTAACACTTCTTGTTATTGTTAAGTTAAATTGGTTGATATAACAAGTGCTTTGATGGTTTACACTAAATAAAAACTTACTGTTTATTCAGAAAATGGGGAAAACAACATCAGCAGAGCGTATGAGAAAACTTAGAGAAAAACTGTAGAAAGATACCAGCAAGTACAATGTCCATAAAGAAAAAGAAAGAGCGGGATAAAAGAAGAAGGGAAAATATGAAGATGAAGGTATCCTCCAGTGAAAAATCTTTATTGGAATATCGAAAGAGGGAAGCTGAAAGAAAAAGGAAGTACAGACTTAAACTAAAGTCCGTATTAATTGAAGATCAGTCAGACCTGTATTTCCCAGTTAGGATCATATAAATGTCCTCAGTCCCTTGGCAAAGCTGTTTCTCGGGTAAAGAAGTTGCTTCCTTCAAGCCCCTCAAAAAATCAGCAGTAATAAAAAAGCTTGTAAGTGAAAGCTTACCTAAAAAGGTAGTAAAGCAGATTTTCCCAGTAGTGAAGAAGACATCTCGAAAACTTACAGGTGATAATCTGCTCAAAATACAAAATTTTTTCACAAATGATGAAATCAGCAGGCAGACATATGGCATAAAGGATGTAAAGTCTATTGTAGACCATGAAACTGGGAAAAGAGTTAGCTTGCAGAAACATCACATGAATATGACAGTTAAAGAAGCATTTTTTCTTTTTAAGCAAGACAATCCAGATATTGATATCAAGATTTCAAAATTCTACGAGTTGCAGCCTAAAAATGTTGTTGTAACGTCTCAAATGCCTCACAATGTATGTGTGTGTGCAGATATCATGCTAACTTCAACTTCATCACTGAAGCCATTCACAAAGAAATAGCTAGTTTCCCTGCTACTCACACCTTATGAATCTTGTTTGCTGTGATGTAGAAAGTGAAATATGCATGATAAGTCAATGCAAGAAATGCATCATGAATTTACACACATTAAAAGATGGAAAGTCATTTGTGTGACATAATATCTTGGAGAAAATGGACCGAACATGAGTGTCACCCTAAACAGACTACTGCCAGTGGAACACTTTGTGAAGCTCTCTCTGAACTTCAGTCTCAACTAAAAACATTCAAAGAGCACTTCTTTGTCAAAAGGATGCAATCTGGAGCTTTCAAGACTGTGAAAGCATCACTTAGTGATGATGAAGTGGTATTGCAAATAGATTTTGCAGAAAACTATTTAGCACTAGCACAAGATGAGATACAAAGTGCCCACTGGAGTCATACACAGATTACAGTGGTCTATTTGTGTTTGGATGAAAAAAGGGCTACAGTCATTTGCAATTGTGAGCGATGAACTGTGCCACTACAAGTACTCAGTTTATGCATGTTTGAAGAGTATAATTAGTAAGCTGAAACAAGAGCTTCCCAATTTGACCTCGATACGAATTTTCTCTGATGGTTGCGCAGGTCAATTTAAGAACAAATTCACCATTTCTAACCTCTGCTACATGATGCAAGACTTTGGAGTGTCTGGAGAATGGTTTTTCTTTGCAACATCACATGGGAAAGGTGCAGTGGATGGCATTGGAGCTGTAACAAAAAGGGCTGTTTGGAATAAAGTTAAGCAAAGAAAAGTCATCATCAGCAATGCACAGGAGTTTTTAGACTGTGCCAAATCATCCGTTTCTGGAATAAACTTTCTTCTTCTGATAAAAGATCATATTGATGAAAACAGAAACCTTCTGGATGGCCGCTGGAAAGCTGTTAAAAAAATAAAAGATATTCGCAGCAAGCATTACTTGAACGGTTACAATACCTGTAACCTAGTATGTGGTAGAACTTTCCTAAAATCAGATTTAGAGAAAGTGGAGGTTTTCCCACTTTCACCCAACATATATTCACTAATCTACACAGATTCTGAGATGAGTGATGAGGAATCATATCCTGATGTCCTGTTGACATCCAATTCCCAAGAAGTTACAGGTTCAGAACCAGCTGTGGAACAAATCATGCCAGGAACATTTATTTTAGTTGAGTTCCAAACTGCAAGAAAGAAATCCACTACATACAGATATGCTGCAATTGCACAGAGAAGTGTAGAAGACAATGGGGAAATACAGATTATGTGTATGCGATCTGTTGGGGACTCAGCAAAGGTATTTAAAGCTGACGAGGAGGATGTATCCTACATAGAGTTTAAACAAGTTCTTGCTATTCTCCCGAATCCAAATGTCAAACATGTTAGGGACACCTTATATTATGAGTTTCCTGGCAATTTAGACATTTTCAAAAGTGGGTGAGAGGCCAAGTGTATTTTTTCAAAGTGGTACATTCTACAAGTGAAATAATTAAGTACTCAGAACTGTAAACTAATACCATTCCAAAATTTATATTACTTATAAGCAACAAAAATGTTCTACAAAGTTATTAAAACTTAAAGTGTCCTCTAAGTATATGTTACCTACTGATTCATAGCTAACTGACATAATAAAATCAGTTTAAATAAAAAAAAAAAGATTGTACTTCACATGAGTCCCACCCGTGACAATTCCTTGTCCCACCCATGACAGTCTTTGATTGCAATTATTGTAAGTATTACTAATCTAATATTTATTGATATGTCATGTAAAGAATTGTTTTATTAATTAGAATTCAATATTTTCAAAAGAAAATAAGTGCATAAATCACAGTTCTTCTAAAATGTTGGTGGTTATTCAATGCTACGTCTATTTGCTGTCCCACCCGTGACAAAGTTTTAAAGATGAATAACAGCTCAATATGTAAACTTCTGACATTCAGATTTAAAGGGAAGGTAAAACAATTATTTGAAAGGCAACCAGTCAATTTTTACTTTTTTTCTATTTATACTTCATGTTATATCAGCATCTGACTTGAAAAACGTAGTGCAACTGTCCCACCCGTGACAATGGAATCCCCCCTTACTGTATATTTTAATTGAATTCATTTTTGGTCAAAACAAGGCTATTTGTGAAAAATAGTTTAAGAATGAACCTGTCATACCATGTTTATACTTTGCCATTCACAAAAGTACAAAGTATTTATGGAAATATTTTGAAAATTTAAATCAAAATTATGATTTATACCTTGAAAAATTTCTTAATCAGAACCAGTTTTAATACAGGAAAGAGCATAAAAATGTTGCCAGATAACTTTCCCAGCTCTAGGTCAACTAAGTCAGCTCATAGCTATTTAAGGAAGTCTTCACACTTTCTTGGCCAGTTTGACAATTTTATACAGCCATGTTTCAGGAACAGTACTTCCCCTGGTCATAAATTCCAGCCTACAGAACTCACTACCTTAACCTGTAAGTTAATAAGTTTCAGGTTGCCAATGAAAGTGGTAACCGATTTGCTGTTTAGCCTTAGGTAAAATTTTAGTTACAGCAGCACAGCATGCTGATGTCGGCAACAACCATAATATTGTTCCTGCTATATGACTGGTTGTCCACTCAGAGAAAATTACATCGAAGTAAACATTTGCTTAATAGGTTCATTTGAGCAGTTGCCAGCAGGCTCGTGCACATGTGCAGAGCTGAATTTGCATACGAGCAGTGCCTTCTCCCACTTCTGGCTACTTGAAGCACAGCTGTTTGCCGTATGAGCAGTAGCAGCAAGTACTCACATGCTACCCAGAAAAAAATTTTCCAGTACATCCAAGTTGCCAGATTCAGACATGCGCAGAGCAAGCTGAGCTACAGTGAGGGGGTCCTTCTCCACGTGAACCGTGTATGTTTCGTCATATTGCTGTTAAAGTGTTTCATTCCACACTATTGGCTACTTTCAACTTCGTTCAATTCAAAGTGCAAATTTTCATTTTCTGGGATGAATGACACCATAATAAAGAACCAAACAAGAATACAGTACTGGACCTCCAAGATAATTGGCATCAAATACCACATAGAAAAACTGAATATCAGGTACTTCAGAGAGCATCCAGACGAACTTTATTCTGGTGTAAGGTACACAAACTTTTTTCAAGAAATTTGTTTTTCATCTTACTAGCTTTTTGCAGAGCTGTGCAGATGTAAACCTGATTGGAAATGCTACGTAATATTGCAGTGTACGAATTAAAAAATTTGTCAAAGTAACAGTATGGTAAAATGTTATGGTACTTTGAGCTGTGGAGTCTAGTTTTGAAATGAATCCTACGCCAAGAACTGCTTCCTTATTTGCATTTCTTATCTGGGCAGAATTGATAACTCTTAGGTCCTCTCAACATGCCTCAGGGCTCCACATGGTCACGTGATGCCCACCACACGAAATTACACATAAATGCGACAAAAAGCATATGAGCAAACACCAAGCATGAGCTGCCTAAGTCATCGTAGTTGCACATGCACAGTACAGCCTATTGTCTGGCACTGACTGGCAACTGCTCGAACAAACGTAATGTTAATGTTCAACACTTGTTTGTTACAGCACACTACACTGCCACTTCTGTAATTGAAATGTAACTAAAATTTTAGATACAAAATGTTAAATGACAACACTGAATGAAATAGGCCTGCAATATGGCACAAAGACAGTTCTCAAAACTATGCTTTCATCTTTTTACCAAACACTGTACTAGGGCCTACATAATTTTCTAAACCATCAGCAGTAAAGGAATATGAGCATTACAAAAAACACTAATTTTAAGAGAAACATTTAATCAATTTACACTAGTATACAAATGACAAAGCTGTAGACTAAGAAATGAGTTGAGGGCAATGAGTTTCCCATGAACACTACTATGCCGTAGTCTCAGCAGGAAATTAGTATGGCTGAACACAGATCATTCCTCCAAAATCATTTATAAAAGATTATGCAAACACTAAATTTTAAAGACGTCAGCCAAGAAAAACATAGCCTCAAACTCTTTACAATATAAGTTGTGGTATTTCACCAGCAATTACATAGCAGTATTCACTAGCAATTACATAATAGTACAAGACTTACAGCGTGAGGGCCAGCAACCTATTTCGACCTCGCCCTCATCTTCCTCCTCTTCCGCTTAAGCCTCCGCATGCGCTTCTTCCTCCACTGAAAGCATTTCCATAACTTACTATGCATATCAAAACTGAACATAGATACAAAGTAGCTCACAGCGTGATTGAGAAACGCAAACTGCACACTACAAACGTTGACCTATTTATTCACCGTTTTTCTATGAACAGGAAAATTGAAAACTCGTAAGTTCTATGGGAACAAACTGGTAAGGTCGTCGGTACACACACACACACACACACACACACACACACACACACAAATCCCAAAGGGGGGGGGGGGGTAAGCACAAACCGTGGCAAGGCGCCTTACACCTCACGGCTACAAGACGTCGTAATCAGAAGGCATTGCCGAGTTCACAATACAAGGCCAACTCCGGTCCCTACCAAGTGTCTAACGCACACTTCAATGTACGAAAAACTAGGACTTCTAACTCCCTCAAGCCACGTTTAGAACTTGCCCAATATTCCAATATTTATAACAGTCGTACTGCAGCACATTGCTTGAAAAGCTGAAAGACTTACCACTGCGAATCCAACAACACTACACACTTACTACTGCCAAAACAACCCGGTAGTTTAAATTGCTCAACATTTAATATCACGCATTTCACTCTTCTGCAAATATTACAGATCTTAAGAGAAAATACTATATATCATTAACGGCTCCCCAAAAATCACGTGGTAATGCACATTCATAAAAAGTTAAATATATCATTAATTCGTCAATAACATTAACGAATGTTTCAAGCTCACCTTTGCTCTCATGCTTTCTGCTGAAGTAAACTACCTAATTCTCCAGTAGCTCTGAAAAATGAAGCGATTTCAATGGATACCACCAGCGACAAACGAACATCTATCACCTACGCCAGCAAATGAAAGAAGAAAGCTCGTGGCGGAAACCAAAGAGTAACAACAACAAAAATGTACTTTAACATCATAGCCAACACAACAAAAATAATCGCAATACCGTACTGGAAAGATATCGATGGATTTCTTTAAATGTCAATCGATCCCATACTGTAGTAATCTATAGAACAAATGAAATGTTTCTGTAAGACACATCACTAATATAATAATAGTTTTACAGCTAAATAGGTATAGCGCGAGAGCAGAAACATTTTTAAGAGGGTGAAGGCAAAAGGCTACTTCACAATGCATTTCGTATGACGGCATTCACATGGGCCAACACATCACGGCACGTCACGGTATGGTACAATTTATATATATATATATATATATATATATATATATATATATATATATATATATAAAAATCACGAAATCTATTACTATAACATAAATGAGCGCTGTGAAAATAGGTTTTGATTTGATTTGATTTACTTTCATTCCAATTGACCCGTAGTGAAGAGGTCCTCCAGGATGTAAAACACGTCAGAAAAACAACAATACATGACAAATATTTACAACTCAAACAAATAAGCTAATGTACCATTCCACAGGTCACAAGTGGAATGATTGTCATTTTTTAATGAACAGTATATGAAAGGATCATTTTACAAAAACGAATGCACTGAATTTAAAATAAAAAAGTTTTTTATTTATTTATAAGGTAATAAACGTGTAATACAACTACTATAATACTTATTTACAATGAACACATTACTGCACTGAAATGGTGCAGAAGTTAGATTGTACTTACACACACACACACACACACTTATTTACAATGAACACATTACAGCACTGAAATTGTGCAGAAGTTATATTGTACTTTATATATATAAACTTTATATATATGAACTTGAGATGTTGAGATGTTAGCAGACGACAGCACCACCAATATTTCTTTGCTTTCATGCCAAATTGAAAATATTCCTTGACGAATTTCCATTGAGTGTACTTCCGCAAGCGAGGTCAGATATCTGAATACGAAAAATTATTTAGGTTGTACAATAACAGAACAGAGCTGACACACAGAATGTGTACAAATAAGTCCATACGTTCAGGGAAACACTTTTCATTAAATAACATTTTATGTGAAAAAGCCAGCTCTAACAAAGGAGGAAAATAAAGCTGTTTATGACGATATTACTTATGGATAAAGTCATCATCATCAGTTATCTGCTATATTAGCAGGTCCTTTGCCTCTCCATTTTCTGCAATCCATTGATTCCTTCTTAAGGCTGCTGTATGTTGTACCGTCCATCATGTCATCCAGTATCTGGAGTCTCTTCCTTCCTCGCTTTCTTTTCCCTTCGACATAACCTTCTAAAACTGTTTTTATCAGTCCATCATTCTTTCTTAATATATGCCCAATCCAATTTCTTTTTCCTCTCTTTATTACATCTAGTAACAGTCTTTTCTCTCCCACTCTTCTCAGTACCTCTTCATTTTGTACTCTGTCCATACGACTTATTCTTTCCATCCTCCGCCATGTCCAGATCTCAAAAGCCTCTAACCTTTCTCTGTCTTTCTTCCTCATAGTCTCTGTTTCAGCGCCATGTACAAGAACAGTTGTATGATTCTCTTCCTGATTTCTCTGTCCAGACCGCTGCAGAAAATTCTCCTTTCTTATAAAACGCCTCTTTTTCCATTGCTATCCTTGTTTTAATTTCTGTCGTGCACTTCCAATCGGTGTCTATCCTGCTTCCAAGATACTTAAAAGTGTTGTATCTAGGCAAGACAGCCTAGACACAATGAGAGGAAGCCGAAAGACACGCGCTTAAACTCACGCAGGCTGGCGTGAGGTCTGAAACAGGATACGTAATGAATGCTATAAAGAAAAGTACGTAGCTTCTGGAATACTTAACTTTAATCCACATTTGTAGAACATCGCTCTTGATGATACATTAATAGAATCTCAATATCAATTGAATACGGCGCCTTGCTAGGTCGTAGCAAATGTAGCTGAAGGCTATGCTAACTATTGTCTCGGCAAATGAGAGCGTATTTGTCAGTGAACCGTTCCTTACTAAGTCGGTTGTACAACTGGGGCGAGTGCCAGTACGTCTCTCTAGACCTGCCGTTTGCTGGCGCTCGGTCTGCTATCACTGACAGTGGCGCCACGCAAGTCCGGCGTATACTAATGGACTGCGGCCAATTTAAAGGCTACCACCTAGCAAGTAGCACTTCCTGCTCTGTTTTGTTCCCATGTCATAGTCTTTACTCTGTTGTATAGTAAGTCGTATCTTCCCTTCCTGTCCAGTTCTTAAATTTCATCACATTCCTCTTTAGCCATTTTTCCTAGCCTGGTCTGTTTCTCTTCGCAGTTCATTATTTAACCTTCGGTACATCTTTCTTGCATCTTCAGTGCTCTTGTTTTTCAATTTTCTTCTCTCCTCCATCTTGGAAATCGTTTCTTGTGTGACCCATGCTTTTTGACCTTTTCCCTTTTACATATCCTATATTTTGCTGTCCTGCTTTAATGATTCCTCCTTTCAGCATATTCCAGTATTCGTTGGCATTATCAGGTGGTTCTTTGTCTCATAATGTGTTTAGAAACTCACGAGACAGCATTTCTGTAATTTGTTCTTTGTTGGATCTTATCTTCTCTAGATCCCACTTCTTCACCATGGTCGCCTTCTTCAGTTTTTTCATTTTTATTTCTGTTTCTGCCATAAGTAAATTGTGGTCACTACAAATATCTGCACCTGCTAATGTGCTCACCTTCTTGATTCCATTCCTGTATCTTTCTTCTACCACTATAAAATCGATTTGGTTTCGGTATTTACCCCCTGGTGATTTCCAAGTGTAGGGCCTCCTCTTGTGGTTCTTGAACCATGTGCTTGCCGCTATCAGCTGCCTTTCCCTGCAGAAGTCAGTTAGCCATTCACCTCTATCGTATCTCTTTCCAAGACCATGGCAGCCTACTATGTTTCCCTCTTTCCCTTTTCCCACAATGGCGTTCCAGTCTCCCATTACTATTTTGCAGCATTTTTTATTTTCGTCTATTATTCTCTCTATTACATTTTATGTTTCCTCTACATCATGTTCTGAAGTTGGCATATACACCTGGACAATCAGTAAATCTTTTTGTGCTCCTTTCAGCCTTACACCAATAACCCAGTCATTTGCATAGTCTACGTATTCCATACATTTAGCCAGTTGCTTTGTCATAATCATTCCTACTCCATTCATTCCTTTTACTTCTCCTCCTGAATAGTACAACACATATTCATCTGACTGTAACTCCCCAGGTCCATTCCATCTTACCTCAGCAACTCCTACGAGGTCGATATGATTAATTTCCATCTCTCTTTTAAGGTTTTCTATTTTCCCTGCTTGTAGCAGAGTTCTAACATTCCAGGTACCAATTCTCGTTTTGATGTTTTGCCTCCTTTCGAGTTGTCCCCCCAATGGGGGACTACTTTACCTCTGAACACTGATTTAACATGAGAGGAAGCCATTTTTGTGCATAAAATGGAGACTGCACTATGCAGGGAAGATAATCTGCGGTGGTATTCCGTTGCGTTGCGCAGTTCTGGAGGCCTTTTGCAGCTGCACACTCCGGGTCAGACACTGCATGAGAAGTATAGGTTGGAAAATGAAAGACCCCTAGCCCTTGAAACCTAATAGCGTTAGGGTCGGAAAAGAACAAGAGCTGGCCGAGGGTGGCCAGATAGGAAAGATAAAAGTGAGGAGCCTGGCATAAGTAAATGGAAGCAATGCCAGGACTCAGCTAGGGGCCCCGTGGTCGCCAGCCACGTAATCACTAGGTGTGACTCCCTGAGGATAAGGTAAACAGAGTTTATTCTGTCATAAATATTGTTTGATATGTTTGTTTGTGTATAAATATATATATTCATTATATATATATCATTAACAAATAAATACCAATGTTTTGAAATATTGTTTCACTTATCAGCATTTTACCACACTAAACGGGTCAAAAACGTACGTTATTAAGTTTTCTTTGGCCATTAATAAATTTTATCATTGTTAGTTCCTCAATTCCGATATTACACACAAACATTTTATATCATGGATCGTACCTCATAACCTCACATACACCGTTCGATACTGGGCTAAGCGAATTGACATTGCATGACGTGACAGACAGAGCGAATACACCCTGACATGATGGTGCCGAGACGTTACATAGCATGACGGCCTTTGTGAACTGGCTCTGAATATTTCTTTTGCTCCTCGTTCCTCTTCATCAAATCGTCCCAGAACACTTCCAACTGCTTCATAGGAAATTTATATTATAACTGCAAAACGATTTTATTGCTATAAATAAAGTTTGCAAGCAAAGTCTATTCCACAAGCAATGACATCAGTGCAGATAGATGTGCAAAAACTGGAAGTTGGAGGTTTTAGCTGTATTGCTCAAATGTGCACTACCATATCTACCTAGACAAATCGAAGTGTGTAGATAGAAGATCGCCACAAAACTGGCGCGTGATTCATGTTTAAGTCAGCTGTTTCCTCAGTCGATTGTTTCTCGTCATGCTAAAATGCTTGATACATTACAGTGATTTAGATAGTTGGTTGTCGAATTTATTGAAGTATAAAGGACTGACACAAGTTTGTGTAAACTAAAACACTCAGTTCTACTCATATAACAAATAAAAATCTATCTCATAATATTGTCTTCCATAAGGAATTGCTAGGATATTTTCACTTGTTAGTGTTCTATGCTTTAATGTTGTGAGGTAGTGTAGCTAACATCAAAAGAAGCATTTATTCTACAGATGAGAAGAGCTGGAATATTGTGTTAGATCGATAAAGGAACATTTTGCAACAGTGCCTCCTGTGACATAAGAATTCTTACACTTATGTGTGAACCCTAATGGAAAATGTGGTTCATAAAAAGAGTGAATCCAGGTAAATCACACAATTCACTACCACAGTACTGAAAGAATAACATATAACAGAGTATGTACGCACATCCAGAGTTCCATTTTGTATTCTGGTGCAAATATTTATGAAAGATTGCTGGTAAGCAGGGTAACTGAACATTCCCAAATACCCTGAAACAACATAAAGAAATGTCATTGGCCACCCCTATAACTTATTAGGCTACATGGAGTTCAAAACATGTTGTTTGAATAGGGTTTTGAACATGGCTGATACCTCCAACACACTAAGGACACTGCACGGGTGCCATTTGTAGTCAAATACATCTACATCGACATCCATATTCTGCAAGCCACCCGAAGGTGTGTGGCGGAGGGTACCCTGAGTACCTCTATCGGTTCTCCCTTCTATTCCAGTCTCGTATTGTTCGTGGAAAGAAGGGTGTTGGTATGCTTCTGTGTGGGCTCTAATCTCTCTGATTTTATCCTCATGGTCTCTTCGCGAGATATACGTAGGAGGAAGCAATATACTGCTTGACTCTTCGGTGAAGGTATGTTCTCGAAACTTTAACAAAAGTCCGTACCGCGCTACTGAGCGTCTCTCCTGCAGAGTCTTCCACTGGAGTTTATCTATCATCTCCGTAACGCTTTCGCGATTACTAAATGATCCTGTAACGAAGCGCGCTGCTCTCCGTTGGGTCTTCTCTATCTCTTCTATCAACCCTATCTGGTACAGATCCCACACTGTTGAGCAGTATTCAAGCAGTGGGCGAACAAGCGTACTGTAACCTACTTCCGTTGTTTTCAGATTGCAGTTCCTTAGGATTCTTCCAATGAATCTCAATCTGGCATCTGATTTACTGACGATCAACTTTATATGATCATTCTATTTTAAATCACTCCTAATGTGTACTCACATATAATTTATGGAATTAACTGCTTCCAGTTGCTGACCTGCTATTTTGTAGCTAAATGATAAGGGATCTATCTTTCTATGTATTCGCAGCACATTACACTTGTCTACATTGAGATTCAATTGTCATTCCCTGTACCATGCGTCAATTCGCTGCAGATCCCCCTGCATTTCAGTACAATTTTCCATTGTTACAACCTCTCGATACACCACAGCATCATCTTCAAAAAGCCTCAGTGAACTTCCGATGTCATCCACAAGGTCATTTATGTATATTGTGAATAGCAACGGTCCTATGACACTCGCCTGCGGCACACCTGAAATCGCTCTTGCTTCGGAAGACTTTTCTCCATTGAGAATGACATGCTGCGTTCTGTTTTCTAGGAACTCTTCAATCCAATCACACTATTGGTCTGATAGTCCATATGCTACTACATTGTTCATTAAACGACTGTGAGGAACTGTATCGAACGCCTTGCGGAAGCCAAGAAACACGGCATCTACCTGTGAACCCGTGTCTATGACCCTCTGAGTCTCGTGGACGAATAGCGCGAGCTGGGTTTCACATGACCGTCTTTTTCGAAACCCATGCTCATTCCTACAGAGTAGATTTCTAGTCTCCAGAAAAGTCATTATACTGGAACATAATACGTGTTCCAAACTTCTACAACTGGTCGACATAAGAGATATAGGTCTGTAGCTCTGCACATCTGTTCGACGTCCCTTCTTGAAAACGAGGATGACCTGTGCCCTTTTCCAATCCTTTGGAATGCTACGCTCTTCCAGAGACCTACAGTACACCGCTGCAAGGAGGGGGGCAAGTTGCTTCGCGTACTCTGTGTAAAATCGAACTGGTATCCCATCAGGTCCAGCGGCCTTTCCTCTTTTGAGCGATTTTAATTGTTTCTCTATCCATCTGTTATCTATTTCGATATCTACCATTTTGCCATCTGTACGACAATCTAGAGAAGGAACTACAGTGCCGTCTTCCTCTGTGAAATAGCTTTGGAAAAAGACATTTAGTATTTCGGCTTTTAGTCTGTCATCCTCTGTTTCAGTACCATTTTGGTCACAGAGTGCCTGGACATTTTGTTTTGATCCACCTACTGCTTTGACATAAGACCAAAACTTCCTAGGGTTTTGTGCCAAGTCAGTACATAGAACTTTACTTTCGAATTCATTGAACGCCTCTCGCATAGCCCTCCTCACACTACATTTCGCTTCGCGTAATTTTTGTTTGTCTGCAAGGCTTTGGCTATGTTTATGTTTGCTGTGAAGTTCCCTTTGCTTCCGCAGCAGTTTTCTAACTCGGTTGTTGTACCACGGTGCCTCTTTTCCGTCTCTTATGATCTTGCTTGGCACATACTCATCTAACGCATATTGTACGATCGTTTTGATCTTTGTCCGCTGATCCTCAACACTATCTGTATTTGAGACAAAACTTTTGCGTTGAGCCGTCAGGTACTCTGTAATCTACTTTTTGTCACTTTTGCTAAACAGAAAAATCTTCCTACCTTTTTTAATATTTCTATTTATGGCTGAAATCATCGATGCCGTAACCGCTTTATGATCGCTGATTCCCTGTTCTGCATTAACTGTTTCAAATAGTTCGGGACTGTTTGTCACCAGAAGGTCTAATATGTTATCGCCACTAGTCGGTTCTCTGTTTAACTGCTCAAGGTAGCTTTCAGATGAAGCACTTAAAAAAATTTCACTGGATTTTTTGTCCCTGCCACCCATTATGAACGTTTGAGTCTTCCAGTCTAAATCCGGAAAATTAAAATCTCCACCCAGAACTATAACATGGTGGGGAAATCTACTCGAAATATTTTCCAAATTATCCTTCAGGTGCTCAGCCACAACAGCTGCTGAGCCAGGGGGCCTATAGAGACATCCAATTACCATGTCTGAGCCTGCTTTAACCGTGACCTTCACCCAAATCATTTCACATTTCGGATCTCCGTCAATTTCCTTCGATACTATTGGACTTCTTATCGCTATAAACACGCCTCCCCCTTCACTGTCCAGCCTGTCTCTGTGGTATACATTCCAATCTGGGTTAAGGATTTCATTACTGTTTACGTCTGGTCTGAGCCAACTTTCTGTCCCTAGTACTATATGGGCATTGTGACTGTTTATTAATGAGAGCAGTTCTGGGACCTTCCTATAGACGCTCCTGCGGTTTACTATTAGCACCTTAATATTGTTATGCCCTGTTGCATTTTGCCTACTCCTGTCTTGCCGCATCTCAGGAGGCGTCTTGTCGGGCCTAGGGAGGGAATTCTCTAACCTAAAAAAACCCCATGTACACTCCACACGTACTCCATTACCCTTGTAGCCGCTTCCGGCGTGTGGTGCACGCTTGACCTATTCAGTGGGACCCTACATTTCTCCACCCGATAGCCGAGGTCGAGAAATTTGCACCCCAGATCTCCGCAGAATCGTCTGAGCCTCTGGTTTAAGCCTTCCACTCGGCTCCAAACCAGAGGACCGCGATCGGTTCTGGGAGCGATACTGCAAATAGTTAGCTTTGATTCCACCCTGCAAGCGAGGCTTTCCGCCTTCACCAATTCCGCCAACCACCTGTACGAACTGAGGATGACCTCTGAACCCAGACGGCAGGAGTCATTGGTGCCGACATGAGCAACAATTTGCAGTCGAGTGCACCCAGTGCTCTCTATCGCCGCCGGCAGGGCCTCCTCCACATCTCGGATGAGACCCCCCGCCAAGCAGACAGAGTAAACACTGGCCTTCTTCCCCGTCCTTTCCGCTATTTCCCTAAGGGGCTCCATCACCCGCCTAACGTTGGAGCTCCCAATAAGTAATAAACGCCTCCCCCCGTGTGCCTGCTCGGACCTTGCTGAAGGAGCACCCACATGTCCACTCACAGGCAGAGTGGGCGATGCCACACGGCCAGTCTCCACATTTACCCTCCGCCTCGTGCGCCGCGAACGCCGCCGAACCCGCCACTCCCCTTGGGGAGAGGGTGGCCCAACCGTGCCCGGTACCCGCGAAGATGTCTTGACAGCAGGGACAGTGGGCGAAGCATGTAACACCTGGGGTGTACCATGCGACACACCAGACTCCCCACTGCCGCTACACTCCGAGGCAGCAGCCTGAAGATGGCTGGCCGTGGCCATCAACATGCTCAGCTGTTCGCGAACAGTGGCTAGCTCCTCCTGCGTCCGTACACAGCAGTCACACATCCTATCCATCCTAAGGAATCAATTTACTGTAGAGAGTTAATCAACTTTTAACTAGACTGCTAATTCACTAAAGGTGGGTGATGGTTGACTAAACTGTGATTGCTACCCACTTCTTGTAGAAAACAATTAAAATAGCACTACCTGTCTCTGGACTGTATTCAAAATAAACACCAGCACTATTGGCACTATGGTTGACTTAAGGGACTCTCTCTGACTGTATTCAAAACAAACACGAAATCTATGGAACACTATTACTAGCACTCGACAATTAAAGCTTCCTAAAAGCAAAAACACACGGAACAAGAAGTGACAAGTAAGAAAAATACAGTTAATACTTAAATTAAGGTAGCTCGCTGCAGAGCAGACGTGAAGCAGGCGGCAGTTACGACGACATTGACACCACTGGCACTATTCAACAACAGTGCAACCTGCAGGTTTGGCTAGCATCTGCACTTATGGTGTTTCTTATGCATTTCTTATGGTGTTTCCATATTTTTGTCCAACCCCTGTAGCTTCACATGTACCAGGTATTAGTTTGAAAAATGCTTGTCTGGATATTAATATCGAAATTTGTTCTCCTCATACAAGTGTTTTGTTGTGTTGTATGAGAGTCAATAGATGGTTATATGTCTCCATGCCATTGGCAAATAATTTTGCCAGATGTCAGTTTCAGCATGCGATTCACGAAATACATTAATAAGTGAAAACTACTTCATGTAAGGATCTGCTGTCTTGAACAATTAGATTGTTATTTCTTCCTCTGGCACTCTGTTAGCATTTTCAAGACTAATTGTGAACATAGACCACAGCAGAACTTCCTGAACTGAAACATTCATATGCGAAAGTTGCTTGCCACCGAAAGTTCCTTCCTGTACTGACAGATTTCAGGATAGCAGTACTCTTACAACGTTGTTCAACACTACCTATGAAATATTTGATATTATTATTACACAGAATACGAACTTCACTCATCAGAAATCTCTCAGACTATTTAGTCATTAATAATTAGTACATTGGTTAATGCAGATAGGAGGAATACAAACAAAAACACACAAGTAACATACATTAGAACAAACTGTCTGCAACCGTAAGTTGAGAAATAAGAAAGGTGTATAGGTGATAACAGAGACATACTTGTTTGGTTCTGTGCAGTTGTCGACCATTTGCACATTCTCAGTCTGTTAAAAACTTTAATTACGTTTTATCATAAAGTTAAGAAAACTTCCATCTTTTCAAAAAATTTATTCTTGACTACCAGATATATTTCGCCTGTTCATATTAGGCATCTTCAGTGATATTCGCTTCTGAGTAGTGTTCACGCAGGCATTTGTTGTTCTACATGTGCTAAATGCACATGGTATAGGTAAATGCACGTGGTATAGGTTTCTTCCAGTAAATGTTTCTTGCACATAACCTATACTGAAGAAAATTACGTATACTTGCTTTGCTCTTGGTCACATGCTATAGAGTGTGTTCGAAAGAAGAAGCACTACACATATAATATTAATATCCAAGCCATGATGACGTTTTATGATATGTCTAGCATGGTGCGCCCTAGGGCAGATGCTGTGGGACTCATGCAAGATGCTGCATGCAATGAAGAAAATGGACAGAGAGGTGCTATGAAGTATTGTGCAATGACTGGGAATTTGGGGTGGATGGGAAGAATCCTTGGATAGCATAAGCAATTAAGGCAACCACTCGCATAAAGCAGGAATCCATGTTTGAGTCTCAGTCTGGTACAAATTTTCAGCTGTTACTACTGAATTATTTCAGTGCCCTCAGGTAGATGACTTGAGTATTTGTCTTTCATAACTTAATATCAATTACTTATTTTCAATTCCTTATATGTGTGGTATTAACGGATAATATATAATGCCACAATAACTAGCAAATGATGCTCCTGGAAAATTTGCATCTCAAAATTCACAACAAAAAGTATAAAACCAGATGGGCCTACCTCATTGTGAATTTGTAACCTGTATCACCAGAATGCTTTTTAGTCCAGTTTATGAAATTCTAATGGTCTTGAAGCTTTCTCCCATACTTTGTTTCTCGTATGGCATAATGTATCATCAGCTACTGTCCTATGTACGAAAATTAATATATCTTTATTTGAAAGTGACTGAGCAATCGATGTCGTCAGTAGTGTGTAATAATACATTTCACTCTCAAGATCCATTTCAACATCTGTGTGTTACCTGCTCTATACCTCATGGTCTTCCTTAATTTGTTGTTTAATCTTCAATTTACTGTCCATCATGTGCGATAAATTATGGATTGGTAGCACATACTGTTTTGTCACCATGATATATCTTCCATGTGTGATGTGTGAGACATATTTTGCACACACTTTTATATATCTTTATTCAAGTCATTTGTTTTATAAAAACTAATAATGGAATGAAAAAAAATTGGACCACACATTCTAACAGAGTTATTTGCTACTGTTGCAACTCTACGAAACTAACTCACATCATGTTGGAATGTTGATAATTTAATGAGGCATCAGATTTATTTCAACATCAAACTATGGAGAACAACCTCCCTGAACTTTAATATCTAAAAATATGAGCTGAATGTGATGTGAAAACTGATGTTTCTGTTACATATCCAGTGTTGAAAACTAGATTTTTAGAGTTGTGAATATAAATTAATCTAAAACTGCAATTTAAACTATGCTACATTAAAGCATAATACAGCACCGGTTAAGAGACTGCTCATGTGATTTTATGTCTGTTATAATACATTATCGCACATTTTGGTTATTTCTGCATCTAGCTCTAACATTGCTCTAATTCGGTGAAGAGCTATGAGAGCAATGATCAGTACAAAGCTAACAGGTGCATATCATATTATGACAATGTCTACATACTGAGATCGACTAAATCTGTTGAAAGTAACAGCAATAAATTGGAAATAAAACAAGTGCTTTCACCAGTGGCTAATAAACTGAATGCCCATGGCAAAACAAAAAACAAAAATTAATTTAAATATTCATACAACAGAAACAAGGAAGTCAAACTAACAATTTGTCAACTTAAAATACATTGCCTTTTTCTTATTTAGTAATAATCTTAAAGGATTATTGCTTCATTTTCTTAAATTTGGCTTTTTTGACATATTGGAGCAAAGAAATACTGTGTGTGTGTGTGTGTGTGTGTGTGTGTGTGTGTGTGGGTGGGTGGGTGGGTGGGTGGGTGGGTGGGTGGATGGGTGTGTGGGTGTGTGAGACAGTGGGTGGGAATGTGAAACTGCAATAACTAAATGTTGCCTTTTACCTAATTATGTCAAATCTTTTTTGCTTCATGTATATATGAATTATTATCACACCAAGTCATTGTAATGCATTATGACACTTGTCACATCATAATGCCCCTGATGTGTTCATTCCTTCCTGGAAACTGATTGGAAGAACCAAAATTGGACTAATAATACAGGGAAAATGTATGTTTGAATACTGTTCTGACTTGCTAAAATTGTGTTCTTGTTCTACATGTTCTCTGTAACTATTTTATGACTATGATAAATGAGAAGGATTGGATAGTGCCTTACAACGTTAAAAGTAGCTTATTTGGAACTGGAAAAAGAGATAAATTGAAGGTAACAAATTTATACACCTACATTGGATTTCCTGACCTTTACTACACCATGTTGCAACAAAAATGACATGAGTTTGATAGACCTCTTATGTGTCATTGCATCTAAGAATGACATTTTCTCATGTTTGGAATGATGGAATCCAACATGGCGTTAAAAGAAGTTTTGCACTGAGAACTAGCCCTACAGGTGACCAAACAACAAGCATTCGGAGGGGGAAAATATCAGTAGCATTTGGAAGCTCTTCATCGGCTGCTCAAGCACAGTAATGTCAGTTTGCAAATGTTGTTGAATGCTCCTTGATTGTTGCCCAAACAAGAGAAATTTTTCCAGTATTTCGTAATATCAAAGGCTGCACATGAGCAAATTGAATCTATACAATTAGATAGCTCTACTGTCATATGAAGACAAACTAAACTTTTGTCGATGGGCGTTGTCAATTAAATTCAAATGTATTCACTTTGTCATATTAAACTGAAGTGATATGTTTCTGTGATTGCTTTAATTTTACTTTATTTTATTTTATTTTACTTACATGTCATTAGTGACGATAAACAATGAAAAGTTAGAATAACTTCCCATTGTAAAGGGTGTAGCTCAGGGATCTGGTCTTCGACAAATTCTTTTCATTATTTATACAAGATATTTCAAGAATATATATTCATAAAAGAAGTAGTGTTGGTCAAAACTAAAATAATATTTCCTGGAATGATACATCCAGGAAGTTGTACCTGTTGAGATACGGGCCAATCTGCCCTTTTAATCCCCTCTGTCACTTAGGTAGAAGTAGATGCTGGGGCAATGCTGTGTGTGGTCACCATCCACCCCAACAAAAACTTCAACCCTGTTTGCGATAAATGTTGCACACTTTCAACTACATATGGCTCCATTCAGATTGTGTCACATCCATTAGTCTCACACTCCTGGAATATCTGCAAATTGTTGATGCATTAGGTGTACACCAATGCCTTTAATGTCCCTATAGACACCAGCAGTGTCCTGCAAATTACAATCATTCAGATATGCAGAATGAACTGCAATGGTAGGATGGTATATACCACTGAATACTATTTATTAATCATCACAAGTAAAATGCCCAACATCTCAACAGATATTGGTTTCCAGACATATAATTATAGGAAATTTTCGTCTAGTTTTGACCTATACTACTTCCTGTAAAAATATTGTACAGTTGTTTTGAATATCCCATTTAAATGATCCTCATAGTTGCGTCATGTAAAGCTGCGCTCTACAAACATGACACAACACTCACTACACATGATACCAACCTTGAAAACTAGCAACACAGCCTGGCTGTAGTGATGGAGAGATATGCTACTTGGTTTGAGGCAAATATACAGCAGAAAAATGCCAACAGAACTGAAGACATTGTATTCAGTCTGAAAGCTGTCACTCATGATAAAGCAACAATCAAACTATTAGGATTTTACATAGATCAATAGCTGAGATGGGTCGCCCACAGAAGGAAATTATGTGACAAACTAGCACATGTTATCTATGTGCTATACTAACTGAGGAGCAGTGTCAGTAAAGAACTTCTAGCATATGAGTATATTGCATTCTTCCACTGACACCTGAGCTATGGAACACAACTATGGTTCACTTGTGGAAGCTCCAAATTAAAGTTTAAATGACAAAAGAAAGCTATCAGGTGTATTCCAGGTCTTGGTACAAGTGCATCATATACACATTATTTCAAACATTTAAATTATAATGACAGTATCTGGCCTGTATACTTACAAGTGCCTATCTTGGTTAAAGAAAACCTAAGTAAGTATGAAGTAAGCAAGACAAAGAGAGGGCATAAATTAATGTGCTAAAAATGCCTACACAATGCCATAAAATAAATTTAAAACTAGTATTGTATAATGGTTGAGAAGTGAAGAATTTTATTCCACTCAACAATTCCTTAAGTGTTTAAGAAATCACCTACATTTCTTATGAAAATTAACTACAAGCAAACAATAGACCCTCTTGCACTTGTTGTCATTTCTCTGTTTAGTTATATTCTGTCTTTGCCATACACCAATGTAGCGCATTTATTTGTAATTGTTCTGTTACATAACTATATATTGTGATTGTCATTTGCTTAATTAAACAGAGTGTTTCCCTCTATTTTTTTAAAGTTTTGATGACACTGATTGCGTGTACCAGTAGAGATGTTCATACCTGAAAAAAACATTTAAATTTGTATTCTTTCCCATTGAGAATAACAGTTTACTTGGAAAATGTTTTATTCCAAACAACTGCTTAGTTTTAGCTGTTTGCTTAAATTAATATACAGGTAGGCATCAAGAGATCATATACAATGCCATAATAAAGAAACAACCATAAGGGATTACTTCAGCAAAATTAGCATCCTGAAAACAACTTTGAAACACATAATATCAGCTACTGTGAATCTGGACATACTTGCTGTATTGTTTCAATACGTTAACTGAAATACCGCCATCTTTTCCCACCTGAGCATCAACGGCTAAGTAGTTATCAGTTGTCTGAACAAGTATTCTTAAGTTTCAATCAATTTACAGGGTGGCACAGAATAACAGACAGTTTTAATTAGTCTCTGAAAGTGGGATGGCATTATTCAGAACACTGAATATTTGTGATATATTTCAAGTTGGTGCACTATTTGCCGAGATGGGGCGCTGGAATGGGCCTGAAAGTGTTGTGGCTGTGAAGGCCTTTTACAAAAATGGTGACTGAGTTGCTGCTGCTACATGGGAATACCATCATCATTTCAAATTTAGATGTAATGATCATATAACGTCAGTGTATGCAATCAGGTTATGGATGAAAAACTTTGAAGCAGCAGATAGTCCGCTTAAGTTCAAATGGCCAGGAAACGCACAAGGTATTGCTCACAGAAACAAATACAGGAGATGCAAGATACTGTAACCAACAGTCCAAATCTATGTGTGAGACAAATTGCAGCAGGAGTGGGAATGTACAGTCATAGTGTGCACAGGATTTTACAGAATGATTTAAATTTCCAACTGTACAAGACACAGGTTGTGCAATGAAAGTGATTATAAGAAGTAAGTGATTCAGTCGATTGAAATGATGATTAATGAAGGTCTCTTAAATTTTCTGTGGAAGAGCAACGAGAGATATTTTAATTTCAGTGGTTGTGTCATCAAAAAAGAAAAAAAAAATGCCATTATTAGTGCGAGGATAGTCGTCACGAGCTGCATCAATATCTGTTACACAGTCTGAAAGTCGCATTGTGCTCATAGTGAGCTGTCTCTTCAATATAATATATAATAATCGGCGGCTCTATCTGTTTTGAGGATGAACATGGACGAGCAACCACAGCCAAATTGGTAGATACATTCCTCACATCTGAACATGAACAGTTTCCTGCAAATGAGTAGTGATTTCAAGAAGATGGTGCTCATTGTACTCAAATTTCCATGACAGCAGTGCACAGAATGTTTGGTAATCACATTATTTCAAGGAATGGGGACATTTTGTGGCTTCACAGTCCTCCCAATTTATCTGTCTGTGATTGCTTCCTTTGCAAACTACTGCAATACGGCGTGTATGCTTGATGTCTCCACACAATTGCGGAACAGAAATGCACGATTCGTGAGGGAAACCAGAAACATTCCCGTACAGATGTTGGAACGTGCAGTGAACGAATTACATCACAGATTGTCAGAGTGTCAATGCAGCAATGTTGGCCACCTACAATACATCATTTGGAAAACGTAAATAGTGTGTGAAATGGCAATACACAAGACCTTCGTTGTAGTGACTGAAAATGGCTTACAATACACTCATCAGCTGTCGAGCACAGGAGTTAATGACAACGTGGTCCGGTTAGATTAGATTAGATTTACTTTCATTCCAATTGATCCGTAGTGAGGAGGTCCTCCAGGATGTGGAACATGTCAGAAAAACAACAATACATGACAAATATTTAAACTAAAACAAATAAGCTAATGTACCATTCCACAGGTCCCAAGTGGAATGATCGTCATTTTTTAATGAACACTAAGAGTCATTTTACAAATACTATTGCACTGAATTTAAAATAAAAAAGTTTTTTATTTATTTATAAGGTAAGAAACATGTAATACAACTACTGTAATACTTATTTACAATGAACACATTACTGCACTGAAATGGTGCAGAAGTTAGATTATACTTACACACACACACACACACACACACACACACACACACACAAATTTTCAGTGAACACATTACTGCACTGAAATTGTGCAGAAGTTATGTTGTACTTATATACAAATCAGTTGGTTTTCCTCAGAAATTCATCAATGGAGTAGAAGGAGTTGGCCACCAATAAATCCTTTAGGCTTCTCTTAAACTGAATTTCATTGGTTGTTAAGCTTTTTATGGCTGCTGGCAAGTTATTGAAAATGTGTGTTCCTGAATAATGCACACCTTTTTGTACAAGACTAAGTGACTTTAAATCCTTGTGAAGATTATTCTTATTTCTAGTATTGATTCCATGAATTGAGCTGTTGGTTTGAAAAAGTGATATATTTTTAATGACAAATTTCATTAAGGAATAACTATATTGGGAAGCTGTAGTTAGTATCCCTAGTTCCCTAAACAGGCTTCTGCAGGATGTTCTTGAGTTCACCTATAGAAGTTACCTATAGAAGAGGTCTGCAGCAGTGCTGGTCACTACAAGGAGTCAGCTAATGGCCAGTGTCTGGGAGATGTCCGTGATCAAAACGTCAAGAATGTCAGTGCACATTATTAAACTGAAACGAAATAATTTTGTAAATAAAATATGACCCATCTTCTTCTGTATGAGCTTGTAACAAGTTATCATTAAGTCTTCATCGAGCTTTTCTGAAGTTATGAAACTTAATGAGTAGATAAGTCACTAAACAAATCCAAGCAGAAGAAGTATTAAGTGGATATAGAAAGCAATTTTGAGTTGGATTTTTATTTACCCAGTAACCTGTTGAATTATTTGAGATTCTGAATTCTACTAATTATTGTGATTACAAAAAGAGAAACAACGCTCAAAATAAGCTGCTATCCATTCTAAAAAATACTGGAAAAAGAATTATCTACTACAATTGACTTAGATATTGCGACATGATTTTGTTCAGCTGTTTCCAACATCTGAAGTTATAAATTTCAAGTCACGAAAATCTTGCATAACTCCTCTGGGTGGTATAATGAATCAGCGACAAAGTTAAACGTTCAAATCATAAGAAATAGCAAGAAAAAAGAGAAGATCGATAATTGTGATGTGTGTGGTGTTGCTATAGAGGACACATTACTGTGTATGGCAGATATTATCAAGTGGCGGACATCGACCATGGTTAAGTGGGCTCTCTCTGCCTTTCAGAGATCTTTCGACCAGTCGCTGTTTAAACTCGTCTGAGAACTCATAGGTTCGTTTGAGCAGCTCCTAGCGGGCTCACGGGCGTGCGCAGAACTGAATTTGGGTATTTATAATACCTTCTCCCACTTCTGGCTGCTTGAAGTGTGACTGGTAGCGGTATGTCCAGTAGCACCAAGCAGCCAGATGCTACCTGGCATGCCAAAGTTGCCCATTCTCGCATGTGCAGAGCAGTCTATCTTGCCGAAGGGTGGGGGGGGGGGGGCATTCTCCATGTGATCCATGTAAATGTTTCATGATATTGCTGCTTTCTCTTCTTTTACAGTTCTCACAGTAAATGAAAATGAAACAAATCACTATGGGCAGCAGCCATCAAGTGAATTAATATACATTCACATAATCACAGAAGACTAAAATATTTTAGTAGTTTCAGTTTTCTGATTTCATATTATTTCCACATTATTAGCATCGACCATTAATCATTTTACAGATTAATAAAGTTATTTTTGTTCATTTGCTAAAGAAATTTGCTTCTATTAATCTTTTCCGCCATGGAAGACAGTTTATCTTAAATGAAGTGTTTCATTCCGCTATAATAGCTAGTTTCAACTGTTTGCTCAATTTCAAGTGCACATTTTCATTTTCAAGCACCTATGACAGTATACCATAACAAAGAATCAAACATGAGATAATACACTGCTGGTACTCCAAGAAAACTATCATCACGGAAACTGTAAAGAAAAGCTTAATATCGGGTACTTCAGTGCGAATCTGGACATAAAAATATGCACTTTAAGCCGAATTAAGCATTTTAACATGCTTTACGAAATCCTGATGCTGCTGGAGAAGTGTCTGACGACCTGTTCCTTTTTTGACAATGTAAGCTCGCTTAAAGCTATATATCTATAAACACTCGTAAATATTCGCTTGAAGCGACTAAGTAGGCAAATTTGGCCAGAAGTATTAAATTAAATATTTTGTTTCAAATATATTGACAGCTTTAGCGGGATTTTAGAATTTTGCCTTCTATGAAATATATTGGTTTTCGATCACAAGACACTTGCCTAGTATTACCTCTAGGATTGATGTTATTTCTTAATTTGTGTTGTTTACCTCTTAAATTTACAGAATGCCATTCTATGGTAAATTGTAGACAGGCAGCACACCATGTTTTATCATTTTAACTTCCCACTTGGCTTTATATTTATTCCTATAGCTGATAAAAACTTACCAGTTGTACAGTTTTTTGGGCTCACAGATAACCTTATTAATGTTTTATACAGTTTGAAGCTGTCATGAAATAATTTTATTTCTCTTTGTTCTGGTATAGGCTGTACGAGGGACCATTTCTTTTCATTTTTGAAAGACATTTTTATTCCTTCTTACTAGCTTTTTGTACTGCTGTGTAGATGTGAACCTGATTGGAAACACTTCATAACAATATTGCAGAGTATTGTAATGTATATTTAAGTGACAATATAGCAAAACATTAGGGTGGCTGGCTCTGAGCACTATGGGACTTAACATCTAAAACATTAGGGTACTTTGAGCTGTAGAGACTAGTTTGGAAATGAATATTACGCTAAGAACTACTTCTTTATTTTTCATTCTTTAACTGGGTGTGATATGATAAAACAATTGCTCCAAGTATAACTCCATATGTCTCCTCTCAGCAACAAGCTGCAGTGCCGCACATGGCCATGTGATGCCCCACCATGCACAAAATTTCAAACAGAAATGCAACAAAAAGCGCATGAGCAGAGCAAACACCAAATACAGAGTTCCTACATAATTTTAGCTATGCATGCACAATAATGACTGTTTTCTGGCACTCTCTGGTAACTGCTCAAACAATTCTCATGTGGCTTATGTTTACACCGATTTATGCTTTTTGGCTTGTGTTAATAATAAATCAGTTACGATTGCAAGAATTTTATTGGTATTTATCTGTCGGAAACACATAACTAACTCCAACCATACTGAACTTTATCCATAACAGATGAAGAATATCTAATTACAGAATTTCGTAGCTACTCACTAGAACCTGGAAACCTGGTATGCTTTGTAATTTAGTTCACGTAATTCCGATATTCTTCCAGTATTTTCCCATGTTTTGTTCCTTGTACAATATAAAGTATAAATTATGATCTGTTAGTGCTGTAATGGGCCAGAGTGGTTGACCATTTCCTCAGCAGGGATGGGTTGTGGTGGTAGTTCATTGTCACTAAGGAGACCACTAGCAGCATATACAAATATCACAACAGTCAAACATTTTTATTCAGTTTCACGTTACAATATTTGTAGCATCGACCCATAGTGGTTATGCCCCCTCTGATGGGTCGGCACAGACGCCAGAGGTCGCTACGGCACCACAGAGTAGGCACAAAAGCCTGCTGTCGTCCTTGTTGTGGAAGACAGGCTCCAGCAGTTGAGTGTGGCCCTGTGAGATGGGGCATGCAGTGTCACTTTTCCTGTTCAAGTACCTGGCAGTTGGGTGGTGTAGTAATGTTTTGTGTGTGTGTGGGTGTGAAGACTCGATGTAGCGACAGTGTGGTGTATTTTACATGTGTGTGTATTGAGTACACTTGTGCTGTTACTAACACGTTGTAAGATAACAAAGGCTACATGCAACATGTTCAGTACAGCGTCATTCAACAGCAAAGTAATTTTATCTTTGATATTGTTAAAGCTTCCAGGTGCTCGATAAATAAATCACTTTGGAGTACCTGTATAGGCATTAATGAAATTGCCAACTTATCGGTGTGAAGCACCGTAATCGTTTCCTTTTAGAAATATCTAAGGGTTGTAATGGAATGTCTTTTATCGTGAATAATAATTTGTACTTTCGTAGGTTCGCGTGGATAAACGGCTTTTGTGTGGTACACTTATTATTAATTGGAAGCTGAGAACTATCTTAAGTTTGAAGAATCTTGTCACTTGAACAGAAGATAGCCGTGAAGTGGCAACCACAAGAGTTTGTTTTGAAATCGATATTATTATTTGCAACATTAATTAAATTAACTTGAGTTTAATCTATTTATTCAAGAAATTAATTGTAAATCATCTCCTTTCGGATTTACACTACATAATGGTGCAGTAATTTAAAAAAGAATCTGCCAACTTGCAAATGGCGACCAACAATACTTATTGCAACTCACACTTACCACACCTTATTAATCTCTGAAAAATGCACAGTTAATTTTTCTTACATTAGGGACTGAAATAAGTGGTCTGATTATCAATAACAGCATAATTTTCCAGGATTAAGTTACAAGATACATACTTGTCCATTCACATCTATCTTGTTGAAAGATTCAAACCAGAGTAAAACGATCATGAAAATCTATGTCTATTGTTTTCACTTTTCTCAATACCTTTACTATAAAACGTAGATTCATTATCATGAAATATCGATACTGCTTGTTATATACATTACAGTAAGATAATCTAACTGCGTACAATGAAGCAAAGTGGTGGCCAGCAGATGTGCTAACTAGGCTGCTGTTCCTGTGGTTGTCCTGCCTTTCTCCCACGTCAGCAGAGCTGTGAGTGATGGTACCTGGTTAGCAATGGAGAGACCGACTGGTAGCATTGCTGCATCAGATGCAGCAATGTTGTTGGTCTGCTCTGCACCTGGCAAGGCGTCTGTGGCTCGTTTGCGACAGCTGTGAAAGTACTGCTATTACTCAATAGTGCAAAAATAGCAGCAATGCTAAAATACCTCCCTTCTTTGGTAGATCCAATCTCCAGGTCCCTGCCTTTGATAAACCTGCAAGGACTCAACAGACATGGAGAATAGTGTACCATGTACACAGTTCCGCCTTACATCAGCTTGAATGACATAGTCCATCAGCTGTGAACTTAATCTGTGGTTACAACTCACTGGCTTTTTATCTACATTATTTAGTAACATCTCTGAAATCTGCACTGTTAGTGTTAACAATTCCCCACTCTCTTTCACAACTACTTAACAGTAAGCTGGCTTAATAAACTCCCCATAAAAGTACACGACAGTACTCGCTGATGAAATTGTTGGTACTTCTTCAACGTACTGTTTGCCATCTCACAACAAATCCTAAGGTTGCCATGCCCTTGGTTACATCAGGTGTGTATTGTACAATTAAAAAACCAGCAAAACACCGTGAGTACAAGAAAAGATATTTCCTATCATTATTTACTTTAGGGTTCCTGCAAAATTACAATCTTTAGCTTTTTATTCTCATGAAAAAAATGACACTGCAAAACTATTTCATCTTAGTAAATTATCCTTAACAAATTATCTTTGGCCGTACATGGTCTGACTCCGTTAATCTCTTATGCTCGGCATCTCTTTCCTGTCTATTTGGTGTTTTTCCCCCCTGCTGTTTCGATATCTCTCCTAGGACTCTGTCCCCACAACAAAAGCTCTCCTTACACTTTAGCCGGCCGGTGTGGCCGAGCGGTTCTAGACGCTTCAGTCTGGAACCGCGAGACCGCTGCGGTCGCAGGTTCGAATCCTGCCTCGGGCATGGATGTGTGTGGTGTCCTTAGGTTAGTTAGGTTTAAGTAGCTCTAAGCTCTAGGGGACTGATGACCTCAGATGTTCAGTCTCATAGTGCTCAGAGCCATTTGAACCATTTGAACCTTACACTTTCCTAGAAAAACATATCACTAAAACTAACTGCATACATAAGCCAAATACGGTACGACCAATTGCAATACATAGACAGGTAATCTTACTTATCTCTCCTACCACAGTTCTTATCACAGAGTGAATTCTTTTCGCCATGTTATGATCTCTGGTACTCCTGCTCACCCAGAATAAATTCCTGGCCCCCAGTAGTAATATATCATATAAATTAAGACTTAGTGTATTTGTCTGCAATCTAACTGATTCGTCCCTTAAGACAGATGACCTATGTTACAGTACTGTACTGGCGAAAATTTCTCTATAATTGTCCATCTACGATCGACCTTACGATGCCAAGGGTAAATTTTGGTATGATGTTTGCATAGGAAGCTTAATTGCAGGATGTTTGCATAGGAAGCTTAATTGCAGGCTTGCCTCATACCTTTTACCTAGCCGGGTGTGTGGCCGAGCGGTTCTAGGCGCTTCAGTCCGGAACAGCACTGCAGTTACAGTCGCAGGTTCTAATCCTGCCTCGGGTATGGATGTGTTACAGTCTCCAGCCTCTGGGATTACGAGGATATTTACTGTCGATGAGAAATGCTTCGTCAGTCGCAAATTTATTTGTTGATCTCGAAATCAATATCAGATAAATATCTGATTTTACCCACCAAAAAATGAAGATATTTGTGACACTTTTATGGTGAAATCATCGAATAGCATAATAATTTCCAGAATTTCGTGTATTTTCACATGGTTTGCCGGAATATCATACCATTTACGTAACTGTTCCAGATATCAACCACATATCAGTATCCTACCGATCGCCAGCACAGTATAATTCCAAAGATAAAGAGTGGAAATTATATCGTTAGAGAGCCGAAACGTTATGAGGTCATTAGGTTGGATGTGCTGCAAACCATTGTGTTACTATAAACTTATCTCGTCTGCAAAGATTTTTACTTGAAAACTCGAAAAGAGACATAGCAAGTATTTTTTAACGCTTACCGATGACAATCATATAACAAGTTCTAGACCATCGTTGTACTTTACAAAGTCAAATAAGGTTTTAATACTCATAATCGCATGTGTTTCTCATGTCTACAAAACCAGCAAATGTCTCTTCCGCCGGTGTTTCACCATCTCGATGCAAACACATCACAACCACTGTTCTCTCAACGAAATAAAGATGGGAACTGTGTAGAATGACAGTATACCTCACTGTCGAACAAAAGGCATCTAGAATTTTCGGACCTGCCTGACCGACGATACACAAAGAGGAAGAGACCTGTGACGACTTGTCTCACTACAGCCCTGACAATGAAGTGTGATGTCACTAATCACATCACTTCTCAGTCGAACAACAGCCTTCTGTTTCTGGTCTTCAGGAATCAATCACAGATGGACAAGTGATTCAAGAATATGATGTTTCCTGCAAGCCATTAAACACATTTCTCAGAAAGAACGGCCCACCTATAACAATAGAGAAAAACCTGACTGTTTAATAGGAATCTAACAGTATCACAGAGTTTCCAGTACTCCATCCGTTGAATGATTCTCATTGGTGCAAAAACCTCATACCTCCATATATAATTCGGAACTACTGCAAGAGTAAGGGGAGATTCAGAACTTAATCACAGCATTGCTCATTTTTTTACTCCCACACACTGTTCGAGATTAAATTGATCATGACACTATATTCTATCTAGAGCTGAGTATATCCATGTAGATAGTATGTATATGCATGGTGGTAATTACTTATTTAGAAGCAAACCCAGTACTTACAAGCGTATCCCACTATCATTCATGGCGAGCCAATTAACGAGCGAGTACAAGCCAGAACAAATCAACATCATTGTTTCCTCCAGCGACAGCTGTCATCTTACTACCTCTCACAGTTCTATCCGATTCGTTGCGCTACAGTCACCATGTGACATAATGACAGGATTTGCAGTCATTCACCTACTAGACAGTCACTTCTTAGTTGGTGGATCACAACCTCCTTAAACGTTCGTGCAAATGAATTAGAGCCTGACACATTCTTCTGCTTTAGCTCACCGACTTGTCAGTTCCTAGTGCTTGGATTTTTCCATAAGATTCCAGCAAATGAATCCGAACCTGACATATGCATTCTACTTCAGCTCGCTCCAGATTCTTACTGGTAGGCATTTATAGCAGTTAACACTTGCAACGACAGACTAAGGGATTCTAATCCTATTAATATGCAATAGGTTTAGTTAGATATGTTCAGGTCAACAGCGAACACAATCACAAGTCTTCCCACCCATTTGCAGACAATACCATCACTTACAGACGTACCACATCTAAAACAAATACACCACAAGCAGCTGTACAGTGCATTGTGGAGGGTGTATCACACCAGTATTATTGCTTACTCTTCTATCCCAATCCCACAAGCTGATCGATTACAAAATTGCCTATATACATCCACACCTACACTTATCCATCCCTATATTACCAGGAGAAATACTTTGTCCTTCCCAGAAGTATGCCAACCTATGCAATCCTAGCAACACCCGTATGATGCTTTTTCTTTACAGATCAGTCACATAACACGAACAGATGAGGGCTCACAAGATTTGTAGACAATGACTATGCAGTGTCGGGCTGTCAATCGATGTTATGTTCACCAGTATGTACTATTTATACTCAAATGTGTCTTTGCATGTTAATGTCGGAATAGTAGCTGACAATGACTTCAAAGGATTAGTGCAAATTGAGAATTTACAGTGGAGTACTAAGCTGGAGCTCATTCAAATACAGGGCTATTACAAATGATTGAAGCGATTTCATAAATTCACTGTAGCTCCATTCATTGACATATGGTCACGACACACTACAGATATGTAGAAAAGCTCATAAAGTTTTGTTCGGCTAAAGCCGCCCTTCAGGTTTCTGCCGCCAGAGCGCTCGAGAGTGCAATGAGACAAAATGGCGACAAGAGCCGAGAAAGCGTATGTCGTGCTTGAAATGCACTCACATCAGTCAGTCATAACAGTGCAACGACACTTCAGGACGAAGTTTAACAAAGATCCACCAACTGCTAACTCCATTCGGCGATGGTATGCGCAGTGTAAAGCTTCTGGATGCCTCTGTAAGGGGAAATCAACGGGTCGGCCCGCAGTGAGCGAAGAAACGGTTGAACGCGTGCGGGCAAGTTTCACGCGTAGCCCGCGGAAGTCGACGAATAAAGCAAGCAGGGAGCTAAACGTACCACAGCCGACGGTTTGGAAAATATTACGGAAAAGGCTAAAGCAGAAGCCTTACAGTCTACAATTGCTACAAGCCCTGACACCCGATGACAAAGTCAAACGCTTTGAATTTTCGGCGCGGTTGCAGCAGCTCATGGAAGAGGATGCGTTCAGTGCGAAACTTGTTTTCAGTGATGAAGCAACATTTTTTCTTAATGGTGAAGTGAACAGACACAATGTGCGAATCTGGGCGGTAGAGAATCCTCACGCATTCGTGCAGCAAATTCGCATTTCACCAAAAGTTAACGTGTTTTGTGCAATCTCACGGTTTAAAGTTTATGGCCCCTTTTTCTTCAGCGAAAAAAACGTTACAGGACACGTGTATCTGGACATGCTGGAAAATTGGCTCATGCCACAACTGGAGACCGACTGCGCCGATTTCATCCTTCAAGAGGATGGTGCTCCACCGTACTTCCATCATGATGTTCGGCATTTCTTAAACAGGAGATTGGAAAACCGATGGATCGGTCGTGGTGGAGATCATGATCAGCAATTCATGTCATGGCCTCCACGCTCTCCCGACTTAAACCCATGCGATTTCTTTCTGCGGGGTTATGTGAAAGATTAAGTGTTTAAAGCTCCTCTACCAAGAAATGTGCCAGAACTGCGAGCTCGCATCAACGATGCTTTCGAACTCATTGATGGGGACATGCTGCGCCGAGTGTGGGAGGAACTTGATTATCGGCTTGATGTCTGCCGAATCACTAAAGGGGCACATATCGACCATATGTGAATGCCTAAAAAAACTTTTTGAGTTTTTGTATGTGTGTGCAGAGCATTGTGAAAATATCTCAAATAATAAAGTTATTGTAGAGCTGTGAAATCGCTTCAATCATTTGTAATAACCCTGTAGAGTGGGGGAATCTATATTGCAAACTGATATATATATATCAAGGGGCAGTTAATAGCTAAATACGACTCATTCTGCCTTGGCATTCTTGTCTTCGACAGCAGCAGTGTTAGTGCAGCAATTACTCACTGTGCCTGATGTTGCTACATTAAAATTAACAGCTTATGTGGTACAGTGGTGCGAGAGTATACCTGTGGTACTGATTTGCTTAAGGTAGTGGGATCATTGAGATAGAAATGTGTTGTTTGTGATTTTGGTCACTCAGTCATTCTAAGATCAACGAAAGATAGTTGTAAGGTGGTGTACTTACTCCAATAAACGTGGACTTAGAAGCATACAAAAAAGGTATTGGAAAAATACTGTTGGATAGTTTACAAACGTTAATCAGTGCTATTTAAGTACATTGATGCCACGTGTGGCATTTCCTCCCATCATTAACAAATGTTCCATTAAAAATAGAGTCTTCCATGTCATATACATGCATATAGATTCCATTATAATTTCAAAATGTAATTTGTCTACCAAGAAAAAGAGGTATAGTAATCCCATGGTGCATGTAATGTAATTCCAAAACAACTGTATGGCTATTTAAATACAGTGAAGCTGTATAAGATACTCCCTGCTACAATTAATAAATGTTCCATTAAATCTAGAGTCTTCCACACCATAAAAACCCCATACTCATTTTTGAAATGTACTTCCATGCCACTAGCATTTAGATGGGCTCTAACTTGAACAATTCATTTCTATAGTTTTAAATCAGAGCTTAAAAACAGATTCTTTTTAACGAAGGGCTCTTCCTATCACATTCTTACAGGTGTGGGAAGAGTCTGTGACACAGTCGCTACCAGGAGATAGATTCATCACACTCACATGGTGTCTATGACAGGGAGGGAAGGGACTGTGCCTCGTGACCCTTACTCTTACGTTTGTATGGTACTGTGCATTATGTGGATGATACAGAATAGCTTTGTACCCAAACCCCATTTCAGACAGATTGATACAGTGCACTAGCCGGAAACAGACTATAGCTCTGTGCTGTACCTGTACACAGTTTCGAGCAGGGTGGTATAAATTGTTCAAATGACTCTGAGCACTATGGGACTTAACTGCCGTGGTCATCAGTTCCCTAGAAGTTAGAACTACTTAAACCTAATTAACCTAAGGACATCACACATATCCATGCCTAAGGCAGGATTCGAACCTGTGATTGTTGCACGTAGAACTGCTTGGTCACTCCGGCCGGCCAGAGTGGTATAGAGCCTTAGTCAGACGGAACAGTTTAGTGCTGTACCTGGACACCGTTTGTGATGGCCTGTGTGTGTGTGTGTGCGTGTGTGTGTGTGTGTGTGTGTGTGTGTGTGTGTGTGTGTTTGTGTGTTGTGTTTTCCACCATTTTGGTGTATATACATGTCTGTGATTTGTCATGTCTGCTTGTTCAGTTCCAAAGTGTCAAGCAGCCATCAACTTCTTGGTTGAAGGAGGAGTCCAACTCATGAACACCTTCAAATGTGTCTGAAGACTTAAACAGCTGTTTACATGGTAAGTTCGTATGTGTCAGAACTGAGAAACCTACATGTGGATGACAATGTGACAGCAGTAGAAATATTAGGTAACAACAGCAAGAAAGCATCTAAAGCTAAGCTGGAAGTGCCTGAAGTTAAAAATTGCTCTTCTGATGGAGCAGCTATCTGGAATATCACAGTAGCTGACAGTTCACACAATTCTTTTACCTATAGTTTATCATTGTATTCTTAGAATTTCAAACCTCTAGTCACTACCTCATAGAAAATCTACCTTTCTGGCAGTGAATGTTTTGCAGACTCTTACCCCTTCTATAGGAAAGTGATAGGGAGAACCCTCCATTGAAAAGAATCTGTTTTTTAAGCTCTGATTTAAAACTATGGAAATGGGCTGTTCGAATATGATAGTGTCTAAACGCTAGCGATACAAAAGTACATTTCAAAAATCAGTATGGGGTGTATATGGTGTGGAAGATTGTAGTCTTAATGGAACATTTATTAATTGTGGAAGGGAGTACCTTACACAGCGTCACTGTACTCAAATAGCCCTACATTTGTTTGGGACCTATGTTACATGCAACTGATTCCAGTGCACCATAGGATTACAAGATCTCTTTTTCGTGGTAAACAAATTACATTTCGAAATTAGAAATGGCTCTGAGCACTATGGGACTCAACTGCTGTGGTCATCAGTCTCGAAATTAGAATGGAATCTATATGTATGTATATGACATGAGAGACTCTATTTTTAATGGAACATTTGTTAATGGTGGGAGGGAGTACCACACATAGCATCACAGTACTTAAATAGCACTGGCTAACATTTGTAAACTATCTGATGGTATTTCGATAATAACTTTTGTGTGTGCTTTAGATTCCAGATTTATTGGGTGAATCACCTGTTGGTGTAGGTACACTATCTTGGAATCAACTGTCGTTCACCTTAAAATGATTGAATGACCGAGTTAACGAACAGCACATCTCAGTCTTAAGGCTCCCACTGCCTTAAGCAAAACAGTACCAGAGATCGACTCCAGCTCCAATGCAGCATATACCACTTCTTCCGGACCTTACGTATTCACAGCACTTTCTTGCCTTAGAAATACATTATGTGATGGCTCTCGAGCTATTAATTTTAATGTAGCAACACCAAGCACGGTGAGTAATTGCTGCACTAACACTGCTGCTGTCGAAGACTACGAATGCATAGACAGAATGTGTCGTACTTACTCAAGTGCCCCATGATATATACGTCAGTTTGCAACACTCTATTTTGAACGAGCTCCAGATTAGTACTCCACTATGAATTCTCAATTTGCACTATAACTTTGAGGTCATTGTCAGCTGTTATCTCGACATTAACACCATAGACACATTTGTGGTTAAATGGAACATACTGGTGAACAATAACATCGGTACAACAGCTCGGCACTGCATAGTTGTTGTCTACAATCCTGTGACCCCACATCTGTTCGTTTTATGTGACTGATCTGTGAAGTAAAACCATCATAGGGATGCTGCTAAGATCACACAGGTGGGCATACTCCAATCAAACATGTGATGGAAGGAAATCTTTGGGAAGAACGAAGTATTTCTCCTGGTGATACAGGGATGGATCAGTGTATGTATGGATGTATATAGGCATTTTTTTAACTGTGGGATTGAGATAGAAGATACTGGCGTGATACACCCTCCACAATGCACTGTACAGCCGCTTGTGGTGTATTTGTTTTAGATGTGGTATGTCTGTAGGTGATGGAGTTGTCTGCAAGTGGGTAAGAAGACCTGTGATGGATTTCGCTGTTGACCAGAACGTATCTAAAGCAATTGCACATTAATTGGATTAGAATCCTGTGCTCTGTCTTTGCAAGCGTTAACTGCCATACATGCCTAGTGCCTAGTAGTAAGCATCTGGAGCGAGATGAAGTAGAATGCATCTATCGGGTTCGGTTTCATTTGCTGGAATCTTAAGGAAAGTAATCCAAGCACTAGGAACTGACAAGTCGGTGAGCTAAAGCAGATGAATGTGTCAGGCTCTAATTCATTGGCACTGACGTTTAAGGGGGGTGTGATCCACCGACTAAGAAGTGACCGTCTAGGGGGTGAGTGACCGCAAAGCCTATCGATATGTCACCTAGAGACTGTGGCGTAACGAATCAGATAGAACAGTAAGAGGTAGCATGACAGCTGTCGCTGAAGGAAACATTGACGTTGATTTGTTCTGGCTGGAAGTTGCTTGTTAATTGGTTTGCCACGAACGATAGTGGGATAAGCTTGTAAGTACTCAGTTTGATTCTAAATAAGTAATTACCACTACGCATATGCGTACTATCCATGTGGATATACTGTGATCTAGATGGAATACAGTATCACGATCAGTTTATTACTGAACAGCGTGTGGGGGTAAAAAATGAGCAATGCTGTGATTAAGATCTGAATCTCCCCCTACTCTTGCAGTAGCTTCGAATTATACGTGGAGATATGAGGTTGTTGCGCCAATGTGAATGAGTATTGGAAACCTGTGATACTGTTAGATTCGTATCAAGCAGGTATTCTCCATTTGTAAAAAAGATGATGTATTTGTCCCAAAACATTATGGTGTCAACGAAGACTCTGATACCATTACGTAGTCATATTTGTAACTTAGTAATCATAGAAATAGAGTATAGTCTATGATATACTGTTGCTCATGATTTTCACGCTACAAATATGAGGCAAGGGTATACATTTGGGAAGAGGTAGTCAGCAGAAAGGTATTTTGCTATTGTTCACAAAGTAGGTATGTTATGGCTTGCAGAAAGCATTTCCTTTCGGCACTCAAGAACGTCTTTGAAGCCATAACGCTTCATGGTTCATCAGACATTCTAGACAGGAATTTTGTTTACAAAGAACTGTTTGGTTTCAACAAGTATTACCTTTCTTTCACTGCTGCACATGCTGAGAAAGCTTTTAGCATTAACTTCTGAATCCTCTGGAAGTAGCCGTATTACTGGAGGCTGCTTCTGAAATTTTTGATAATGGATAGGTTAGAGGGTTCTATTTCAGAAAGGACTTTTCTAGACTGGCGGTAGCTACAATTTCCTCTCGTCCAACTATTCATCTGAGGCTGAGTACATATTTGTGCGTGGACCCTGCAGAATGGACTACGTCACACTTGTGAAATCGTAACAAGGCTTCTCATGCCGTCTCATCCGGCAGCTGAGACCTCGCAGCCAGTCCCTGTCGTGGCCTCGGAGCGATCCACATGCGTTCATTGTGCAATCTTTGCGCATGATCTGTAATTACGTTTACGAAGACTTATGAGTGACTCCATCGTCAGATACATGCAGACAACGTTGTAAAGCAATGCAGCATTGCTGTCACATGATACTAAATCCAATGAACAACAGACTATAAAAGTTTCCAGCGGCTATAGGCATGAATGCATCAGCAGTGAGAAGCGTCAAAGAGCAGCTTTGACCAGTCCAACCCACTAGGTGAAGAGATATCACGGTTCAGAGACATTTTTCTGAAAAAACCTTAGCACAGAATAACATTCGTTTAACGTACAATGCTAAATTTGACAAACGGGAATACGCACACGAGACCATACTACAGTGTTAAACGGTTCTTGCAGGTATAGGTATGAAGGTGACTTAGTAGGCTTTTCCGACGTATTAAGTCTTGAAAGTCTATTCGGGTCTACTGCCGGATACTAAAATCAACTCGATTCAATATTTCGGCGATCCAATAGTTCGCCTTCTTCAGGAGAACGCTGCTTCTACTGATAAGTCCTGCTGAGAACTGTTGCCAGGATGTTTTTTTTCCTTTATTGTTATTGAAACACCTTTACAGAAGGTGGGCTGGCAGCTGCATCCTACGCTGCCCTTCAGAAACACACTTGACAACGAAAAAATATAAAGAAGACACATAAAAGAATAAACAAAGTGGCGGGCAAAAAACAGTAGACACAGAAAACAAAAAAAAACACGAAGCCGTTCACAAACGACGAAAAACACACTAAAAACTGTCGGCACAGCGCACAAACACTGGCGACTTCGATGGCACAGGTGAACGTAGGAACGGGATGGCGAAGAACGCTGAACACAAACATGATGGCACACACACGAGTAACTGATGGCGATGATCTCTGGCGCGCAATTGTCCACGTAATGGGACCTGCCAAGAGGGGAAGAAGGGGGTGGGGAAGGGAGAGGGGAGAGCAAAGATGCCAATGGCAGAGGAGATGGTAGGAGGGTATGGGGGTAGGGGAAGCCTGGGGGAGGAGTGGGAGAAAGGGAGGAGGGGGGGAAGGGGAGAGAAGGGAGAGAGGGAACAAGCACAGGAAGAGGGAGGGAGGATCCGACCTGGCAGAAGCCACCTTGGGAGAGGGTATACAGAGTGGAGAGGTGGAGAGCAGGTGGGATGTGGAAATACAGGTACAGTAGCGGACGGGGGCGGGAGGGGATGGGAGAGACTAGCGGGTGAGGAGGATCAAGTTTACAGGAGGTGTAGAGGATCTGTATCTGTTCGAGGAAAAGGAGGAGGTGAGGGAACGGAATGAGGTCGTACAGGATCCGCATGGGGTAGGGGAGACGGATGCGATAGGCGAGGCGAAGAGCATGGCGTTCTAGGATCTGAAGGGATTTGTAAAAGGTAGGGGGAGCGGAGATCCAGGCAGGGTGGGCGTAGCAAAGGACAGGGCGAATGAGTTGCCAGGATGCAAATCGACGTCCTATACAGGCCTCTGTACCGTACACGGCGCATGCGCCGTCCATAACGGTTGCTGCCCTCCAAGAATGGGCAGGTGGCGCCGCCCCTGGTAGAACACCGGCGGCAACGGTACATTGCACTCAGAGACGATTTTCGAATACCCGGACTGGCCGCACCGAAGAACGTTCTGCTTTGATGCGGAATAGTACAGGATTCAACGTCCTGCTAAGACGAAACCCTTTGTCTCTATTAATAAAGTCATCCGCCAACCTAATTGCAATTGCCTCTTTATAGACACTGTTCCAAAAACCGGAAGTGTTAGCGAGTATGACAGTTTCGTCAAATTTCATACCGTTTCCCTTCTTTAAGCAAACTTCTGCTACCGTCGATTTTTCTGGCTGTTGTAGCCTCGTGTGACGGCGATATTCCACATACCTGCCATGAACTGTCCGAATCGAAAAGCCGGTTTAAGCCTCCCCACACTGACATGGAATTTTGTATACATCAGTCTTCCTAATCCCTAAATCATCTTTCACAGAGCCGAGTAGTGCCCTAATCTTGGAAGGTGGACGGAACACACTCCTTAAAATTCTACCAATCTTAAACGATATGCCCCCAGCGTAAGGAATAAAGGCAACCGATCTATGCTCCTCTTCATGCACTTCGGGTGATGGTCCACACTCCGTAGCCCAACAAATCTGTTTCTCAGAGTATCCATTTTCCTTAAAAATAGCCATCAAATGCGCGAATTTTTGGGTTAAACTGTTCGCGTTGGTAATGGCATATACTCTGCGTACCAACGTCCTAAGGACCCCACTGCGTCAGTATGGTGAATGACAACTCTTAGAATGCACATACCGATCTGTGTGCATCGGCTTTCGGTGAATACTATATCCCAAACTACCATCTGGTTTTTGTAAACCATGACGTCCTACAATGGAAGCATCCTATCATTTTCAACCTCCATGGTAAATTTAATACGCGGATGAAGACAGTTGAAGTAGTCAAAAATTTATTAAGAGCATCACGTCCATGTGGTCAGATGAAAAAGATGTCATCCACATATCTCCAGAAGCAAGTATTTTGCAAAGCCATAGTCGCTGGTTTATTTATGGAGGACTTCGAGGATATAGCACTGAGAACTTTGGCACTGAGGGCTTTGACAGTAGCAGGGAAGTAAAACTGACTAAGTGTCTTTCGCAATAGCTTCCGTATTTCATGATCTGCAGCCCACTATTCCAGGGATGTAGCTATTAGTGCAGTATGACTGCTGTACGTTTTTTCCTCGATCTGCAGATAAACAGTTTTCCGCTGAAATTCTCGTAATTTGTCCATCTGCAGAATGTGGCAGACAGAGCTCCAACACAAGCAGCAGCATTTTGGTTGGAAAATTCAGTAAAAATCAATCAGAATACTCCATTCACAGGAAGTTACATAGCGTCAGATTCAAAAGGCATCCTGTGTGTAGGGGGGGGGGGGACAAGGGGGCAGAAGGATTCTACCGAGTGTTTTGTGACGTCAGAGAGTCATGTGATGTCTTCTTTGTTCGAGAGTTCAGAGACAAGCCCAGGCATATCAGATTCCTCAGACAGGTCAGATGCTGTCCTGCACCTGCTATTGTTGCTTTAGTGCATCTCCAGACCAGCAGTTCCAGGACATCGAAAATTCAGCCATTTTTCCTGTCTGTAGAACAGTTCTTCGAATTCTAGGAAGATCTTTTAGACATTTGATCTGCTGTGTGTCTGCGTTTTTTTTCATGTGCTGTTGTGGGTTTCGAAATATGTCACGAACTTTTAGATATGTAATTGTTTGTTCCAGTTTGTGCTTAGGCACCAGCGTGAGTTTCTCATTGTAGAACTGTGCTTTTAAAAGTGAGGAAAATAAAAACAATAAGTGCCTTAACAATGCTGACTCCAGCAGAGAAAATTAACTAATTCCACTCACAAGGGAACGTTCCCATTGCACCCCCCTCAGATTTAGTTGTAAGTTGGCACAGTGGATAGGCCTTGAAAAACTGAACACAGATCAATCAAGAAAACTGGCAGAAGTTGTGTGGAACTATGAAAAAAATAAGCAAAATATACAAACTGAGAAGTCTAGGTGCAAGATAGGCAACATCAAGGACGGTATGAGAACAGGAGTGCCGTGGTCCTGTGGTTAGCGTGAGCACCTGGGAAACGAGAGGTCCTTGGTTCAAGTCTTCCCTCGAGTGAAAAGTTTAATTTCTTTATTTTCGCAGTTATGATCTGTCCGTTCATTGACGTCTCTGTTCACTGTAATAAGTTTAGTGTCTGTGTTTTGCGACCGCACCGCAAAACCGTGCGATTAGTAGACGAAAGGACGTGCCTCTCCAATGGGAACCGAAAACATTTGATCACAAGGTCATAGGTCAACCGATTCCTCCACAGGAAAACACGTCTGATATATTCTATACGACACTGGTGGTGGCATGTGCGTCACATGACAGGAATATGTTGTCGACCCACCTAACTTGTAGACTTGACGAATGGGTAAAAAGATTCTTCTACCTTGCCTGATTTAGGTTTTCTTGTGGATGTGATAATCACTTCCAAAAAAGTGATGAAAACATAAGAGTTTGTCACATAAACTGCAACAAATGAATGCAATAGTTTCACAGTCGCACAGTTTTCCCTGTGCTCTGTCAAAACATATGTTTTTAACGTTTTCAAATTTTTCCGTGTGTAAACCATCAAATCTTGCATATGTCCAAGCAAATCTGAACATGTCCTGGAATTGTGGAGAGCGAAGTTGATTGTGTGTGTGTGTGTGCCTGAACTTTCATAATTGTCTGCAAATAAAAAATTAAAATTTTCATGCGAGGGAAGACTTGAACCAAGGACTTCTCATTTAACAACTGCTCACGCAAACCACAAGACCACGGTTATGCTGAGCTTGCACGCTCCTTAATGTTGCCTATCTCGATCATGTACTACTCAGTTTGTATATTTTGTTTATTTTTTTCATAGTTCCACACAACTTCTTCCTGTTTTCTCGATTGATCTGTGTTCAGTTTTTCAAAGCCTATCCACTGTGCCAACTTATAACTAAATCTGACGGGGGTGTGATGGGGCGGTTCACTTGTCAGCATTTGGCAATGGCCTTGCCACAGTGAATACACCGGTTCCCATGAGATCACCGAAGTTAAGCACTGTCGGGCGTGGCCGGCACTTAGATGGGTGACCATCCAGCCGCCGTGCGCTGTTACCATTTTTCGGGGTGCACTCAGTCTCGTGATGCCAATTGAGGAGGTACTCGACCGAATAGTAGCGGGTCCGGTCAAAGAAAACCATCATAATGACCGGGAGAGCAGTGTGCTGACCACACGCCCCTCCTATCCGCGTCCTCAATGGAGGATGACACGGCGGTCGGATGGTCCCGATGGGCCACTTGCGGCCTGAAGACGGAGTGCTCACTCAGCATTTCAGAAAAGTGGTGAACATCGCAGTATCTGGAAGATTGAAATTTTTTTCTCTCTGATAGTGCCTCCAAGCAATCAGCTGAAATGCCAAAAGTGGGGGTAGAGGGTGGGGGTGGAAAGTGGCAGGTGGCTGTAGGTTAGTTTCGAGCAACCTCTGGTGGAAGTATTGTGGTCTAGGGCAGTCCATCCTCAAATGTTGAGGCAAACATACACGCACATGATTGGAAAAAGTGGGGCAGGGGATGGACGAAAGTAGGGGTGGGGGTTGGTGCAGTGTGGCGGACAATGCACCAGCAGGATAACACCATCACAAACACATTTCCCGCCAAAATAAATAAAGCACGCTAACCTAACCTTCCTCTCTGGCAGGTGGGCAGAGACTGTTTCCAACCAGATCTATGGGGTGGAGTGGTGGTGGGTGTGGGTGATACCATAGGAGTATGGCAACGGATGGTGGGAGTTGGGTTAGAGGTGGTATCCCAATTGCTCTATTTCCTGCCAAAATTTGAATTTTCTCTCTTGATGTCAGTGCAATGGTGCCACATCTACAGCGCCATCTTGGATAAATTTGGCAACAATTCAAGCTGTCCCATAGACCGCCTAGCCCCACTACTCAGATAAACACAGTTACTACTTATACCATTACAGAAAACAGATCTATTACCACAAACTTAAGGTACAGCACAAAAAGATCTAGTTACTACAAAAACATAATTTTTTTCTTTCTCCTCTATGGCTAATTATGTGCTTCACGTCACTCTACATCTTCTCACACCTGATACAGCACCTTCTTGTGGTCTCGCATCTGTCACCAGAGGGTACACACGTCAACCAAAAGAGAAAATATTCTCAGAAATCATCATTTTTTTTATTTTCTTTTGACACTTCAACTTGATTTTATCTATAGAGTAATGCCTTTTCACAAAACGCACGGATTGTTTGCAGCTTACCACTAATAGAAGATCAGAGAATGAAACGAAACATACATACTACCCCAGATCACGTAAGAAACAGATTACCCCATCGCTTGGTCTAGCAGGCAACCCTTGTCAGGGAACGGCCACCAGGCGGCAACAGCGTCACACCCTTACTTCTGGAATCAACCACTAGATGGCACTCCGTTCTATGAAATATGTGGCAACATCGGCCAAATGTGTCCAGCTTTCCACATTTGGCGTCTGTGAAGTACAGCTGTTTCTGACATACCGGTGGTAGTGGATCGAGTCGTCATACCGAGGACCTACGAGTATCAACTGTGGAAGGAGTAGACGAACAAATTCTCAACTAAAAATGTTCAGATTTCCCGTCAAAGATAAAGAAAGGTTACGCGAGTGGATTTTAAATTCAGGTAAATCAATAAATCAGTTACGAGTAAGAATTAATAAAGAGCCATAAGCATTCGATCCTATTTAAATTTTGTCGATGTTATATTCGATATAACGTGGCAGCCTTCCTGTACAAGAATCATATCATATAATTTTTAAATGAAATCTTTGCTGCGATTTGGACTTTTTAAAACTGTTTATTCACTTCACTATCGTAATTTTGGGTGTAGAGGCATTTTTGTGTGCAATGTGAAAACTGAAACCAATATAACATATGGATGACAAAATGCAAAGCATAGTGTGGTAACATTTGGTAAACAATTGAAGAAGCATTACCTTACAAGACCTTTCCCTTGGTACTTGAAAATGGCTCTAGAGCTGAACTCGCAACAGTGAAATAAATGAATAATAGCCGTCATCTAACTGCTAGATCATCGGTCCCTCTAAGTCCTGGTATATACTAGAGCGAACGAGTGTAAAACATCGTTTACACTGCTGCAGACGAGTATTCATAGGTAATTCGCCAATGTTCACTGCCATTCGTTTATACTTGTGAACAAGCCTTTATACTGGAATGAAGGGAGGAGAATAGAAGACAACGAGCATAACATGCAAACTATAGACGCTTCCTATTTTAATTTTTTTAATCTCTGCGCTAATAATCCTCTCACAGCTTTCACTTGAAAACAACACTGTTTATAGTAACATGTCTGCGCGAGTGCGGATATCCCCAGTAATAACTGTGTCTGTTGCGAATATTTGCGGGTTATCTTTAAACTGTACAAAGTAAATTTTTAACATAATTATGGTTTGCTGTCTGTGGCTCTTCAAAGTTGACACCGCCAAAATATGCTCGAAAAACACGCTTTCACTTGTATATTACCGCGTTTGCAGCCCCCTTTCAACAACAATCCAAAATTCATCGTTTTGTGCCACTCTTATATCATTTACGATAAGTTACATGCAAAGTAAAAGAATTTAAATTTGAAATGACTGTCACTGAAATATGTCCAGCCTTAATTCGCATCATAACCGAGTGCGGATTTTGAAAAGCCGGCCGTAGCGACCGAGCGGTTAAAGGCGCTACAGTCTGGAACCGCACGACCGCTACGGTCGCAGGTTCGAATCCTGCCTCGGGCATGGATGTGTGTGATGTCCTTAGGTTAGTTAGGTTTAAGTAGTTCTAAGTTCTAGGGGACTTATGACCACAGCAGTTGAGTCCCATAGTGCTCAGAGCCATTTGAACCATTTTTGATAACTTTCTAGTGTTAACCTGCACGTGGAGATCTTTTTTACCACCATAATCCGTATCAGAAGAGCTGTATAGCAAAGAGGAAATCGACGGCATGGAAGGCGAGTGTAAATCCCTTGCGACTGCAATACAGTCTGCATTTAAACAGTAACTCGCGAGAAATGTTTGTGTGTTACTTTTCATTTATTTCATTTCACATATGATTGTGAGAAATAAACTTGGTTTGTAGAATTACAGGAGCTAATCGACATTCTTAGATTGAAAACTCGGGAAAAACCACAGCCGATAATGAGCTACAGTCAGCAGTGTGACGAATGCATTTCGCGCGCAGCGCTCTAACCGAATGCCAATGAGCGTCATTCACGTAACCGAAGATACAGCGTTGCCAATTCCGCGACATGGACAGGTCAGTTAGCATTGTAGCGTCGCCTGTGACATCTGTTGACCGACGGGAAAACTATTTTTACGGTTGCCTGTTCCGCCATAAGGACGGTCAATCTGTTTCTTACGTGATCTGGGATACTACCTTGTCCACATATTGATTATCGCTTAATGTCATTGTCTCAGTCACTCGACGAGCGGCTATACATTGGAGATATGATGTAATCCTCGTGATATGCGCGATCAGAGACTCTGGACCTTCACCGCCTTTGTGTGTAGAATGAGACATACTCGGTATGAACCACTGAAAACATTAAAGAACTCCTTACGTAGTCCTTTTCCCTTGTTTGACAGTTTATGAGGGTAAACATGGACATTTTCACCGATATGAAACTCAGCTTTCCTTACTCTCTTTTGATAGGTACTCTGCCTCAATTCGTCTTCACGTTTAATAGTATTCAATGCCACTTCAATGATAGCCTTGTGACAGCCAGGGCACAGCGTCTTTTATCATAATGGGTGGCTCCTTATTTTTCAACATCAAGGCAGGAGGTAACAACATAGACGCACTTGGTACTTCATTTAGGGCTTCTTGGAAAGTCTCGAGATACCCATCCCACGTGTTGTGTTTTCGATGGCAGTACAACCTACACAAATTACCCAGGTGTCTCATCAGGCGTGCTGATGGATTTGAGGATGGATGGAGCAATGAGATGAAGGTCGGTTTTATCCTTCTCCTTCTAAGCATCCTCAACCGATTTCGTGACCGGAATGGCGGCCCATTATCGGAGATAACACGCTTCGTCGGCCCGACCTCATGCAAGAAGTTATTGGCAAATGCCTCAGCAATAGTTTTCCCTGTTCCCCTCCACAGTGGAGTGAGTCATACAAACTTTGATGTCAGTTCCACTGACACAAAAATACATGAGTAACCTGCCTTTGTACACGTTATTGGCGCTGAATAGGTCAGATGCAGCGAGGTCTCACAATTTACTCGGAATGATTGGATAGACAGGCGCAGCAAATGACACGTGAGTGGTTTGGCCTTTTAACAAGGTTGGCGCACTCTAATAATACGCTTATCCTCTTCAACATATTAATGAAAGAGCTTGTCTGACGTAGTTTTTGGAAGCGCTTTCTCGCTCCAAGGCGACTGTAACTTAAACGAATACACCAAACTAAATTATTCGCCAGTCCGTTCTGTATCGCCAGCAACCACCTCGAGTACTCTAGACACTGTCTTCTGAAAAGAATATTGCATTTCACCGAATAATATTATCAAATAACAGCTTGGTTCCCATTTCTCCGTCTTTTTTCGCCTCTCTCAGTATCGGGTCTTTGTCATTCTCGCGACCAACATTTTGCAAGGACGTGGTAACAAATTCGCGAACGCCACAGTCTTAAGATCTCCATCTCCACCATGCACCAGTCCTATAGATGCCCGAGAAAGTGCATCCACAATTGTATTCTTTTCTCCCGCTATATACTCGATTATTAACTGATATCCTTGGAGGTATAGAGCCCAGCAAGCCAATCTCCCATGACTCAGCTTCGCCGACATAAAAAAAAAACAAAAAAACTGTAGAGCACGGTGATCTTTGAATACCTTAGTATTCTGGCCATGCAGAAAGTAGCTGAATTTGGTAAATGTCCAGAGTATCATGTGGCATTCGAGTTCCGCTACAGAATAGTTTTTCTCAGAACGAGGAAGAGGATGACTTGCAGATGTTATAGTTCTCCAATGGACGGATCACTTCCTTCCCCATAAGGAACAAAACTGCTGCAACCCCATTCAGCATGCAGTCTGTAATTAAAAAAAATCCTGACTTAAATCAGTGTGTGCCAGAATGGGTGCGTTTACTAACCAGTTCTTGAGATTTATAAATTCATCTCTTTCTTGCTGATCCCAATTTCAAGACGTATTCTTCCCTACGAGAGCACACAGACGTGGGATGGATAACACACTTAGATTCAAAAAATTTTTATTGGTATTGGTGACGCCTAAAAACCCCTTAAGTTGTCTTTTCGTCGTCGGCGTAGGAAATCCAGCAGTCACTTTAACCTTGTCAGGGTGGGGCTGCATTCTGACTGCTGAAATAATATGCCCCAAGAACTTTATTTTCCTTTTACCAAACTGGGATTTTTCCAGGTTTACAGTCATACTTGGTCATTCACTGCATCCAATAAACTGTTCATCACATTATTGTGTTCCTCCCAAGATTTTTCTGCGATCAAAAGTCATTGATGTAAAGTGTCTTCCGCTCCTGAAGTTCTCGGGAAGGAGGCTATTTAAGCCTCGATGACGCAATTAGCCCAAATGGAGGCTTTTTAAATTTATAGCAGTCCTCACAGCATAGAAGTGCGGTGTGCTGCCTACATGATGGGTGGAACACAATCCGCCAATAACTAGTCCTCAGGTTAAACGAGGAAAAAAGTTTCGCTCTGTGGAAGCGTTGGAACAACTCATCCAGGCTCTCAGGCCTATCTGTTTCTGGCTTAATAACTGTATTTATCTCTGTAGAAGCGTATAGATTCATCTCGTTTCGGAACGACCATGAGGAGAGAATTATATGACCTCACAGCCTGCCCAATCATATCCAATTCCAGCATCTTAGCAGTTTCAGCCTTTAAGTTCTCCTTGTGGACTAACGGATCAGGTATGGTATGACAAAAGAACTTTTGGTGTTACCGTACTTGGAACTTATGAACAAACCCTTTAGTCACACGAGGTGCATCGGAAAATATTTGCTCATGGATCTTCAAACCTCATACAGCTTCATTCAGTTGGCTTTTGACACGTTCCCCATACTAGGCATGCTCTTTTCTACAGTTTTCGCGAAAGCTTCACTTATTTCACACTCGGAAAACGAAGAACTTACACCACCTACGTAATTGATAAGGATTTCCGGTTCCTGTTGCAACTCTGGAAAAACGAGAATTCGCAGGCAGCTCACTTCTGATTCGTCCCTCAGAGTCAAATGGTTCAAATGGCTCTGAGCACTATGGGACTCAACTGCTGAGGTCATTAGTCCCCTAGAACTTAGAACTAGTTAAACCTAACTAACCTAAGGACATCACAAACATCCATGCCCGAGGCAGGATTCGAACCTGCGACCGTAGCGGTCTTGCGGTTCCAGACTGCAGCGCCTTTAACCGCACGGCCACTTCGGCCGGCCCAGAGTCAAATCATTAAAAACCAACTCAATGGGGCTTCCCTCGATACTGAACGTTATGATATCTCCACCGAAATCCAAAATAGCACGAAGGACATTCATGAAGTCAACCACCAGAATCACTTCCACATTCATTAGGGGCACAATTAATAAATTAACTTCAAATTCCTTAGCCCTCCCGCTGGAGGTTCGAGACCTCCCTCGGGCATGGGTGTGTGTGTTGTTCTTAGCATAAGTTAGCTTAAATTAATTTAAGTAGTGTGTAAGTCTAGGGACCAATGACCTCAGCAGTTTGATCGCTTAGGAATTCACACACTTTGACCTCTACACTCTTCCTCAAAATTGCCCCCTTCACCTTCGTCCCCGCAACGATAAAGTTGGCCAAGTCCCTGCCTCTTCGCGTTTCCAAAATGCAGCCTCACTTATTGTCGACAACACAGGGCAGAGATAACTCCACAATGAAGATCATAATAATAGGGCTAACCACTGAAATTTTATTAGTGGTCTGTTCCTGCAGCAATGTTTCTCTTATATCTTCCTGTAGCGCACACTATATTATTCTGTTATTGTGGACCTTGTAACAACACGTTGTCAGACACCAGTCATAACTAACGTTGCCCACTATTCTCTGGTGGATTATTTCGGGGATCGGCTGATCTAATTTCCACGTCTCCTGGAACAACTACCCTGCCATTTTCGTTGTTCTGTTCGTCACGATTATTTCCTCGATTTCCATCACCATCACTTTGCCAATTTTGCCTATTCCCATTATTTCACCTATCGCTTCTATCATTTCGATCACCGTTTCGCCACGGATTGCTATATGGCTGGTAATGATTATCGTTGCGCTTCCCTTCACGTGTCTGTTTGCGACGCCGAGTCATAATCCGGCCATGACTACTACTCGCGGTCACGACAGGTAATGAACTAGCACGGCCTCCGCATTATTCTGCGAGTCATACTATAGTTCCTGTAATAACAACTTGAACGCTTCTGTCATCTTTGCACCACCACGCTAAAACAATATGACGGAGGTTTGTTGGCAGCTTCATTACACAAATCCTAATCAACTCATCTGGGCTGTAGGGATTGTACAAAAACTACACTCCTGGAAATTGAAATAAGAACACCGTGAATTCATTGTCCCAGGAAGGGGAAACTTTATTGACACATTCCTGGGGTCAGATACATCACATGATCACACTGACAGAACCACAGGCACATAGACACAGGCAACAGAGCATGCACAATGTCGGCACTAGTACAGTGTATATCCACCTTTCGCAGCAATGCAGGCTGCTATTCTCCCATGGAGACGATCGTAGAGATGCTGGATGTAGTCCTGTGGAACGGCTTGCCATGCCATTTCCACCTGGCGCCTCAGTTGGACCAGCGTTCGTGCTGGACGTGTAGACCGCGTGAGACGACGCTTCATCCAGTCCCAAACATGCTCAATGGGGGACAGATCCGGAGATCTTGCTGGCCAGGGTAGTTGACTTACACCTTCTAGAGCACGTTGGGTGGCACGGGATACACGCGGACGTGCATTGTCCTGTTGGAACAGCAAGTTCCCTTGCCGGTCTAGGAATGGTAGAACGATGGGTTCGATGACGGTTTGGATGTACCGTGCACTATTCAGTGTCCCCTCGACGATCGCCAGTGGTGTACGGCCAGTGTAGGAGATCGCTTCCCACACCATGATGCCGGGTGTTGGCCCTGTGTGCCTCGGTCGTATGCAGTCCTGATTGTGGCGCTCACCTGCACGGCGCCAAACACGCATACGACCATCATTGGCACCAAGGCAGAAGCGACTCTCATCGCTGAAGACGACACGTCTCCATTCGTCCCTCCATTCACGCCTGTCGCGACACCACTGGAGGCGGGCTGCACGATGTTGGGGCGTGAGTGGAAGACGGCCTAACGGTGTGCGGGACCGTAGCCCAGCTTCATGGAGACGGTTGCGAATGGTCCTCGCCGATACCCCAGGAGCAACAGTGTCCCTAATTTGATGGGAAGTGGCGGTGCGGTCCCCTACGGCACTGCGTAGGATCCTACGGTCTTGGCGTGCATCCATGCGTCGCTGCGGTCCGGTCCCAGGTCGACGGGCACGTGCACCTTCCGCCGACCACTGGCGACAACATCGATGTACTGTGGAGACCTCACGCCCCACGTGTTGAGCAATTCGGCGGTACGTCCACCCGGCCTCCCGCATGCCCACTATACGCCCTCGCTCAAAGTCCGTCAACTGCACATACGGTTCACGTCCACGCTGTCGCGGCATGCTACCAGTGTTAAAGACTGCGATGGAGCTCCGTACGCCACGGCAAACTGGCTGACACTGACGGCGGCGGTGCACAAATGCTGCGCAGCTAGCGCCATTCGACGGCCAACACCGCGGTTCCTGGAGTGTCCGCTGTGCCGTGCGTGTGATCATTGCTTGTACAGCCCTCTCGCAGTGTCCGGAGCAAGTATGGTGGGTCTGACACACTGGTGTCAAGGTGTTCTTTTTTCCATTTCCAGGAGTGTATTTGCTTTGATGCATGTGCTCAATGAGTAGTCCTGGACTCTCTAATCCTGACATTTAAATTCGGCAGCATCACTATTCTGTGCATCAGTCGGTCTTGAGTGGCCTTGGACCAATATGCCAATAGAAATGCAAGGTGGAAATCATGCATGCATGTGAGAGCTATCGACCTCAGGCTTGGTCCCCACGAGATGTCCACACATGAACTCAGTTTTATACTCATTCGGGTAAGTAGGGGAAGGGTACTACTGATACTGTTCAAACCAAGCACGAGGGTGTATCTCTTCTGACGAGTTCCGAAATACTTCAAACTTTCTGACTGAAAGGAAATATTTATAATCGAAACTATGCCTATCTCCCGACTACCTTCGACATGGCTAAATTTGTACTTAACGTCATCGTCATCTTCATGACCCGAATCTTTATCGTCATTATTTTCACTCACGTTCTTCTGCACGTGTACTCTGTGCTCTACATCGCGCCTGAGAAGTTTCTCCATGTGAGACACGCGTTCGTACAATTCATTTGTGGCACCTCGTTTCCTCTTATTAACCTCGTAGTGCCCTAGCTGAAACTTCAGGAGGGACTTGACCTCTTCACTTTCCGCAACATTTACAGGTGGAGTCCTATCACCACTCTCCGACACCGTCAAGACCACCACTTGCTCTGTAAGACTCTCCAGATTTTTTCATTTTCCTCATTACCCTGTAGCTTCAATGCCTCAGATTTATTTCCTAGTTCGCGAATCGTGGAACTGTACCCTTCTACTTCCTTCCTACCTTATAGGCGCTTGACGAATTTATGACGATTACGTTCACATTGAGAGGCACCCACATGCCTTGCTCATATTGTGGCATCAAGCAGTCAGGCCTGCAAGATGAGTGGTCTGCCAAGCGAGTGGATTCATTCTTATTTATCGAGTAACATGGACCCTAGTATTCACACTTAAGTTACAAGTTATCCTCCTATTTGATTAATACGCAACGGAAACAAGCATCTGACTATCAGTAATTTACAGAACTCTGACTGTACACTATGCACTGGCAGTACCACATTTTCTTTCTTTTTTTATTTAACGGCTTTTGTCAACACGTGGCCACCGCACTGAATATGAATGGCGCACACATTATAAATTAGGGACATTATGACAACATACAATTCGAAGGAAAAGTCCATCAATCTTTTTCTTTTCACTACCTTATTTATTCCGATAAATTCTCTAACCTAAACACACAAATTCTACAACCTACAACAATAACACATGAGAAATTCCGCCCAGTGGGCATGGCTTTACAATGGTGAATCTCTATATTATGGTCTCGTAATTATTTTTAACGCTACAGTGCACTTTCTGGACAGGATGGTGGATCTTTTATTATACCTCACACTTCGACTCTCACAATCATCATCACTAAACTTTCCTCCAGACCGAGCGGTACTGAAGGAACAACCATAACCCACTAATCTTTTGAAACTACCTCGCTACTCTCCCATGCAAACCACACATACCCAAATTACAAGACATACACCACACTACAACATGAAATACTACACAGAGAATAGTCACAACATTATCACTTTCAGCTTTCCCACTTCAATCAATATTTATCCCAGTTTCACACGACACTGCCCCACTTCGTAATTCTACTTTCCTACTATGAACTCTGGAGATATATGCACGTCTTCCTGTGCAATGCAAGCCAAGTGGCGTTGCTGGATAGACGGCCGACTCACCTTGCTTCTCTCTCAGAGTTTGAATCTAGCGTCACACGGAATTATATCACGCAAGGTAATATTAAGAACATATTCATCACACACGCGAGTCCTCAACTGATACCATGGACGAGTACTTCTCTTTATCCTTTGTCTCATACACAGATTGAGACTCACACAGTACTCACCACGTGGAAGTACTCGTCTCTAATTTCAAGTCCTGCACACGCCATTTCTTAAATATTTCAGCTTATGGTACACACGCTATTTCTTAAATATTTCAACTTATTGTACACACACTAGTAATTCAGCTTAACTTAAGCACATGGAAGTATTTCAACTTATTGCTACACGTGGTTTCATTGTGACCGTTGGTCACTTCCGAAGATTACTACAATCCCATTAATATTACCTGCCTGACATTTAATTCTCCCCACAAAAGTTCCTGAAATAGAGAAATTATTATTTCAAACTACTCTTAAATATTCCACATGCATACCATGTCTCCACTCTTTTGTTATTACGGAGCACAACTAAAACAGGTCTTAACAGCCCAAGATCCAGCGGCAGAGTGCCGAAACATGGCCGTTCTCTAGGTCCTCTCCCATCTCTGTCGAGGTGGGGGAAGCACCTTGCTATCGTATTGGTCAGCCACATTTCAGGCGCTCAAAGCTCTGGTAAATTTCATCTCTTTGGTCCCACCAAAGGTGGCCAAAGGATCGACTCAAAGATGATCGTATATTCACATTCACTATCTGCGGTTAGCAGACGACCATACATTCATTCATTTCACAGATCTCACCAAACTGGATGTAGGGATTTACTTTGTGGGAGTGCACATGTGATCAATTAAATAAATAAATTGTCATTCTTTCCCACACTGGTATCCGGCTTCGCTGTATTAATTGAAATTGAGTTATTTTACAAAAAAAATGTGTTGTTCTGACAAAAATAATGAAGTATGTTGTACCTATTTTCAATGTCGGGCGGTACTGCACCCTTTCACCACCGGCTACCCATGCAGAAAAAAATGGCACGGTACTATCCTTGCAATGCGAGGGTAGTTCCGAACATTTTTTAAAGAAAGCTGTATTAGAACAAACTTAGCAAGTCATCAAAATAACCAGGAGGAGACCTTAGCCCCTGGTAACCTCAAATAGACGACCAAATGCTGTTACTTTACCAAAGTATTGACACAGTTGTTCCATTGTTGTACTCTCCACAATCCGGAGTAACGTACACATACAAGTTTGCAACAATCCACATGACAAATAAAACATTACATCATACAAATGAAAAATAATGGTGAGATAAAAATTGGCTTAGTTACCGGGATCTCCGTTATTTTTAGGAGTAATCCAAACTTCAATAAGTCTAAAACAAATAAAAAAAGTACTAATTGTACTCGTGAAATTCTAAATATCTCACCGTCCAAACACAGAACAAGTAATCTGACATTCATAAATTGCGTTGTAATAATCTTTACACGGCAATGTCTAAATACAAAACAAAATCAACAAAAGGAAAAAAAATTGCATACACTAGTTACACGTAGAAGTCAGGCTCCATATCAATACACACAGTAAATAGTTTAGCAATAAGTGCTTGAATCCACCAGTAGCTCTCGTATCTTACTCTACTGCTCATTTCTCTATTGTTACATATTTAGATGACAAGAACTTGCATTTCGACTAGCCTTCGTTACACTTTAATGTGAAATATTACCACTGTGATAATGAAAATAAGTGGCTTCAGTCAACACACCAACAAGATCATTACTGTCCACGACATCAAAATGCATCAGTTAATTCCGATATTTGTTGTGCAATGCAAACTCTTGTCCCCTGTGACAATCTTACTGATCAATGCTACAAGGGCCGCTACGTTAGTATTACGCCACTGGCTAATAATTACAGCATCATTGTACCAAATATTCTAATAAACTTGCTACGTGAACTTGATAACCCAGAACAAACAAAAAAAAAAAAAAAAAAAAAAACACTAACTATTCTAAACACAAATGTTAATAAAATACAATTACACTTGCTGTCCCTTCAGGAATGAAACACATAAAAAAAACATTTACACAATTACAGATACATTATTCCCTATCTTGCGAGTCACACGGAATCATTTCATTCTGTGATTTTCTTGGGGTCAAAAAGTTTTCCTAGAAACACTGTCTCGGTGTCAAAGCTCTCCCATGGTTACCCGGACGAAAGTCTTTAAGTCACTCAAATCGGCATTTTGAACACGCACTGAACCGTAAACTGTATCTCACATTAAACACAAATGTCATAGTCACTCTCAGAGTACCATCCACACGAATCTGGTCGTTCAGAAATGGCCCTACAACTACTATTACCCACGGTTTTGTCCTTTCAGTTCATGGTGTAATTAAAAGTCGTAAGTTACAACAAACAGCACTTATTCTCGCACCAATTACAGAAATGTCTCCTACTACAGACGCAAATGTCAATGTCCCACTTTAGTTTCTTGCGTTCATACAATAATTAGTCACCAAACGACAACCGCCCCCTTTAAGTATACCAAGCGTCCCACATGCAATTCACAAAGCACACATAACAAGTCACTGCCAAAGGTTTATGGATCCCACCGTTCAGTGGTCAAGACAAAACAAAACGATCGTCCAGTCTGCTAGAGACAAACTCTTTTCCACCACTCACAACATGGAAACACCAGTCCTTCAATTTCCACCTTATGGAGACGTAACGAGCAGTCATCTTGTTTCACGGCTCCACAGTCCAGTACTAGTTAATAGGTGCTGGTAACAAATGCCTGCCGGGCTCTGCCGCGCGTCGTCCATTCTGCTGTGGCGCTGCTGCACGCGCCGTTGAGCAGAAGAAACCACTCGCTGTTGCCTCCGCGGGATACTTTCCACAGTTGTAAGGGTGGCGGAACTTATGAATGGCCAGTGGTACATGCGTGTCGCCCCAGGCCGTTGACCTGCTGTAGCGGGTGCATGGAGTGTACCCCGACCGGCAGTGGAGTGGTGAGTGCTGTGGCTTTGTCACCTCTCCCATGGCAACGTCAGCTTCGCCCCGCTAGCGGTATGGGCGTTACGACACCCAATCAGTCAGACCCTTCCGTGCATCTCGCAACATTACAGACAAAAGGATATCCTTACAGTATTTAAATACTCATTGATTACATGTATGATCTATTAGATACATTGGTAATAAAAGAATCTTTGTTCTAAAAAACATAAAATTATACACCTTAGTTCTCTACACATACAACATCTATCTCTTTTCTATATACAGCCCACACTTGTGCTATTGATTGTACCTGTCGTCCCTCATACAAAACATGAAAGTGTAAAAAAAACAAAAGGAATAATAAACAATCTATACAACTCATAATTACAATATAAAATAGTAGACTACTCTAACATCCTATCACAGTGAAAATATTAGAAACTGTTGATTCTAAAACTACAATATGCAATGAACCTTTGTGCTTGTGACAGACTGAAATTAATACCCCTTGAAAGTGTTCTAACAAAAAAATAAGAAATAATCTACACAGCTCACAATTACCTACCACAGGTTATTAAATATTAAACTACTTTAACATCCTAACACAATAAACATTTTAGAAACTGATGACTCTAAATCTACAAAAATGGTTCAAATGGCTCTGAGCACTATGGGACTCAACTGCTGTGGTCATAAGTCCCCTAGAACTTAGAACTACTTAAACCTAACTAACCTAAGGACAGCACACAACACCCAGCCATCACGAGGCAGAGAAAATCCCTGACCCCACCGGGAATCGAACCCGGGAACCCGGGCGTGGGAAGCGAGAACGCTACCGCACGACCACGAGATGCGGGCTAAATCTACAACATACAATGCACCTTTGTGCTTGTGACAGACTGAAATTAGTATCTCTTTATATATTTTACATTTTATTATATATAACAACATTTCTAGGACATGTATGAACCATCCACATGATGTCAGATCCTGACCTGCCATCGAGGTTTCATCCAAATCAAACAATACACAATAATGTTTTAGTTACAGATCGGTAGCATCCCCTTTACAGGAGTGTGCGCATTGATCACACTACTCTACGACTCTCACTCACCAGACATCACATTTTCCTTCTCATTCAATCCATTAATACACTAACAGAATAGGTCTAGAAGTCAGCTAACCTTAACACCACCACACTCACGACAACATACCATACCTTTGCTCCCTTATACTCATAACACCACCACACTCACGACAACATACCATACCTTTCCTCCCTTATACTCAACCACATAACACATGAAGCTGTTTTGGAGATAGCATTCCAGTCTCCGAATTCGTCCTTTCACTTTGGCACCTCTCTCCATCGGCTTACCTCTACATTCACTTTAATGATTATTCATCCTGCTAAAAATCACTTTAGAATTGTGGCAATTCATCTAAGAACAAATAATACACAAATTATTCATCCTGCAAAATAACTGTACACATTCTTGGTACCGTTTTGATTAGTTATACTGGTACCAGGCATCAACAACAACAACAACAACAAAATTATTTTTGCCACATAGCAGCTGTTATGGTAAGAATTAGATTTATACTTATATTACATCTTACGTCAGTATTTCACAACGTTCACCATCTGGATCTCATACTCCCTTTATGTCCTTTCATATTGTGCAGTTGTCCTCATCTCTTCATTCGTATTTCGGCTCTCCGTCCGTCCATTACTCCATCATTTCCTGGTCTTCCTTCGCCATTGGCATCAATCTCTATTGCAGCATACACAGATCTCTCTGTAACATACATCTAATACATCTCCACATTATTAATTCTACTCACCTTTATTTACCACTGTTTCATCATGTCGAATCTCTCTTTATTAATCACACTGCTTCACGTTGCTTCTCTCCTTAAATATCACCTTTATCCACTACTATTTATCACGTCGCTTCTCTATCTACCATCTTTATCCACTCATTAATCATCACGTCGTTTCTGCTTGATCCTTATTCATATGACAAAAAATACGTACATACACCACTCTGTCGACTCCTGTTCATGACTCATTCGACCAGTCTATTCCGTCATACTTCCTGACATCCCGCCTGAAAATTCTTATGTTCGATTTGACCCTGCACAACGTTACACACCACAAATAAATACACTGATTATCTACCATAACTTGCCTACTTTCGATCTATCCTTCACTTTTCCATTATTTGATGTTAGAAATGTGATGAAGCCCACGAGATTGTTTTCCCTTGATCGTCTCAATCAGTACAGCATTTTCATGGACAATCCGCCTCACTCTGAATGGTCCACTATACACAGTAAAGAATTTGCTAGTTAGGAATCTAAGTTTATATGAAAATTAAATGTGTGCAGAGAATATACAAGCTGGGAGAGATGGGACAGCCCAAGTGTTAGAAACTTTGGTGCTAGTGGCCTCTTTCACTAACACCAGATTCCGAACAACCATACACAGCACCTCATTCACAATGTTTACTTTTTACATTACGTGTTAAGTACCTGCAATAGTCAAATTGCACTAATTAAACTGGGCTCATTGGCATTAACCTAACATTTTTAGCAACTGATTTTTTTGAGGAAACAGTCTTTTTACTTTAGTGTTACAAATAAAAAAAATTTGCAAATTTTGCTTGGAGAGACCAGCCTAACAGATTCCATTACTGGTGTTTTATTCTCTGATCAGAAGTATGGTATTTGCACTCATACGTATCTGTAGAGTATGTCTGCTACATAGACAATTTTCAGTGCCAGCGGCATGTGTTTTAAGGCAAGATGCTAAGGGCTGATATGTTGGATTAGTTTCTCCTATTCTTCAATCCATTATGACAAGAATGAAATGCCAGGATTCCATGCTCTCCTGTCATTCTGATAGTTTCTGCCGTTCCTATCCTCGACTCTGTCTGACCTATGAGTCGTGTCTCCGTTCACGATATTGCTCTCATTACCCAGTTCCTGTAAGAAGTGCTGAAATGACGCAGAATCGTTCAAGCCTCTGCCTGCTATCACTATATCTCTGCGCAATCTCACTGGCAACTTCGTTATACAGATCCTAATGAGCTCCCCAGTTTCGTATGGCACATCCAAATACCTGTTTCGTCTCAGCATTTCCTGATAGCACAACACTGGATCTCTTATACCACCTTCGTTACAATTTGGCATCATCAATATGCTTTGCTTAACCTGGTCCTGCTTACTTTTCGACCAGAATTCATTTAAAAACTTGTCTCAAAATATCTTGTAGCTACTACAGTCTTTAATAACTTCTTGCATTTTCGCTCTAGCCTCATCCCTCAAATGGTTACACACAAACTTCATTTTGAGGGGCAGTCCCCACGATGAAGGTAATGAATCTTGAAATTGAGACAGCCTTGGACTACACCCAGTTGGGTTTGCCACCTGTTTTATCCGACACAACCGTTCTTCTAACTCTCTGAGTTCGTCTTCCGCTTTCTGCCTATTTTCGTTTTTTGAATTTATCTCACTCTCCCTCTGCAATCTACCTGATGGTGTGTCACCTTCGCTACTGCACGCTAATTGCAACTGTGCTAGTTCTTCCCTATGTTTTCTACTTATTTCTAATTGCGCCTCTTTAAGTTGCGCCCTGGTTGGCATAAACCTCTCGCTGCGTACTGTCAGAGCCTGTCTCGCCTCTTATACTGAGCTTTTCTACATCTGCACTAATCGTATTCATTCTGACCACTACCTCTTTGATTCGCTCATCCGGCAACTCGTCCCTACGCTCAGTAGTATCACTCTCTATTGCAAATACTTGTACCTCCAAATTATTAGCTTTTTCTTTCACGGCGTCACATACTTGCTTCAACGCACCCAGATTCTTCTCCCCCTCATCTAACCGATTATTAACTGCGGGCAGACGCTCATCGATAACTGTGTGTAGCTTCCGCATTGCCTGTTTATTTCCCTTATCCATTGCCTCCAATCTTTCCTTATTCTCCCTATGTCTCTCCTTATTATCTCTATCCATCCTCTGTAAAAACTGCAGTAGCACACTGTCATTTGCTACTATCTGTGCGCTCACATTGTTCGCCTGAGAAACCGTCGCTTCGCTAAGGGTAGCTGCACTTTCACTGCATACCTGACCTAGTCCCGGCTCGCCCGCGTCGTCAGGAAAAGCCCCCGATTGTGAACAAAGCCCGCCGCTCAGAGGATCACCTAGCAGCGGTCCACTGAACAATTCAGCCCCTTCTGAGTGTTTGCCGTCCCCGCACATTAACCCATGGTCAACAGCTACTTCCTGCTGCACTACCACGTTCACCCCAGAATCGCTATTCTCCATGGTGGCTACACTTTTCGACTGCGACCTAGTTACTACGGACATTACGCAAAAAAAATTATACCACGATCTTCCAGCCTTGGACGATATAGCAATAATTTCATAAAAAAAATAAAAGATCCTCACCAATCCAGAAAGAAATTGCAAACAGAAAAAATTTTACTTCTTAGCGTTATCACAATATATTCCATCAAAATAAAAAAAATCTTAACAGCAAACCCTAACAGCAAAATATCCTGGCAGGGTCGAAATTATGAGAGGCACCCACATGCCTTGCTCATACTGTGGCACCAAGCAGTCAGGCCTGCAAGATGAGTGGTCTGCCAAGCGAGTCGATTCATTCTTATTTATCGAGTAACATGGACCCTAGTACTCACACTTAAGTTACAAGTTATCCTCCTATTTGATTAATACGCAACGGAAACAAGCATCTGACTATCAGTAATTTACAGAACTCTGACTGTACACTATGCACTGGCAGTACCACATTTTCTTTCTTTTTTTATTTAACGGCTTTTGTCAACACGTGGCCACCGCACTAAATATGAATGGCGCACACATTATAAATCAGGGACATTATGACAACATACAATTCGAAGGAAAAGTCCATCAATCTTTTTCTTTTCACTATCTTATTTATTCCGATAAATTCTCTAACCTAAACACACAAATTCTACAACCTACAACAATAACACATGAGAAATTCCGCCCAGTGGGCATGGCTTTACAATGGTGAATCTCTATATTATGGTCTCGTAATTATTTTTAACGCTACAGTGCACTTTCTGGACAGGATGGTGGATCTTTTATTATACCTCACACTTCGACTCTCACAATCATCATCACTAAACTTTCCTCCAGACCGAGCGGTACTGAAGGAACAACCATAACCCACTAATCTTTTGAAACTACCTCGCTACTCTCCCATGCAAACCACACATACCCAAATTACATGACATACACCACACTACAACATGAAATACTACACAGAGAATAGTCACAACATTATCACTTTCAGCTTTCCCACTTCAATCAATATTTATCCCAGTTTCACACGACACTGCTCCACTTCGTAATTCTACTTTCCTACTATGAACTCTGGAGATATATGCACGTCTTCCTGTGCAATGCAAGCCAAGTGGCGTTGCTGGATAGACGGCCGACTCACCTTGCTTCTCTCTCAGAGTTTGAATCTAGCGTCACACGGAATTATATCACGCAAGGTAATATTAAGAACATATTCATCACACACGCGAGTCCTCAACTGATACCATGGACGAGTACTTCTCTTTATCCTTTGTCTCATACACAGATTGAGACTCACACAGTACTCACCACGTGGAAGTACTCATCTCTAATTTCAAGTCCTGCACACGCCATTTCTTAAATATTTCAGCTTATGGTACACACACTATTTCTTAAATATTTCAACTTATTGTACACACACTAGTAATTCAGCTTAACTTAAGCACATGGAAGTATTTCAACTTATTGCTACATGTGGTTTCATTGTGACCGTTGGTCACTTCCGAAGATTACTACAATCCCATTAATATTACCTGCCTGACATTTAATTCTCCCCACAAAAGTTCCTGAAATAGAGAAATTATTATTTCAAACTACTCTTAAATATTCCACATGCATACCATGTCTCCACTCTTTTGTTATTACGGAGCACAACTAAAACAGGTCTTAACAGCCCAAGATCCAGCGGCAGAGTGCCGAAACATGGCCGTTCTCTAGGTCCTCTCCCATCTCTGTCGAGGTGGGGGAAGCACCTTGCTATCGTATTGGTCAGCCACATTTCAGGCGCTCAAAGCTCTGGTAAATTTCATCTCTTTGGTCCCACCAAAGGTGGCCAAAGGATCGACTCAAAGATGATCGTATATTCACATTCACTATCTGCAGTTAGCAGACGACCATACATTCATTCATTTCACAGATCTCACCAAACTGGATGTAGGGATTTACTTTGTGGGAGTGCACATGTGATCAATTAAATAAATAAATTGTCATTCTTTCCCACACTGGTATCCACCTTCGCTGTATTAATTGAAATTGAGTTATTTTACAAAAAATATGTGTTGTTCTGACAAAAATAATGAAGTATGTTGTACCTATTTTCAATGTCGGGCGGTACTGTACCCTTTCAACATCTTTGACTTAGTTCCTGGAATTTATTTTCTAGTCCTTCATCTTGGACTCTGACTTCGTCACTCACACCCTGCTGTTTCGTTTCGATCGCACTTAATCGGTTCCCTAACCCTTCAAATTTCGCGTTAATTTCGATAGCTAAATCTTTGTTTCTTTCTCATGACCTTTCCTCTGCTGCCTCAAATTTTGTTTTCATTTTCCTCCCTAGCATTTCAGCCAACTCGGCCAGCCACGTATTGCTCAGAGCTACACTCACAGGTGTACTCTGTTCACCAATTGTAGTTTCAGCCTCGTACAAAGGCGCGCTTCTGATGTTGTACCTTTGGTTTGAAACATTATTAACTGTGGGTGGAACAGACTGTGCGCTCTCTAAACTTAAAGTCGCTGCATAACCACTAAAATCCGGCTCAATCAGATTACTTGCCTCGAAATGATCTATTCTTTCACTCTCCCTACTCTCCTGGCTAAACGTAACGAGATTCCCACCCCCTCCACTTGCCCCTCTCTACAACGCCCATTCTCTGGGCATGTTACCTAATTTCTCAGCATCTAATTTATTTTTTCTTATACTGCTCTTAGAGCGGCCGCGCTTATCCAATAAATGAATGAGAGCTGATACTGGAAAACTCCCTTATTTGAAATAGTTTCAGCAATGTACATGCTAAAATTTTGCTAAATTTGTTACACTGGTTAAACTAAGGTATTCAGCACACACAACCTAACACAAGGAAACGAATCTTAACACACAAATCCCAATGCAAAACACAACTTAACATAAAATTTCCAATCAAAATTTCAACTCTTTAAATCCCCCAAAGTATATAAATACGCTTCAGGAAATATAAGAAATAAAAAAAACAAGGCATTATTGCACAGTGCAGGTAACAACGCAGTTCAACCTCAATAAAGAAACTGTGCAAAACCTGTGGATATGCTAGAACATACTAATAATCTCACAGCAGCATAAGAAAATTCATAGTGTATTCAAAGGCTTGACAGAGCGCCACCATTATGAATGACACCTGTCGTGCTGTAAGATACTGGTAGGATCAGCTTAGGGAAATCTCATTTTTGATTCCCTAAATCCCATGAATGACTGTAAGTGGGGCCTACGTTCACTTGCCTTGAACAAGTACCAAATGCAAAATTTCTAATTAATGAATGAAATTTATTTAAATATTAATTAATTAAACTGATAAAATAAATCACCTCATAGAGCATTTGATGATGTAATAAAATACCAATCCATATGTTGGATACACAATAATTATAATAAATTTCATTGAAACATTATAAAGGGGACGTGCAAACTGACTGATTTTAAGAATCTGACTGGAAAGTGGAATGGCCCTGTAATGTGTAATAGCAACGAATTTAGCAATAATTAACACATGGATCTCGACACATGGTACGTTATACAACACAACAACTGAACTGACACATGTGGGGGCATGTCTGCTAAATTATTGGTTACAATTTATCATGACCACATATTTCACATCCACACTGATCACTCACAAAAAAAAGACAGAATTAGCCAAAAGCTTCCCTACTCCACATGTAATCTTATTGGATCAGAGCACGACTGGCTTTAATGGTCAATTTCAGAGAACAAAGCCCACTTCCAAAATTCAATACAGTTAAGTAATTTTGTAAATGATTTTACCAAGCACCTGCACGTCTACTCTATGATGAAACTGAGGATTCAATTTGACCACGAGAAGTGTTTACATAGAACTGGAGCCTCATGGTTTACAAAGAAATGTACATGATGCAGTAGAGTACATGCTTCTAAGTCCATGGGAATGACACAAAAATTGGATGGTAAATTAAATAAAATTTAATACAAACATTCCACAAAGCACAAAACATGTTCATACATGACACATGAAACAACATCATGTAGTGGGACAGCTCGTACACACCAAGTTTCAATTGCTCGAAGGATTGCACTGAGTAAACTGAATATTAATGAAATTAACACCGTTCCCCAATTGAAACAGTTATGTGGCTTGATTATCAGTGCCACACATCAGAGTGACTACCGAAAACTCAAACAAAGCTAACTCTTGTACATTTAAACTTAGGAGTTAGAGTTATTACTCAGAGCATCCTTACTCACTGGCATCCTGAGGAAGAGTAATGCTAGCCTGCACCATCACAAGGGTCCCCACAGAAACCCGAAAGGGCTCAGAGAGTGTAAGTGCCTTCTATCTGCACTAACCTCACAATGAATGCTGGCCAGTGGCCACTAACACCTCTCTGGCCCAACGTAGCTGTATTCGAAGCTCTACAAAAAGATTGGCTAAAGTGCCCTTAACATTCTAGGAAACCTCCTGACAACTAAGAAAACCCAAAATGCCAGCTACAGATAAATGACATATTCACACTAGCAGACAGTGGGGTGGACGGGAAAGATATGACATAATACATAATAATGGATTCCACAGATACATACAGAACATAGAATTTGTAACTGGAAAAACATTCTTCTTTGTCATTGAAATGCTGCTGAGAAATACCACTGAGAAACGCCATTGTAATATCACACACTCTCTCATCAATCTTTCTCTCCGGGCATAGTTGTACTGAACATCTAAAGAAATTCTTCCAACCCATATGTGTCATATGGCAAACAAGTGCTTATCAGTATTAGTTAAAAACAGTCTTGGTTGCAATTTAAGTTTTTTATTTTTTAAATACTCATTTCGCCTTCTTTTTAGGCATATTCAGGTTATCTTAATTCGGTATATCTTAAAAGAATCCTTTAGTCAGTGTAGCCAACATCGACTTCGTTAAACTCACTAAAAACTTTTCTAGATGGACGCATGTGACACCAAGATCTGCATAACATGTTCCCGATCACTTCCATACATGGCTACACTCCATACAATTACTTTCAAAAAAGACGTCATGACACTTAAATCTATACTCAATGTTAACAAATTTCTCTTCTTCAGAAACGCTTTCCTTGCCATTGCCATTCTACATTTTATATCCTCTCAACTTCGACCATCATCAGTTATTTTGCTCCCCAAATAGCAAAACTCATTTACTACTTTAAGCGTCTCATTTCCTAATCTAATTCCTGCAGCATCAACTGACTTAATTCAACTACATTTCATTATCCTCGTTTTGCTTTTGTTGATGTTCATCTTATATCCTCCTTTCAAGACACTATCCATTCCGTTCAGCTGCTCTTACAGGTCCTTTGCTGTCTCTGAAAGAATTACAATGTCATCGGCGAACCTCAAAGTTTTTATTTCTTCTCCATGGATTTTAATTCATACTAAGAATTTGACAGAGAGTATTCCAGTTAACATTGTCAAAAGCTTTCTCTAAGTCTACAAATGCTAGAAACATAGGTTTGCCTTTCCTTAATCTATTTTCTAAGACAAGTCGTAGGCTCAGTATTGCCTCACGTGTTCCAACATTTCTACAGAATCCAAACTCATCTTCCCTGAGGTCAGCTTCTACCAGTTTTTCCATTCGTCTGTAAGGAATTCGTGTTAGTGTTTTGCAGCTGTGACTTACTAAACTGATAGTTCGGTAATTTTCACATCTGTCAACACCTGCTTTCTTTGGTATTGGAATTATTATATTCTTCTTGAAGTCTGAGGGTATTTCGCCTGTCTCATACATCTTGCTCACCAGATGATAGAGTTTTGTCATGACTGGCTCTCCCAAGGCCTTCAGTAGTTCTGATGGAGTGTTGTCTACTCCTGGGGTCTTGTTTCGACTTACGTCTTTCAGTGCTCTGTCAAATTCTTCACACAGATCATATCTCCCATTTCATCTTCATCTACATCCTCTTCCATTTCCATAATATTGTCCTCAAGAACATCGCCCTTGTATAGACCTTCTATATAATCCTTCCACCTTTCTGCTTTCCCTTCTTTGCTTAGAACTGGGTTTCCATCAAAGTTCTTGATATTGATGCAAGTGGTTCTCTTTTCTCCAAAGGTCTCTTTAATTTTCCTGTAGGCAGTATCTATCTTACACCTCGTGAGATAAGCCTCTACATCCTTACATTTGTCCTCTAGCCATCCCTGCTTAGCCATTTTGCACTTCCTGTCGATCTCATTTTTAAGATGTTTGTATTCCTTTTTGCCTGCTTCACTTACTGCATTTTTGTATTTTCTCCTTTCATCAATTAAATTCAATATCTCTTCTGTTATCCAAGGATTTCTACTAGCCCTCGTCTTTTTACCTACTTGATCCTGTGCTGCCTTCACTATTTCATCTCTCAAAGCTACCCATTCTTCTTCTACTGTATTTCTTTCCCCCATTCTTGTCAATCGTTCCCTAATGCTCTCTCTGAAACTCTGGTACTTTCAGTTTATCCAGGTCCCATCTCCTTAAATTCCCACCTTTTTGCAGTTTCTTTAGTTTTAATCTACAGTTCATAGCCAATAGATTGTGGTCAGAGTCCACATCTGCCCCAGGAAAAGTCTTACAATTTAAAACCTGGTCCCTAAATCTCTGTCTTACCATTATATAATCTACCTGAAACTTGTCAGTATCTCCAGGCTTCTTCCATATATACAACCTCCTTTTATGATTCTTGAACCAAGTATTAGCTATGATTAACTTATGCTCTGCGCAAAATTCTACCAGGCGGCTTCCTCTTTCATTCCTTACCCCCAGTCCGTATTCACCTACTATGTTTCCTTCTCTTCCTTTTCCTACTATCGAATTCCAGTCAACCATGCTTTGTTATGTAATCCTGGCTGGAGGTGCTACATAACAGTATTGCAGAGAACGAATTTAAAAAAATCTGTCTTAAAGTCTTATCTATCTATATTAAAGTCACCACATGTAAAATATTAGGGTACTATGAGCTGTAAAACCTAGTTTTGATACGTATATTATGCCAAGAATTGCTTCCTTATTTTGATCGGATATGATAAACAACTATCCTAAGTACAGTTGTCTCCTCTGGACACCATACCGCAGTGATGGTCACGGGATGCCCAGTACTTGCAAAATTCCAAACAGAAATGCGACAAAAAGCCTTGAGCAAATACCGAGCACGGGCTTCCAACATTATCGTAGCAGCGCATGCGCAGTAACGCCTGTTTTCTGGCGCTCTCTGGCAACCGCTCAAACCAACTGATACGAAAGACTAATGCAACATCCGTCTAAAAAGTGTTGTATTTTTGATTTCAATCAAACTGATACGAAAGACTAATGCAACATCCGTCTAAAAAGTGTTGTATTTTTGATTTCAATCCGTGAAATGCGACAAAAAGCCTTGAGCAAATACCGAGCACGGGCTTCCAACATTATCGTAGCAGCGCATGCGCAGTAACGCCTGCTTTCTGGCGCTCTCTGGCAACCGCTCAAACCAACTGATACGAAAGACTAATGCAACATCCGTCTAAAAAGTGTTGTATTTTTGATTTCAGTCCGTGATGGTCTTTGGCGTGGTGTCCGCGGTTTTGAAAATTGTTTTCAATTTGCATGGATTTTTACTTAAGATGCTCTTGAGCTGACAGAATTTGCGCATTTTTTTTGTTGATCAGTAAGAAAATGTCGCAGAGAAACCTTTCGCAAGATGCATCTGAGGAACGGCTGGATGCCTTAGCGTCGGAAACATTAAGATACTTGTTAGGAATGGCACATACTAAGTTACCTGTGAAACGACAAGATATTACCAAAAATGTGCTGAAAGATTATAGTAAGAACTTCAAGGCAGTTATGGAGAGGACGAAAAGATTTTTAAACGAGGTACATTTCTTGCGTCTTCATTAAGGATATCGAAAATTTTGTGACAATTATGTTGTCTCTGTAACAAAGGCCAACTATGATTTTGGCTAGTTGTGAAAGTACTCATTATGTTGATTAATCTGATTCTCCTTTCTTGGATTAATGTGATTTCACCATATATGTTACTTAAAAAATTTACAATTATTTGCTGGTTGTAGTATTGACCAACAGTTAGCTGCATTACTCATATGTGCATATACATCTTCGTTAAAGTATGTTGCTGTTGTTAGTAATATGTTATCTGAGAAAGCGTGTGATTTTGGTGCTGAAAAAGATCTATTTTCTTTTGATTTCGGACGGATTTGTTTGCCATGTTACAGATTTACGTTTGGACTGAGTGCATACTGTGTGATGAATAATTTCAAATCTGCCCCAAAAGCTAACCCATTTTCACTTATGCCTAACACAATGTACCGTATTTTTGGTTATCGTTTATCACACACTTATTGGTGGCATTGGAGGAGATTTAATCTCTGACTCTTTTTGTGTCCACAAATATAACTTTCTTCTCTGTTGCCAAATTTTTATTCATTTGACCGAAAGAACACGTTCACTACTGTATACTGTTTCCAGATTAAGACCCTTGGACCAGAAATTGATGGCCAGCGCCCCATCCACTTCTCCCTGACACCTTGGCTGTGGCTACAAGCTGATGAGTAACAGAGACTGGTCTATATTAGTTGTTGCCAGATTTTAGTTTCATATTTAATACACATCACCATGATAGGGAGTGAACCAAACTTTGTGACTGATTGTCATTCCAAAATTTCAGTGAAATCAGTCTGTGCCAACATTCAGTTCATATTTCTATGTAAATAACTTAAATCACAAAGTAAGTTCATAGAGAAAACTTTGTTTTTTATGCATATTTTGCATAAATGGGTTAATTTTGGGAAGTATTTCCAATTAACCATTTCAGTTTTAAGTGCTTTGTACTTGGAAAATCTTGGGTGGTTTCAAGACTTTATATATTTTAAAGAAGAAATAAAGAGAGTTGACAAATTTTAGTCAACCCTAGAACAGTGTCAATGTGATCATCTGAAGCTCTTGTGAAGGACAATAAAGTGAAAAGCTTTTTCTGAACCTTATTGTGACCTATTCCGTTTAGCTGCTCTTGCATCGTGAGCACTATTGCAGTGTGATCTTTGTTTTTGCAGAAGGATTGCTGCCATGCTTTTGCCAGAATATATTCAACGATTTCAGCACACACACACACACACACACACACACACACACACACACGATTTTTGTCTTCAAGCATTAGAGATGTTTATATGCACTCATTTTCAGGCACAGTGGCTAACGTGAACTGTGTTTTAATTGTTTATGATCGCCAAGCCATTAAAATGCTAATTCCCATAGACTATTACAAATCAGTGCACTTTAACTAATTTTTTGTTGGCGACAAGTATGGAGTGCTTGTGCTAGTACTTGAAGTACTCCTGAAACATCTGTCGGTAGCCATCTTTTTGAATTATTTCTGACTTGGCTTTCTGTTGGTTATAATTAGATATAGATCAGAAGCAAGAGTATTAGCAAATTTAACTATCTTAAAACAACTAAAATCTAACAGTGGAAAATCTGAGATGAAAAAATAAACACACACACACACACACACACACACACACACACACACACAGATGAACATGCTCATGTGGTTACTGCATCTCCATGTGCTAAGCCCTGATTGCAGTGAGCAGTGACTTTGATTTGGGTGGGTAGTGGGGGAACAGAAGATGCACTGGATGGGGAAGGGGCTGATAGCAAGGTAGGGTTGGAGGAAGATGCTGTCTTGCTGCTTATGTGATGTGTGGGGAATGGCAGTAACAGTTTTCTAAAAATCAAGGGATGTTTGGTTTGCAGGTGGCAAGCTATCGGTGCAGGATACCATACAGTTGGTCCTGCAAAACTGTATAATGTAAAATCACGGTAAGAAGCAAAATGAACAAAAACTTTTCGTAGGCCTCACTTTTTTAAATCAGTTACAACCTAAAACATTTTCACTTTTCACAGTTTTCAATAAAAAACACTGATTATGGCACATACATGCTGAAGCATGTTTGGGTAAAAAGAAAAAATAGTGTTTGCGTAAAGGCATAACCCATATTGTATAAGATCTTTGATAATTGCAGTGGGCTTTGCACAGCTGTTTCATGTGCTTGCGTCAATCAATTGCAATTTTGTGTGTGTGTCTATGCAATGCCTCAGTGTTGTCACCATTCTGTAGACAATTAAGGTTTCACCTTCAGCCGTGTGCAATTGAAAGATGGCAACAGTGCTACCAGCTATAGGATATCTTCTCTCGCTAACTCTACTAAAGTAGGGTACCAAGCTCATCAACTGGATGGTTCAGCTGTCCCATGGCCACAGTTCAGCAGTGGCCACTCACGCAGACAGACAGCATTCTAGTAGTTGTACCTATCTACCATGCCGTACTGTGGTCGCATGTAACTTGATACACTGCATGGCAGTTTCCACAGGTTACCCTGCTTTCGTTTAGGTAGAAGTTGTGTGTCAGGACACAAGTATATGATAGTGGGAGGATGTGTGGGACAGGTGTTGCATCTGTGTCTTTTTATGCCTTTTACGTGGCTGTGACACATTGCACAAGGGGCTGACAGCAGGGGTAGGATAAGGATGGGTCACAGCCAGGCCACTGTACTCAGAAACAACAGTGACTATATGTGTGCGAGTTGTGGGTGTATGAATGTGTTTCTACATTTAAAAAGGACTTTGCCCAGTAGCATAATAATATCCAACCGTCTACTTTCAATGCTGTTCAATGTGTCCTCCATGTAATGAGTGTTAATTTGACCAATTTCATGTTGCCGGTAACTAAAGTCTGTTATACTGTCCACTCACTTTAATGTGACCACCTGCTCGAAGCCAGAATAAACATTTTTTGCAGTGCGGACCATCACGAGATGTGCAGGAAGAGTGTCAGTGAGGTTCTCAAAGGTATGCACAGGGATGTGGAACAATGCTGAGTGCCATGGCCATATGAACTAGGTTTCTTGGTTGAGGATCCATAGTACATATAGCCCAATCAAGGTGGTGTCATAGATTCTCTTGGGTTTAAATCTGGTGGACAGGGGAGTATGGTAAATGCATCCAGATACTCTTAGAACCACACATGTACACTGTGAGCTGTGTGACATGTTGCATTGTCCTCCTGGTAGATGCCATAGTGTGGAAGGAAAGCATACTGCATGTATGGGTGGATGTAGTCCTCAAGGATAGATGCATATTTGTGTTGATCCTTAGTTCCTTCCAGAATGGTGAGACCACCAAGGGAATACCACAATACTATTCCCCAGACTGTAATGTTCCCTCCTCTAACCTGGATGTTTGCATTTGGAAGTTTCATGCTGCACACGCTTACAGTCATCTGTCCATCGGATGCATCTGAAAAAGCCGCCTGTTGCCACTCAGTTGATGTCCAGTTGTGGTACCTACATGCAAATTCCAGTCTTCATCACCGACGGACAAGAGCTAGCATGGGTGCATGAACTTGGTGCCTGCTGTAGAGGCCCATATGCAGCAAGGTTCACTGAGTGGTCGTTGAAGGAACACTGTTGGTAGATCCCTGGTTCATGTGGGTAGTAATTGCTCAACAGCTGCACATCCATTCGCCTGTACACATCTCCACAGCAATCGTTCATCCGTTTCATCTATGACCCATGGTGTCCCACAGTTGCCTTGGTGCTGATTTTGGATAGCACCATTCTGCCATACACTGTATGCTTCAACTATGGTAGCCTGTTAACAGTTTACAAACTTAGCTGTTTTGGACATGCTTCCACCCATGGCCGTAATTCAACAATCGTGCCCTTTTGGACATCAGATAAATCACTCCATTTCCACATTACAACAACAATAGTACTGTTTTCCGTGACCCCCTTTACACAATTTGTACACCCCACTCCTATTGCTGCCATCTGTGAGTGTTATTGCATGTTGATGTGGAACATAGGTGATAGTCACATTAATGTGACTGGACCATGTATATATTACACACAACAATTGTTTGCATATCTTTGACAGTTGTATTTTCAATCTGTTTGGTAACCTTATTGAGAGGGTCTCCAAAAGAAAGAAAAGAAGGATTCACCATTCAGAAATTCTTTTAATTTGTTTTTAAATGCTGGTTGGCTATCTATTAGACGAGAGACTTTTGTGGCAGCATAATTCACCCATTTCTGCGCCAGTTAGATTTAACCTAGAATGGTGAGGATCAGCCGTTCTCCATGCACTTTGCTGTTGCTTTTGAATTTGGATGGCTTATTAATAACAAATTTTAAACACACACACACACACACACACACAGGGTGGTCCATTGATCGTGACCGGGCCGAATATCTCATGATATAAGCGTCATACGAAAAAACTGCAAAGAACGAAACTTGTCTAGCTTGAAGGGGGGAACCAGATGGCGCTGTGGTTGGCCTGCTAGGTGGCACTGCCATATGTCAAACGGATATCAACTGCGTTTTTTAAAAATAGGAACCCCCATTTTTTATTACATATTCGTGTAGTACGTAAAGAAATATGAATGTTTTAGTTGGACCAGGTTTTCGCTTTGTGATAGATGGCGCTGTAATCATCACAAACATATGGCCCACAATTTTAGACGAACAGTTGGTAACAGGTAGATTTTTAACATTAAAATACAGAACATAGGTACGTTTAAACATTTTATTTTGGTCGTTCCAATGTGATACATGTACCTTTGTGAACTTATTTCTGAGAACGCGTGCTGTTACAACGTGATTACCTGTAAATACCACATTAATGCAATAAATGCTCAAAATGATGCCCATCAACCTCAATGCATTTAGCAATACATGTAACGACATTCCTCTCAACAGCGAGTAGTTCGCCTTCCGTAATGTTCGCACATTCATTGACAATGCGCTGACACATGTTGTCAGGCATTGTCGGTGTATCACGATAGCAAATATCCTTCAACTTTCCCCACGGAAAGAAATCCGGAGATGTCAGATCCATCATGTTGGAAGTAAATCGCCATTCTGTCATGCAGTGAAACATCGGTAGAACATTACGTAGGAAATCAGCATACATTGCACCATTTAGATTGCCATCAATAAAATGGGGGCCAATTATCTTTCCTCCCATGATGCCGCACCATACATTAACCTGCCAAGGTCGCTGATGTTCCACTTGTCGCAGCCATTGTGGATTTTCTGTTGCCCAATAGTGCATATTATGCCGATTTACGTTACTGCTGTTGGTGAATGGCGCTTCGTCGCTAAATGGAATGCGTGCAAAAAATCCCTTCATTATCCCATAATTTCTCTTGTGCCCAGTGGCAGAACTGTACACGACGTTTAAAGTCGTCGCCATGCAGTTCCTGGTGCATAGAACTATGGCATGGGTGCAGTTGATGTTGATGTAGAATTCTCAACACCGGCGTTTTTGAGATTCCCTATTCTCACTCAATTTGTCTGCTACTGATGTGTGGATTAACCGCAACAGCAGCTAAAACACCTACTGGGGCATCATCATTTGTTGCAGGTTGTGGTCGACTTTTCACATATGGCTGAACACTTCCTGTTTCCTTAAACAATGTAACTCTCCAGCGAACGGTCCGAACACTTGGATGATGTCGTCCAGGATACCGAGCAGCATACATAGCACACGCCCGTTGGGCGTTTTGATCACAATAGCCATACATCAACACGATATCGACCTTTTCTGCAGTTGGTAAACGGACCATTTTATCATGGGTAATGTATCGCGAAGCAAATACCGTCCCCACTGGCGGAATGTTATGTGATACCACATACTTATACGTTTTTGACTATTACGGCCCCATCTATCACGAAGCGAAAAAAGTGGTCCAACTAAAACATTCACATTTCTTTACGTACTACACGAATATCTAATAAAAAATGGGGGTTCCTATTTTAAAAAAAGCAGTTGATATCAGTTTGACCTATGGCAGCACCATCTAGGGGGCCAACCATAGCGCCATCTGGTTTCTCCCTTCAAACTAGACTAGTTTCATTCTTTGTAGTTTTTTCATTTGATGCTTATTTTGTGAGATATTTGGCCCGGTCACTATCAATGGACCACCCTGTATATATATTTTGTGAAGTTACTGTGATAAATAAATGTCTTTAAGATGGATCTTGGGTGGACTCCAGCTATTATTATGATTGTATTGTATTGTATGGAACTGGGGACCTAGAAATGACGGAGAGGCTTCGTCCCTGCCGTAGCCCCCAGTGGTTCACAACCCCACAACAGGCTACAGCAATCAACTCACCTCACCGCCATCCCACACCAAACCTAGGGTTATTGTGCGGTTCGGCCCCCAGTGGAACCCCCTCCCCCTCCCCTGGGAATGTCTCTCACCCAATGAGTGTAACCCCAATGTTTGTATGGTAGAGTAATTATGGTGTATGCATATGTGGAGAAAGTGTTTGCGCAGCAATCGCCGACATAGTGTAACTGAGGCAGAATAAGGGGAGCCAGCCCACATTTGCCAAGGCAGATGGAAAACTGCCTTAAAAACCATCCACAGACTGGCTGGCACACCAGACCTTGACACTAATACACCAGGTAAAGCAGTGCATTAGGCTGCACGCCTAACCAAGCGGGCTATTATTGTTATAAATATATGCTTTTGTGCAATAAATGATGAATTATTGCAAAATATACTAAAACAGTGGAACCTTGGTTAATGAGCACTTCCCATAATGCGCACTTCGCATAATGAGCAAAACAAATTGTAAAAAAGTGACTCACTTAATGAGTGATGTTTTGCATAACGAGTGACGATGACTTAATGTGACGTCATCAGCCGTTCGTGGATGGTTGGAGGGGAAACGTTCAACTATATGAACACCTTTTAGTGTCGGTAGTGGCAAATGAATAGTGTATTTAGTACGTACTGCAGTCTGGGCTTAGCGATCTTACCTTAGGGAGAAAAAGGAACAGGTATACACTCGCACGCGCGCGTGTGTGTGCGAGTGTATACTTGTCCCTTTTTCCCCCTAAGGTAAGTCTTTCCGCTCCCGGGATTGGAATGACTCCTTACCCTCTCCCTTAAAACCCACATCCTTTCGTCTTTCCCTCTCCTTCCCTCTTTCCTTCTGTGGATTGCGAAAGCTTGATATTTGTGTGTGTGTGTGTGTGTGTGTGTGTGTGTGTGTGTGTGTGTGTGTGTGTGTGTGTGTGTTTTTTTTTGTTGTGTCTATCTACCAGTGCTTTCCCGTTTGGCAAGTCACAACATCTTTTTTTAATATATAAAGTACATAATACTCTATGTATAATTTTCTTTGAATAAATGACATGAAAAAGGTTAAACTTTTAGTACTTTTTCTGCCTGGAACACATTATCATGTTTTAGGTTAATTTATGTGAGTAAATAGTTTTGCATAGATTCTAGAATGAATTATGCTCGCAATGCGACGTTCCACTGTAACTGCTAGAGCACCCACAAAAAATGCTGTAGCGTAGTAGAATTCATAACGAGTAACTTCGCTGTGGAATTACTAAACCCAGTCTGTTGAAAATTATGGCAGTTACAAAATGGTCAAGAAACTGTCAGCCTCACATAGCACAATTCAGTGAGCCTCTGAAAGCCATTTAAATCCTTAAATTTTTGGTATCTTGATTGCAAAGTTTGTTAGGTTTAGCCCATTCTACAGGGAACATCTGAGAAAATTTATTTTAAAATGGAAAAATAAGTTGGCAATGATTTCTGAAATTGATCCCTTTATGGAGAATATGTATAAAAAACTGAAAACTTTCTCTGTGGTGATATAAAATGTGTCTGAATTTACCTTGTGATTTAAGTTATTTATATATGAATGTTGGCACAGATAGATTTTGCTGAAATTTTGAAATGACAATTACAAAGTGAGGTTCACTCATTGTCTTGGTGATGTGTATGAAATATGAAACTAAAATGTGGCAACAACTAATCTAGAATATACAACTAAACTAGAATATGCAGATATAAAGAGACAAATTGTATGAAACTACTAATGTTGAACATGGTTCTCATCTGTCTTATAAATATGTTTTAATATATTGTGCTATTTACATGATTTTCTATGCCACCTAGAGAAATATATGCTGTAAACTTTTACAGGACTATGGCATTGATGTTGCTGAAGTTGGTACATCAGCTGGAAACAAATCTTACATACTAATAAACCAGTTTAGGTACAAAGATATACCAAGTTCAAGCAGATTTGTATCAGATTCTATGAAGTCTCAACAAATACTGCTTATGATTGTCCTTTCCTTTGTATTCATGAAGGGAGGTGTAGTTAAAGAAGGTAAGTTTTAGATTTTTAATTATTTTCAGATTTTCTCATTTTCTTTATGCCTTTGTCAGTAACTGTGTGCTGCTTACAGTTAACTTGTATAATGTGATGTAAAGCAACTAGCAATTTTTGCTCCTAATTAACTTCCTAAGATGTGGGCTACTTGTGAGGTGCTATGCTCAACAAGTAGATATCTGTTACTGACTAATTTAAAATGTATGGTGTTGTATGTGCAATAGATATAATATAAACTTATTCTTAACTTGTTGCTGTGTTCTTAGAACATCAAAATCTGGGATCTCCAGTGAACTGAATAGATCATATGATGTGAGTGGAAATGAGGGTCCTTCCTGGGGGGAAAATATCTATAACATATTTTTAAGAGATCTTCAGTTGAAAATTATGGTATACAACCATTGTTCTGCTTGACGTAAGTCTACTAATCTCACAACACAACGAAACACAAAGCTACATTACCATTCCCTGTTGCACCTCTCAGTTGCTTGTAAAATGTACATTGTCTGTTATGAAGCAATCAGATCACAGAAGCTGAGGTAATGTGGTCCTATCATGGAAAGCAGGAAAAGTTAACTTCAGGGATTTGAGGAACACTTTGCTAGTCTACATTTTTTGTGAGAAATTTTAATTTTTCCAATGAGTAGAACATCTTTGTGTATTCCATCACATATATTTGCTATTTAGAGTAGCATCAACAACTGACACAAGTGTGAGCTACAATTGCTGTGACTAACATGGGTGAATGGTGTTAGTAAAACATGTTTGTTGTTGACTTCAGAGAATAAACTGCCATGCACGGATGAAACCAAATGTTGACATTATTTAACTAGTGTACTTGTATAGATTTGGTACCTGTATGTGTGAGAATTTTCTGTTAAATGTTTATTAGAGGCACAATGTTAATCTCTCAGCCTTGTTCTTTAATATTTGTTTGAAAACTGTGTGGAGAGTTCTGTTGTTCACCAATATGGAAAAGAAGTAGGACAAACAGATCGTAAAGTACACGCATTTGACGCGTTCTTTGAATTATATAGAAAAAGTCATGCATCATAACTCAAATAAAATCCATTTACAGTGGGTCCTTTTGAAACAGCCATATTGCTTGTAAATTGTACCATTTATCCTCTCTCCAAATTACACTTCCAGAATACTTGTTCAAAATGAATATTTATTTTAATAAAAAGTAACTGTCGTGCACCAAATATATTTTATTTCAATGGAACAAACAAGTTGCTTGCTCTCTGTTCTTTGAAACAGTACACCCGCCCACCCATCCTCTCACCAACCCATCCTCCACCCACCCAAGCCGCTGCATGATGGAACAGTAGGCCCAGTTTCTTATATTGTGTTTGAAAATTTGAAACAATACCTGCATCTTAGTGCACTTGTTAAAGTAATGCGATGAATGAGCAACCCTTATGTAAAGAGATGCTTAATGATATACTGATAGTAATATTGGCATTAGACTTGATGCCTGACTTTCAGAAATGTGGATGGTAAGATTGTGGTGATAATGTCTTTCTTCCTAGAAGCACGAGTAAGTCAGTGGCATTGATAATGATAAAATTAATGCTGTAACAATGAAACTTGTCTGAAGTCTTTGATGTTACTATCTCTGGTTAAACAATTGTTGTTCAGTACGAAGACTGGTTTTATACAGCTCTCAATGCTACTCTATCCTGTGCAAGCCTCATCATCTCCGAATAACTTCTGCAACTTACATCTTTTTGGATCTGCTTACTGTGTTCATCACTTGGTCTTCCTTTATGATGTGAATTCACTTGAATTGTCCAGAATGTTTTTCAAACCAACCATGAACAGTTTTGGCCCATGACGTGGCGCATTGACATCCATAAAAATTCTATCGTCGTTTGGGAACCTGAAGTTCATGAATGGCTGCAAATGGTCGCCATTAGTCAAACATAACCATTTTCAGTCAATGATTGGTTCAATTGGACCAGAGCACACAGTCCATTCCATGTAAACACAGCCCACACCTTTATGGAGTCACCACCAGCTTGCACAGTGCCTTGTCGACAACTTGGGTTCATGGCTTTATGCAGTCTGCATCACACTCAAACCCTACCATCAGCTCTTACCAACTGAAATTGGGACTCATCTGACCAGGCCATGGTTATCCAGTTGTCTATGCTCCAACCGTTATGGTCATGAGCTCAGGAGAGGCGCTGTAGGTGATGTCTTGCTGTTAACAAAGGTACTCACTTCAGTTGTCTGCTGCCACAGCTCATTAATGCTAAATTTCGATGCACTATCCTAAGAGATATGTTTGTTATACGTTCCACATTGATTTCAGCATTGTTTCAAACAGTATTGCTTGTCTGTTAGCACTGACAACTGTACATAAATACTGCTGCTCTCAGTTAAGTGAAGGCCATCAGCTACTGCATTGTCTGTGGTAAGAAGTAAGACTGAAATTTGGTATTCTTGGTACTTGGATCTCAGAATACTGGATTCCCCAACAATTTCCGAAATGGAATGTCCCGTGCTCCAACTACCATTCTGTGTTCAGAGTTTGTTAATTCCCCCCCATACAGCCATAATCAACCCTAAAACCTCTTCACATGAATAACCTAAGTACAAACGACAGCACTGCTAATGCACTGCTCTTTTATACCTTATGTTCGTGATACTACCACCATCTGCATATGTGTGTACACTATCCCATGACTTTTGTCATCTCAGTGTATAATATTGCCTTCAAGTACATCTCCCACGAATAGACCCTTCATGTTCTCCTTCCACCTTCCCTCTTTCCCTTCCTAGCTTAGGACTGGTTTTCAATCTTAACACTGGATTTTAATACAGCTGCTTATCTTTTCTCCAAAGGCCTCTTTAGTTTCACTGTAGGCAGTCTCTATCTATTCCCTAGTGAAGTATGCTTCTAAATCTTTACATTTCTTCTCTAGATTCTTGCATAGCCATTGTGCACTTCCTGTCAATCTCATTTTTTAGACATTTGTATTCCCTTTTGTCTACTTCATTTTATGCATTTTGTATCTTCTCCTTTCATCAGTTAAATTCGATACCTCAAGCAATGGAAAGTCCAGGATGGAATATGGGAACATTATGAAAAGAACAGTTGCTACTCACCATATAGCGGAGATGCTGAGTTGCGGAGAGGCACAACGAAAAGACTGTCAGAATGTAAGCGTTTGGCCAACGAGGCTTTCATCGGAAATAGTAAAAACACACACACACACACACACACACACACACACACACACATCCAGGTAATGAACTTAAGGAGGGGACTGGGGCAGGTAGGGGGAGGGATAGAAGGTGGGTGGGGAACGGTAAAGTGCTGCTTGTGGAAGCATTCAGAGATGAGGTGGAGAGAGGGTAGGGCAGCTGGGTGCAGTCTGGAGGTTAGATGTGGGGCAGGGGTAATGGAAAAGGAGGGAAGTAAAAAGATTGTGAGTGGCTGTGTAGTGCTGGGATGGGAATACGCAAGGGAGTAGGTGGGTAAGAACAATTGAGGCAAAGAGGGTTCAGAAACATAGGATATATTGCAAGGAGAGTTCCCCGCCTGTACATCTCAGAAAAGCTGGTATTGGTGGGAAGGATCCAGATGGCACAGACTGTAATAGACCCACTGCAAGACCTGTCCCATACATCCTCTCACCACCACCTACTCCAGTCCGGTCACGTGCATCACTTATGCCATCAAAGGCAGGGCTACCTGTGAAACAAGGAAAAATTATGGCAATAATCTGGACGATTGAGTAATCTGGTCTTGTAACATCAACGAAAATGCCCTTCCAGTGTTGGTTAAACAGTCATGTGACTGGTATTTGTGAATGTGAGTTGTGGTCGGTAATCCAATCATAACTTTTCTGGTGCTGCAACATATGGATTCCCTCCATCAGTATGAGCCTTTTTTTTTTTTTTTTTTTTTTTTTTTTTTTTTTCCGAAAACAGTGAAGGAAAAGAAAAAAACACAGTTTTGCATGTGTTTGATAAACCAGGTCTGAGCTCTCTTGTTAGAACTTTTTTATTTAGATTGGTTGTAGAAAGGTTCAACAGCTTCTTGAGGTGATGAAAATCACTATACATTGTGTGTTTGTTGTAAGGGAACTAAATGAAATTGTTTGCCAATAAATCAAAATTATTCAATGTTTTTCTCTGTCGGGCAATGATTGTTTGACATACTCTGTGACAACTTGTGTTGTCACTATGTAGAATGATTTGACAGTTTTGATAGTTTTCCGTGATCAATTGATAATTCATGGCAAACAAATTGTTATACAGCATTTAACATTAACTGTCCTTCAGTCCTCTGATGCAATGGTTGTGGCATGTCCAGAGTAAACAATGAAATGAATGCTAATTTTCTTGAAAGTATTTTGTGAATGAACCACTTTTGTTGGCTTCTGTCAGTCTTGAAATGCCCAGACTGTCAATTGCTGTGTAGTTTCCAGCTTGTATGAATATATCAAACAGTTACAGTGTTGTAAATATGAATTTTGCATTTCCATGATTGAAATTTTTGAGCATATCCGTATGCAATTGACTCGTGCATGTTTTTGTGCTTTGATCAAATTATGTGGAATCTACTGGGAACATATCTTTTTCACAGCTCAGTCTTTTTCATTTGCTTGTGCCTTAGTCCCGGATCAGTGCAGGGTCGGCATGGTTATTAATGAATTTGGCATGCTTAGTTAAATGGGTGGTCAGATGCCCTATCTGTTGCCACACTGTTACCCTCCAAGCCCCCCTCCCTCTTCCGGGTTTGGAACATGTGTATCTCAACTGTATATTCATATGACAGTGAGCGAAAGTTTTTCTAAATGTCTAAGAATCATGTAGGTGACGTGGAACTAGAGTACCAGCAAGGTATTCATATAGTGGTATGTCGGAAGCCTCCTAAAACCACATTCAGGTTGACTGGCGCAGTTACCATCTTCGTTAACCTGCCTGCTGGATTCAGTCTGGGGCCAGTGCGCATGTGTGTTTATTTTTCCCACACAGCTGAATGTTAATGCAAAATGGAGTGTTTTTGATATGCTTGTAAGTAACATACCAATTCTCTTCACTCACATTGTGCACGGTAGCAGCATTTTTTGGAACAACAATAGACTTTCGTCAACCTTCATGAAAGTCATTGCTGATGGAAGCACGACCTAGACAAAATTGTGAAAACCGATCATAAACTGTCTTTTCTAAAGATGATTGTTTACCAAAAATTGAATGAAGAGATTAAAGTCGTTGTTATTAGTTAGACCTTTCACGAAAATCTAAAAAATAACCCAATAAAAACCTGCAAGTGAAACTTCCACTCCTTTTTTTTTTCCTGCAACACTGCTTCTTTAATCATGCATTGTTAACAAACTACTTGGCCAGTTTTGAGCTGCTTCATTTCAACAATAACAAATGTCAAATTTTAATACAACAGCAATGTCATACTTCAGTAGCACCATCTAGCGGCCATCTGAATAACTGGAAAGGCCATTTTAAATGATCTGTTTCTGTTTCTTGCCTTTGACAATCTGTGTTCTGCTTGATTGCCACGTCATGATTTGGAGTCCTGCAGTGTTGAGACTTTGGGTGAGATCTTTACCATTACTTGCCTTGTTAGTTTGTAGATTGGATGATTTACAAGTCATTTCAACTATGGGATCAAAATATTTGCATAATTATTTTGCAGTCATTCTGCGCACAGAACTTGAAGTGAATTATAATATGAAGTAGTACCCTTCCCCTCTGAGATCGCTGATCTCATCTTTTATTTACTGGAAGTTGATTTATAGGATCGAGTAATATTGCAATATATATTCAACCTTATGTATTTTCTCCTGCTGTACAAATGGTTTATTGACTTGCTGGAAGATGTTATTTCATGGTGGTCTGTGTGATCTATCTGCACAGTTTTGAGAACAATACAGCTACTATTTGCCGTATTTCTACCAATTAGTTTGCTCACCCCAAGTCACTCCTGTTATTACACTGAGTAGTTACATGCAAGCAGGCCACCATCTTGCCGACACCTATTGTTAGTCTTTCTCATATCAATCACCAGTGTTTGAATACTCACTGTCTCAGTCCATTAATAATAAGTACCCAGTTCTTTTGCATGAGTGAGTTTCATTGTACCGAGAGGTAGGTCATTGGACACTGTTCTGGAAAGCAGATGACTGTTGAAGATGACGCATAGTACTTTTACAATAGTGAATTTTTCGTAGAAGATATGATAATAAGGCATTTTCTGTTTTCAGTAGTAAATGCAGAGTTTGCTGAAAGCCTAGTTAAACATTTCAGTAATAAGTCTTTTGGAGATTACAGAAATGAGGAAACATCGTCATATTGCCGGTTTTGGCTATAAGCTGAAAGTAAACACTGTATGTAACTTTTGGATAGGATTTGAAAAGTAATTATCTAGAATTAGTTGTTTGAGTACATAGCTATACAAATTCACTACTGTTGTGCATTTATTAAGTAAGTGTGTGTGTTCTGTGCTTACCTTCAATTACTTGTGGGGTCAGCTGGTGTTTTCAGTTGTATACTGGCATGCAAACATTCATATAATACAGCATAGGAGACCAGGGTTTCGCCTAGCTACTCATGGTGGTAGCTTGTTTATTAATCCATTTCTTCCCCGTGCTATGTACACGCAACACGAAGTTTCCAGTAATTAATTTTTTTCCTGACGTGCCAGACTAATTGTGTAATATAAAAAAAACGATAGACAGAGAACTTGTGAATGCCATTTAACGTATGCGCGATGAGTTTTGTGCAATAAGTTCATTTTGACTGCATTTTGCTAAGTTTAGCTTAGTGTTGAGTGTGCACAACACTGGGAAGAAATGGATTAACACAGCTTAACTTACATTTGGTGACCAATCTGATAGTATCTTGTATTGCGTACAAGCCTTGTAATAGTGGTGATATTGCCAGAAAAAAGAAAGAGGTACAGGGAATATAATTTCATTTTATTCCTTTAGTGACAGGATGTAGTACACTGGAAGTTCATTTGAAATTTGCAGTCCACAAGATCATCCCGCTTTAGTGGTCCAAAAGAGTTTACAGTTTTTTAATTACCCTAGGTTTGAAGTTCCTTGGTCTGCCCATCAGGACTTCTGTGAAGAGATCAGTCTCTAATTTTGCTTGATCCTTGTTGGGCACTTTCTATGAACACAGATACCAGATTGTGTGTGGATGTCATTTCTTAGGTAAGCAGCTCTGTTCTTCTCTGAACTGAGTTAGATTATTATAAAGGTAGCTGGGCTTTCTGCCATGATTAGCAGTACTTAGCAGATGCAAATATATGATCCAGAATTCATGACTCGCTTAGGTGAATATGATTGCTGCTGTTTGTTTTGCCAGTATTTGGTTCATTACTCATTTTGTCACTAAATACTCAACATACAAGGTGTATTTTACAGACTATAAGATGCTATGGACTATACAGTGGAAAGACCCGTAGCCAGAGATTGGAAAGCTGCAGAGGTCACACCAGTATTCAAGAAAGGTAGTAGACGTAATCCACTAAATTACAGGCCCATATCATTAATGTCGATATGCAGCAGGATTTTTAAACATATATTGTGTTCAAACATTATGAATTACCCGAAGAGAATGGTCTATTGACACATAGTCAACACTGATTTAGAAAACATCGTTCTTCTGAAACACAACTAGCTCTGTACACAGTGTTATTGACAAGTGATTTAAAATTGATTCTGTATTTCTAGATTTCCAAAAGGCTTTTCGACACTGTACCACACAAGTGGCATATAGTGAAATTGCGTGCTTATGGAATATCCTCTCAGTTATGTAACTAGATTTGTGACTTCCTGTCAGAGAGGTCACAGTTTGTAGTAACTGATGGAAAGTCATCAAGTAAAAAAGAAGTGATTTCTGGTGTTCTCCAAGGTAGTGTTATAGGTCCTCTGTTGTTCCTTTTCTATATAAACGATTTAGGAGACAATCTGAGCAGCCGTCTTAGTTTGTTTGTTGATGATGCTGTCATTTATCACCTAGTAAATCCATCAGAAGAGCAAAACAAATTGCTAAAAGATTTAGAAAAGATATCTGAATGGTACAAAAATTGGCCATTGACCCTAAATAATGAAAAGTGCGAGGTCATCCACATGAGTGCTAAAAGGAATCCATTAAACTTCGGGTACGTGATAAACCAGTCTAATCTAAAGGCTGAAAATTCAACTAAATACCTAAGAATTACAATTACGAACAATTTCAATTGGAAAGAACTCGTAGAAAATGATGTGGAGAAGGCAAACTAAAGACTGTGTGTTATTGGCAGAACACATAGAAAATGTAACAATTTACAAAAGAGACTGCTTACACTACACTTGTCTGTCCTCTTTAGGAGTACTGCTGTGTGATCTGGGATCCTTACCAGGCAGTATTAACAGAGTACATCGAGAAAGACAATGAAGAGCAGCATGTTTTGTATTGTCGCAAAATAGGGGAGAGAGAATCACAAACATGATACAGGATTTTGGATAGACACCATTCTGGTGGAATCTTCTCATGAAATTTCAGTCAACAACTTTCTCATCCAAATGCAAAAATATTTTGTCACTGACCTACATAGGAAGAAACGATGTTTACAATATAATAAGGGAAATCGGAGCTCACACGGAAAGTCGTAGGTGTGTGTTTCTTCCGCGTGCTGTTCTGGAGTGGAATAGTAGAGAATTATTGTGAAGGTGGTTCAGTGAACCATCTGCCAGGCACTTAAGTGTGATTCGCAGAGTATCCATGTAGATGTGGATGCAGAAGATGCCCCTCAGTTTTTAAGCAGTTTTAAAAAAATTAACACTTTTACAGTTTTTATTATTAGATCACAAAGCCAGCCTTAAAAAAATCTTAGTTTGTAATACCGAACTGACCTTTAAAATCCCTGAAAATTGTCATCTGAATTTTCTTCTTCTTCTTCTTCTTCTTCTTCTTCTTCGTCATTGTTGTCCTTTCATATATAAGATGGTCTTCAGCGCCATTGAGAGTGTTACTTCTGCTGCACTACTTGAAAGATTTAACAATGTGTTCTTTCACTCTAGACCGGTTGTTGATTGTAGGTAGTTTTAAAGCTCCCTTTGGCGTAAATTTATGTTGAGTTTCATCCATCATCTGTTTCTTACATTCCTTTCTCCTATACACTTAAAATGGTTTATTTATCGGAATAACAGTAAGCTCTGTATTTCCCTGTCTCAATTTCTCTTTCACAGAATTTTTCAAGTGACTACTAAACTGATTTAGCACAAGAAGAGAACTCTTCTTCAATAAGGCACTTCTCCTTCTATCCCACACTCTTTTATTCATAATTTCATTCCAGCCTCGTCCATCAAATCCTTGTCACATATATGAACAAAAACACCTGGCAGTGTTTCAGAAGATTTTGGCATTGTTTTGCACTTTAAAATGATCATTGGATTAAGTTCAGTACCATCAGCTCAACGTGAAAGCACAATAGTATAGTGGATTTTTTCATGTCCACTTGTTTTTATAGTTAAAGATTTAGCACCTTTCATGGCTACGGTTCTGTTACTCGGCACCCAAATGTCAGAGGTATTTTGTCCATATTTGCTATTTGGCTTAGTTCCACACTGGTGGACCGTGACAAGGCGCCTCAGACCGTGCGGCTACCCCATGTGGCGTGTGTTTTTTCTACTGTAAAAGAAGGCCTTTTGGCCAAAAGCCCAAATGTATAGCAGTTTTATGCCTGTTGTGACTCAGTGTCTCCTCATCAGATTAGTAGCAGTCTATCCTTTTCATAATGTTGTTGTTATTCTATCCGGGATTTTTCATTATGTATTGTGTAGGTAAGTATGTGTGAGTGGAAAGTGGAAGCACTACATCAAGCTTCCTCTAAGTGAGTGCAGAAAACTTTGTAAAAACCCACATGCAATCAATTTGTTGCACTAGACAAATAACCATTAATCCTGTAGGTGTCTTAGAACCTAGTTTGGTTTAACCCCGTACTGGGAATAGCTAGTCTGTGGAGTGTCGTAGCCAATATGTTGTGTAGAGCAAATGTATACAAAAATTTACTCTCCTTCTCTAGTTGTATGTATTTGGTTATGAAATTTAGTTGGTAATTGCAATATTTGCCAAGTTGATGCTTTTTTCCGATTGAATGTTAGTAATTGATTTTGCAAATTTTTGGCTGAATGAATAAAAAGTAAATTATTCAAAAAGCATCACCTGTGATGACAAAACCTGACTGAATTAGAACAGATAAGGTCAGCATTTTCTTACTCATACAGTTTAAGTCTGAGGTGAGTGCTTGAATACCATTACTTTGTTTCTGGAGGAAAACTGCTAGTGTTTTGACATTCATGTCTGAATGGTGCAATAACTTGAAAAATGCAGATTGAAGATTTACAGCAAATAACAGCTTTTAAAGCATAAATGTAAATAGTTATGTGCATTCAGAGCCATCACATACTTTTGCATTACAATTGTAAATGGTTTACTTGCATGCAGAATGCAAAGAGTGATGAAAGTAAAAGTAAGTGGTGGTGGTGGTGGTGGTGGTGGTGGTGGTGGTGGTGGTATGGTCTTCAATCTGAAGGCTGGTTTGACACCTACCCAAGGTCACTCTATAAGTTTTTCCATTCTTTTGTAAATAATTTGTGTCTGTATATTGCAATGTCGACTCATTAAATTGATGGTTTTGTAGTATTTACAACTGTCATGTACTGAACTGCTCTTGCTATAATACTTCCCTCAAATTCGTTTCCCTTATGTACACCCTCTGTATATTCTTTCCACCTTTCAGATTTCCCTTCTTTACATTGAGTTGGCTTGCCATCTTCGTGTAGTTGCTTCTCTTTTCTCCAAAAAACAAATTAATTTTCCTGTAGGCAGCATCTATTTTTCCCCTAGTCATGCATGCTTCTACAGCCTTGCATTTGTTCTCTAACCATTCCTGCTTAGCCATTTTGCACTTTCTGTCAATCTTAATTTGTAGACATCGTGTCCTTTGTGTGCTGCATTTTTTGTTCTCTCCTTTTGTCAATTAAATTCAATACCTCGTGAGCTACTCAAGGATTTCTACTAGGCCTTGACTTTTTAATTATGTGATCCTCTGCTGCCGTCCTTGTTTCATCTCTCTGAGCTACCCGTTCATTTTCTACTGTGTTCCTTTCCCCTGTTTAAGTCCAGTGTTGTCTGGTGCTCCTCCTGAAACGTCCAACAACCTCTGGTCCCTTCAGTTTATCCAAGTCCCATCTCCTTAATTTCTTATTTCTTGCAATTTCTTCAATGTTAATCGGCAATTCGTAATCAATAAATTATTGTCAGAGTCCACATTTATCCTTGGGAATGTCTTACAGATTAATATCTGCTTTAGAAATGTATGTCTTACCATTATATAATCAATCGGAAATCATCCAGTGTCCCAAATAGAGATCAGAAATGGAGTGAATACAAGTCTAATGCTGCGGGTTGTATACATTAGAAATCGAGGCATTGCTGTTACCTTAGTAGTTCAGTGAGTATATTAAATCTGAGAACGTTGGTTTTTTAAAGAAAAAAGAAAATTCACACTTGAATTTTGTCATTGTATAATATATACTATGTTTTTACTAGACTGAGAAATGTTCTCCTTGCCATTGTAGCCTTAAAATATATATTCATTTGTTATCGATGAACAGTTGGATTAAAACTGTAACATAAAGTTTTGTGTTGATTAAAGTGTTGTATTGAGGTGTTACATAATAGTAGTTACTATCAGATTTTCTCACTGCTTATTTCTACCTTTTTAACATTTTTCCAGATGTGCTGTGGGAATTTCTTATAAGACTAGGCTTAATTAAAAAAGGAAGCAACTTCATACATGAAAGATTTGGGGATGTTAATAAATTTGTGTCTCAGGTGAGTATCTTTCATGATTTAATTTGTGTAGCTAATTTTGAGTCGTCTAGAGTGTCTTGTTCCTTGTGCCTTGATTCCTTCTCCAAACTTCATAATTCTCTTGCTACTATACTGTCCCACTACTCCTGTGTAACTGGATTTTCCTTTAACTGCTGTCTGATTGTCTCCATTGGGGGGGGGGGGGGGGCTATCCCATTCATTCCTGTATCCAGCCAAGTCCAGATCAGTGCTTGTGTGGTACTTCCCCAGTTTCACAGAGAACCATATGTGATATAGTCTATTATTACTATGAGATCATCACATGCAAAAGCATTTGAAAGCTTCTACCAGCTTCTCCTTCCTGGGTAGGAATCCATGTCCCCCTCCTGTCTACATCTGATATAGGCTATATTACATTGTCAGATGTGACATTGTTTTGGAAGTGTTTGTGCATTGTGCAACTGATACAGAAACCGACTACCACACTGACATTTACCTAAGTGGATGTCGAAAACGGCCTAAAAACCACCATGCCACACAAGCCCATCAATCCACAAGGCAAATTTGATCTGGAGCCAGCATACCCTCCATCCCATAAGCATGTGCTTTAATGCACTTAACTATCTGGGCAGGTTGATTTCTTGCTCATTCTTGTCTTCCATTCTTTATTTTCTTCTTTGCTCAGGCCACACCCTTCTCTCTTTTGCCTATTACCATTATAGTGCCTGTTTGCTAGCTGTGTACTTAGTACAGGAGTTCCTGGATACCCAGTGCACTATGTTTTGCATGTCATCCTGCACATCACGAAACTGATTTTTTTCAAGTTTTCTGCAATAGGGGGTGTCGGGATGACTTGGAATGAGCGAGTGATTCTCTACTAGAGATGGAGGCGAGTGCAGCAGAAGAAGGCAGTCTGTAGCTATAAATGCCCTTTATTGCTCCAGAAGTGCAGAGTTGGGAGGACCTTATTTCGAGCTCCGGAGGATGGGAAATGGCTGGATCTCAGCATGTGGACCTGCAGTGGTGGCAGAGGGCAGGGCTGCCAAGAGCTTGATCAGTCAAGTAGCAGTCAGAGGTTCAAGGCTCAGTGATGGTGTTGGCAGCATCATCTTAGGTACTTTGTCCTCTTCATGGCATTGTCCAACATGGGGTGGGTGTCATAACATAGCCCAGTTGCCCCACAACGACTGGCTGGTCGCTAGAGGTATAAATATTGCTGTCTGGAAGCTGATTATGCAGAAGAGAAAGAAGTACTGCATTCTTCCATTTGATTCATCACATTCTTCTCTCCTTGGTTGAATTTGGCCATCATAATTCCTGTTTAGAAGTTGACTACAACATAAGCACTAGAATGTTTACACTTATATCCACTTTGTGTCGTCCTACATGAGTTCTATGAGTAGTGTTGATGGTGTGTTGATGGTGAAATTCACTCTTAGTATCACTGTTCCTTATCCATATTGACATTTTTATTGTTGTTTCACTAGTACTAGCCACGTACAGAGAGCTTTTATTTGTAAATTGTGCTGTTGTATGTCAGTCAGTTCTTTTTTGGTACCGCTATAACTGATATGAATTTATTAGTTTCAAGGTTGGTAGTGCTGGAACTTGGGCAGTTCTGCACGTGAGCTGATAGTAAGCAGTACTTGTTACAACTAGGAAAATGCAGATGGCTGAGGTTGTGCTCCTATGGTTATGGGTTATTGATGATAATCTGTACAATGCTTTTTCACATTGTCAAGTGGGTGTTCCATTGACATGTGGCCATTTAGTGCAGCTAACATTGATATAAGGGGGCAAGAAGGGTTGTCTCTAAAGTATTATTTGGAAGGTCAAGTTTCCAGTGGGTGGGATCGCAAAAGGTAGGTCAGGTAGGTAAATGTACGAGTCATATTCAGGGTAGTGGTTCTAGTGATGATTGCAGGTAGTCGGTAAGTTGGTCGAAAATGACACATTTGGTGTCATTGATCAATAATCTTTGTCCCTGTAATTCTATGCACTGTTTGTCAGTGTAATGTCCTTCTTCAGAACAAGTACAAATGATGACCACTGGGTTTGTCATGGAGAACTACCAGTGCGACCTTATCCTTTGTAAAAATTATGTTTTATTTTTGATCACCTTTTTAGGTAATTCCATCCTTGGAGTGGAGCACGGTGAACTCTCGTGACCCAGGGGTGGTGGGTATTCAGCTTGGTTGAATAGCGCAGTAATTCCCGCATGCAGAGTGGGGCATGGGACTTTGTCATGTGCCACTAGTAGTATTTCTGGTACCGCACGCCGCGGAATTTGAATCCCCGCCAGACGTCATGGATGTCAAAGACCCCTAGAGGTCTCTGCACCATCGCGCCGTGAGCTGTGGTGGCGCGCGCCTCCTGGCCCACATTTAGCGTGAGGGCGCCACAGTGGAACACGTGGTTGCAGCGGGCAATAGCGGCATCTCCGATAGAGTACTTAAGTGCCTGCCTTTCGCTCAGCCAGCCAGTCTAACATTGCATACGTCGCTGGACATATTGCCTCGCCTTAGACAGCATATTTACTTTCGTGTTTTGTTTACGAGTGGGCGTGGTTGTCTAGTTAGGTTTTCTTGACCCTGTTGTCTCGTTCTTGTTGTTGTCATAAGGTCCTCCTTTGGTTGTGTCCGTCCTCTCCGTTGTGTTGTTGTTCGCGGGCCGCTCTGTGGGTCCCGCCGCATTCTCTGTTACTTCAATCCTGCAACTGTTCCGGTCGCCGTTACAACAGTATTTCATGTATTTTCAGATGCACAGAGTTTTGCACGTCTCCACATGCTACTGGGTAGGTATGGAGCCTGTAACACTCAAATATGTAGTACCTGTATGTTAATTGTATTTGTGTTTAAATCTTCAAGTTTGCTCTTGTGTACTAGTGACTATGGCCATGTGTTGTACAGCGATAAAAATTCTTCCTCCACTGTCGCTAATAATTCCAGCAGTTTTTTCAGTTTTATCTGATCTGCGCATAACCCTTCTAGGAACTGATTCAGAAGTAGGAGTATTGCAGTTGCATGACTGGAAACTACACGTTAAAATGCTTCATACATTTTGATGATTTCTGTATGTGTATCGGTAATGCAGTCAGCGAGGGTGCAAAGGAGATTCATAGTCATTAGCTGGGTGTCCATGTTACACAAATGGTCCCTAAGTATGCTCAAGTCTTGATTGGTGGTATCTACAAGTGCTTGAATGCGGGTCATGAGTCTGGTGTCCAAGGAGTGAAGCAATTTAGTCTTATTTACCATGCCCTTTTCAAGATGGCGAGATGTGTGGTGTGTAGTTCTAAGATTCACTGGTTGTCTTCTACATCCACTTGTTCGTGCTATAAAGCCCTATAGATCTTTTCTAAGTCCTCCGAACTGGCTGTACTAAAAACTGTTTTCAGGATTTTACCGCCTGCATGAAGCCAGCCGCCCTTCCATTAGTACTGTAAGTCTAACTTCATAGTTTGACGTAGTTGCAACTTTGCAAAAGCTGACCGCATATAGTATTTTCCTATTTTTCCTTTCGTTCTGTATCTGGTGCCTATAGCTGGAACTGCTACCCCTTACTTTGGGTGGATCTGGACTGAGCGCTAAAGGAATAGGAAATCCTCTGTTAGCTTACCATATCTGCTTGTGATCTAAGTACATCGGGATGAGTTGGGGTAACCATAGTCGTGTTCTGTTTCAGTTGTTTTACTCTGCCTTTGTTTTCTCTCTCTTCTGCTACTCCACTTCCCCCTTTGGAAGGTGCTGCTGATAATGAAGGCAGCACCCCCAGGGTTTCTTTAAGCGGATCAATACTCCCTATGTGCACTATTGTGGTGCGTGTTGGGAGCTCTAATTTAACCTTAATAGGTGATTTCAAGTTTAGTATTTGGTAATGTACTTGGTAAGGTGCCCATTACTTTTTTGTCTTCCTCCTCAGCACTTACGGATTGGTTTGCATTGCCCATTGTCTGGCGTGATATTTTGGTAATATTGCTTTTTTATTAAGTGTTCCTAACTGCTGTTCCAAGGCCTTAACATTTGTCTTTTTAACTTGGTGCCAAATAATTTTTAATAATCTGGAAAAATTTCAAAGTAATGACTTATCTTCTCCTGAAAGTGATTTCCTATGTCCAATAGAGTTCAGTTTTTGACTTAAAACAACCTCATATGGGTATAAGCCTATATTCTCATCGACCTTTGAATTGCATGCCTTGCGGTACTGCATAAGGGAGCAGGGTAGCCCCATCATTATGGTGACCATTGCCAGAGTAACTCAATTTTTCATGGGTTTTTAATGCATAATGGTCTACACAACCGTTTTACTAAGACTGACATAAAATTTGTGCCTTAGTCTGTTGTCACTGTCTCAGGTGTTCCAAACTTCAGTATCCAATGATTAACCATTGATTGTGCCACAGTTTTTGTCTGCTGGTTTGGTATGGTGATCATGGACACGAAAAGTGAAGAATGATGAATTATTGTCTGTACATTATTGTTCACTGCTGGTGTTTGATCGAATGGTCCAGATATGTCCACGTCGATTATCTCAAATGGGTTATCTGCCTCTGGTAATGTCTGTTACACAATTTTTGGAGGACTGAGTTCTGCTCTTTGTACACATGGGACACAGTTTTTGTGTGTGTTGTTCTATATGTTGCTTATGTGTGTTTCACCTGTAGTTTTCTCGCAACTTGGTGTTCTGTGGCTCGGCAGCTACTGCATTTTGCTAAAACTGAGTCACAAACCTACCACAACAGCTTGTTTCGTAATTTTGCTTGTACCTCTAGCCACAAACCGCATCTTGTATGAATATACAGCACACCGTCTTCATTACTGAATTGTGGTTGCTTCGCAAAGTGCTGACACTCTGTGAGTTAGTAACTTGTGCTTTCTGCCATTTTTCTGTGTCTACTTTGGTGCATTCCACAGCACATACTTTCCCTCTTAGCCTGTCCACATTTCCAAGTAGTTTACTCAGTCGATGCACAACTTGGAAATCAAATTTGCTTAATCTTAATGCCCATCTAGTTAAACAACTTGTTGGTTCTTTTTAAGTCCCATTAGCCATTTTAATATCTTATGATCAGTTATTATACCTTAAAATGTTGTCCATACAAACAACAGCAGAAATAAGTGACTCATAAAGTCCTAGCATTTTCTATTTAGTAGTTAAATAATTTTTTAGTTGAATAGTTTTTGCTGCCTTATTGAGTTGTCTTCAAATAACAGAAAGTCTAGGATGGAATAACAATATTGAAAGGGCAGATTGCCAAACACAGCATAGGGGAGGAGCTGAGTTGCAGACAAGCACATTGATAAAGAGCGTTAGGAATATGTCAGCTTTCGAACAAAGTCCTCCTTTTGAAGTCAAAAACTTGCACACAGTCTTACATGAAACACACACACATGGCCACTCTCTCTGGGCCTTAAAGACCAATTGTGACTACATCTGACGTGTGCAGAAATTGCTGCTCGTGTCAGGTGGACACTATGTGCTCATACAGTATTATCTTCATAAACAGATCTGTTGTCCAAGTATCGACTGTAACATCCCTCAAATTATGCTCAACAGCAATGAGAGGCATCCAAATCTATAGGTAATAGCAACCCAAAGTGTGACCAACATACCTGTCTGACAAACCCATGTGAACGCATGTTAGAGATTTGCATTGATACGTGTCTGCTTCCACATTGTTATACAGTGAAAAAAACATGACACCACTGACCACGTTCCATCCCGGGTTTTCCCTTGCTCTTCTACTTCATGCACCAGGGTGCTATGGGGTTTGTATTAGACACCTAGAGGCACAAATTGATGGTGCACAGTTGCGTTTGATGTAGTCCTCCCGTTTTCCTTTCACTTGTGATACGTACAAGCCATAATTTGTAGGTAGCAGTCATCATCTGGTCTCACTGTAGTGTCTGAAAGTTCAAATGATATCACTATGATGTACACTAACTTAGATGGTAATTTTATGCTGGCAAGCCTTATGAAGTGAGAATACTCACACAGTCCAAGCTCGATGTGATGCTTCAAGACAAGTTGACAGACTGAACTATCACAAGTCACGTTGTTCTGTTCACAATTGGAGGCACAGAGCACTCCACTGAACTTTACTACCAATGCAGTTTGCCTTTTGCACCATTGAACAGTTGGCTGTGCATAGCAATTTGCTTTTTTAAAAAAAGCTTACAGAGAAAAAAAAGTTTCTTATCTTAAAACGTTGAAACAACCAGGAGACCTCATTGATAACAGAAAAAAGTAATAAATATTCTAAAAGAATTAGCTTCTCAAAAATAATTAATGTTGTTTGCGAAATGACCACCTTCCCCATTCAGATATACAAGCTGATTCAGGCTTGAATTTTGTCATATACCACATTAAAACATTTCTGCACAAGTTCAAGTGGTTCTGAGCACTATGGGACTTAACTTCTGAGGTCATCAGCCCCCTAGAACTTAGAACTACTTAAACCTAACTAACTTAAGGACATCACACACGTCCATGCCCATGGCAGGATTTGAACCTGCAACCATAGTGGTCATGCGGATCCAGACTGTAGCTCGTAGAACAGCTCGGCCACCCCGGCTGGCTCCGCGCAAGTGAAGGATAACAAAAAGGTGAGGCAATACATTGGATTTTGTGTATGGGCAATGTTACGTGCGTGATTGGCATCTACCAACCAAGAATCTTTTAAGAAGTAACATACTAAATGTTAAAGAGAAACAAAGAATTTCCAGAAGTAACAAGATTGCAAACAGGCAAAAAAAGACAACAAACTCGTCGTCGTTGTCGTTGTCGTTGTTGTTGTTGTTGTGGTGGTGGTGGTGGTGGTGGTGGTGGTGATGGTGGTGGTCAGTCCATGCTAGTCTGTTGTGTGTAAGCCTCATTATCTTTGCATAACTTTTGCAGCCTACATCCATTTGAAACTGCTTACAATATTCATCCCTTGGTCTGTCTCTAAAATTCCCCCCTCCCTCCCTCCTCCACTTTCCTCCATTACTGGACTGGTGCTTGCTTGATTCCTCAGGATGTGTCCTATAAACCCATCCTTTCTTTTCTTCCAGTTGTATCATAATTTTCTTTCCTCCCCAGTTTGATTTAGTACTTCTTCATTAGTTATTTGATGTAACCATTTAATCTTCAACATTCCTTTTTGTGGCACAACATTTACAAAGCTTCTGTTCTCTTATTGTCTGTAATGTTTATTGTCCACATTTCACTTCTGTACAAGGGTACACATTAGACAAATACCTTCAGAAGACACTTCTTATTGCTTAAATTTATATTTAATGTTAATAGCTTACTCTTTTTCAGAAATTCTTTTCTTGATATTATCATTCTTCATTTTATATCATCTCTATTTCAGGCATTATCAGTTATTTTGTTGACCAAATAGCAAAATTCATCCAGTACATGTGGTGACTTATTTCCTAATTTAATTCCCTCAGCAGCTTTAAGCCTGGTGTGATTTAATTTGCATACATTCGGTCTCCCTTGTTTCATTTTTGTTGATGTTCATCTTGTAACCTTTCTCAAGACACTATCCATTGAAGAATCGCACTATCCATTCCATTTAACCTTCTTTTCCAAGTCCCTCGCTATCTCATACACAATTGCAATGCTTCAGCAATTCTTAAAGTTGTAAAATCTTCTCCCTTAATTCCAATCCCCTTTCCAGTTCTCATTGATTTCCTTTACAGATTTAATAACATCGAGGATAGGCAGCAACCCTGTCCCACTCTCTTATCAATTAATGCTTCCTTTCATCATCTTCGAACTCTTATAACTACAGCGTGGTTTCTGTACAAGATGTAGATAATCTTTTGCTCCCTTTTAAGTTAATCATTTCAAAGAGTGTATTCCGGACAACATTATCAAAAGCTTTCTTAAAATATACAGGTGCTATAAAGTACAGGTTTCCTTTTTCTATCGTGTTTCTCATGTGTTGTCGAAGTTAAGTCGTAGGGTCGGCGTTGCCTCATCTGTGTTCCTACATTTTTCTGGAACTAAAACTGATCTTCTCCAAAATCAGTCTCATCAAGTTTTCCATCTGTAAACAATTCATGACAGTATTTTGCAACTACGATGTAAAAAAAAACTGATAGTTTGGTAAAATGCACACCTATCACCACCTGCCTATTTTGGAATTGGAATTGTTACATTCTTGTTGAAGACTGAGTGTATTTCACCTGTCTCGCATATCTTGTGTACCAGTTTTCTCATGACTGGATCCCCAAGGATCTCAATAATTATGAGGGAATGTCATCTACTCCAGAGGCTATGTTTCAGCTTAGGTTTCTTAATGCTCTGTGTAATGCTTCACAGTGTGTCTTATCTCCCATGTTAACTGCATCTACTTCCTCTCTCCTTTCTGTAATATTGACCTAAAGTTCATTTTGCTTGTATATTCCTTCTAAATATTCCATTTACCTTCTTTGTGTAGTACTGGCTTGCTGCCAGAGTTCTTGACATACTACAGCTGTGTCTTTTTTTCTCCAAAGACCGCATTCCTTTTTGTATTGGCAGCAACTATATTTCCCTTAGTCATGCGTGTCTTGCATTTTACTCTTTATGTCAATTTTATTTTCTAATTGTGCCTGCTTGTGTGAATATATATGTGTGTGTGTGTGTGTGTGTGTGTGTGTGTGTGTGTGTGTGTGTTTTTTCCTTTCTTTTCTGAAGAAGGCTTTGGTCAAAAGCTCAGTGTATAAAGTCTTTTTGTTGTGCCTGTCTGCATCTCAACATGTCACCTTAAGGCAGGTAGCAATTTACCTTTTAATAATTGATATTCCAACCTGGACTTTCACCCTCTGCCATGCACCTCATGGTGGTTTGCAGAGTATAGATGTAGATGTAAATGTAGACTGTCCAGTGTGTGATTTCATTTCTTAGTTGTCTGTATTCCATTTTGTCTGCTTCGTTTGCTGCATATTTATATTTTTTTTCCTTTTTTCGATTGTTGTTGTTGTTGCTGTTGTGATCTTCAGTCCTGAGACTGATTTGATGCAGCTCTCCTTGCTACTCTATCCTGTGCAAGCTTCTTCATCTCCCAGTACCGACTGCAGCCTACACCCTTCTGAATCTGCTTAGTGTATTAATCTCTTGGTCTCTCTCTACGATTTTGACCCTCCACGCTGCCCTCCAATACTAAATTGGTGATCCCTCGATGTCTCAGAACATGTCCTACCAACCGATCCCTTCTTCTAGTCAAGTTGTGCCACAAGCTCCTCTTCTCCCCAATTCTGTTCAATACCTCCTCATTAGTTATGTGATCTACCCATCTAATCTTCAGCATTCTTCTGTAGCACCACATTTCGAAAGCTTCTATTCTCTTCTTGTCTAAGCTATTTATCGTCCACGTTTCACTTCCATACATGGCTACACTCCATACAAATACTTTCAGAAACGACTTCCTGACATTTAAATCTGTACTCGATGTTAACAAATTTTTCTTCTTCAGAAATGCTTTCCTTGCCATTGCCAGTCTACATTTTATATCCTCTCTACATCAGCCATCATCAGTTACTTTGCTCCCCAAATAGCAATTCCCTCAGCATCACACGACTTAATTCGACTACATTCCATTATCCTCGCTTTGCTTTTGTTGATGTTCATCTTATATCCTCCTTTCAAGACACTGTCCATTCCGTTCAACTCATCTTCCAAGTCCTTTGCTGTCTCTGACAGAATTACAATGTCATCGGCGAACCTCAAAGTTTTTATTTCTTCTCCATGGATTTTAATACCTACTCTGAACTTTTCTTTTGTTTCCTGTATTGCTTACTCAATATACAGATTGAATAACATTGGGGTTAAGCTACAACCCTGTCTTACTCCCTTCCCAACCACTGCTTCCCTTTCATGTCCCTCAACCCTTATAACTGCCATCTGCTTTCTATACAAATTGTAAATAGCCTTTCGCTCTCTGTATTTTAACCCTGCCACCTTCAGAATTTGAAAGAGAGTATTCCAATCAACATTGTCAAAAGCTTTCTCTAAGTCTACAAATGCTAGAAACATAGGTTTGCCTTTCCTTAATCTTTCTTCTAAGATAAATCGTAGGGTCAGTATTGCCTCACGTGTTCCAACATTTCTACGGAATCCAAACTGATCTTCCCCGAGGTCGGCTTCTATCAGTTTTTCCATTCGTCTGTAAAGAATTCGCGTTAGTATTTTGCAGCTGTGACTTACTAAACTGATAGTTCGGTAATTTTCACATCTGTCAACATCTGCTTACTTTGGGATTGGGGTTATTATATTCTTCTTGAAGTCTGAGGGTATTTCGCCTGTCTCATACATCTTGCTCACCAGATGCTAGAGTTTTGTCAAGACTGGCTCTCCCAAGGCTATCAGTAGTTCTAATGGAATGTTGTCTACTGCGGGGGCCTTGTTTCGACTCAGGTTTTTCAGTGCTCTGTCAAACTCTTCACGCAATATCACATCTCCCATTTCATCTTCATCTACATCCTCTTCCATTTCCATAATATTGTCCTCAAGTACATCACCCTTGTATAGACCCTCTATATACTCCTTCCACCTTTCTGCTTTCCATTCTTTGCTTAGAACTGGGTTTCCATCAAAGTTCTTGATATTCATGCAAGTGGTTCTCCTTTCTCCAAAGGTCTCTAATTTTCCTGTAGGCAGTATCTATCTTACCCCTCATTAGATAAGCCTCTACATCCTTACATTTGTCCTCTAGCCATCCCTGCTTAGCCATTTTGCACTTCCTGTCAATTTCATTTTTGAGACGTGTGTATTCCTTTTTGCCTGCTTCATTTACTGCATTTTTATATTTTCTCCTTTCATAAATTAAATTCAATATATCTTCTGTTACACAAGGGTTTCTACCAGCCCTCGTCTTTTTACCTATTTGATCCTTTGCTGCCTTCACTATTTCATCCCTCAAAGCTACCAATTCTTCTTCTACTATATTTCTTTCCCCCATTCCTGTCAATTGTTCCCTTATGCTCTCCCTGAAACTCTGTACAACCTCTGGTTTAGTCAGTTTATCCAGGTCCCATCTCCTTAAATTCCCACCTTTTTGCAGTTTCTTCAGTTTTAATCTACAGTTCATAACCAATAGATTGTGGTCAGAGTCCACATCTGCCCCTGGAAATGTCTTACAATTTAAAACCTGGTTCCTAAATCTCTGTCTTATCATTATATAATCTATCTGATACCTTTTAGTATCTCCAGGGTTCTTCCATGTATACAACCTTCTTTCATAATTCTTAAACCAAGTGTTAGCTATGATTAAGTTATGCTCTGCGCAAAAATCTACCAGACGGCTTCCTCTTTCATTTCTTAGCCCCAATCTATACACCTACTATGTTTCCTTCTCTCCCTTTTCTTACTCTTGAATTCGTCACCCATGACTATTAAATTTTCGTCTCCCTTCATTACCTGAATAATTTGTTTTATCTCATCATATATTTCATCAATTTCTTCGTCATCTGCAGAGCTAGTTGGCATATAAACTTGTACTACTGCAGTAGGCGTGGACTTCATGTCTATATCTTGGCCACAATAATGCGTTCACTATGCTGTTTGTAGTGGCTTACCCGTACTCCTATTTATTTATTCATTATTAAACCGACTCCTGCATTACCCCTACTTGATTTTGTGTTTATAACCCTGTATTCACCTGAACAGAAGTCTTGTTCCTCCTGCCACCGAACTTCACTAATTCCCACTATATCTAACTTTAACCTATCCGTTTCCCTTTTTAAATTTTCTAACCTACCTGCCCGATTAAGGGATCTGACATTCCGCCTTCCGATCCGTAGAATGCCAGTTTTCTTTCTCCTGATAACGACGTCCTCTTGAGTAGTCCCCACCCGGAGATCCGAATGGGGGACTATTTTACCTCCGGAATATTTCACCCAAGAGGACGCCATCATCATTTAATCATACAACAAAGCTGCATGCCCTCGGGAAAAATTACACCTGTAGTTTCCCCTTGCCTTCAGCCATTCGCAGTACCAGAACAGCAAGGCCATTTTGGTTAGTGTTACAAGACCAGATCAGTCAATCATCCAGACTGTTGCCCCTGCAACTACTGAAAAGGCTGCTGCCCCTCTTCAGGAACCACACGTTTGTCTCGCCTCTCAACAGATACCCCTCCGTTGTGGTTGCACCTTCGGTACGGCTATCTGTGTCGTTGAGGCACGCAAGCCTCCCCACCAACGGCAAGGTCCATGGTTCATGGTTTTTCGATTAAATTCACTATATCCTTCGTTTTTTTTTTTAAGGATTACTGCTGAACCTCATATTTTTGCCTATTTATCCTCTGGTTCTTTCACTGTTTCATCTCTTAAAGCTGCCTCTTCATCTTCTGGTGCATTCTTTTCACCTGATTCAGTCAGTTGTTGCCTAATGCTCCCTTTGAAACTCGGCAGCCTCTGATTCTTTCAATTTATCCGTATCCCACCTCTTAATTTCCTACTCTTCTGCAATTTTTTTTTTTTTTTTTTTCAATTTTAATCTGCTGTTCATAACTAATAAATTATTGCCAGTGTCAACATTTGCCCATGACAGTGGTTTGTAGGTTAAAATCTGATTTCGAAATCTCTGTCTTACCAGTATATAATGTGTCTGAAACTTATTGGTGTCTTTAGATCTTTTCCACATATACAACCTCCTTTTGGAAACAAACTGCCACAGACAGTGCAATTTACTCAAATTAATCACAGAACAAAACCACCATTTAACTCTGATGAATGCCTATACGCAAAAAAAAAAAAAAAAAAACCACTGAGGTTTGAAAACAGTTGATAATTCACAGTATATGGTGATAAACTCATACATATTACACTTAACACCATAAAACATGGAGACAGAAAAACGAAAGCATGGCTTACATTAAAATAACATAGAAAATCAGTAAGGTTGTTTATAAATAAAAAATAAATATCAGAAACAGATTAAGTGCTCCAGAAACAATACAAGAAACACATTTACTGCTTGATTTTTCAGTTTTTAAATATGCTAAACTTCCCCAATGTTTCTTATCCAGGTCTCTTACACAAGTAGACAAAAATACACTGAGCTGATGAAAGTCATGGGATACCTCCTAATATCGTGTTGGACCTCCTTTTGAACGGCGTAGTGTAGCAACTTGTTGGAAGTCCCCTGCAGAAATAATCGGACCTCTATAGTCGTTCATAATTGCAAAAGTGTTGCAGGTGTAGAGTTTTATGCATGAACTGACCTCTCAGTTATTTTCCATAAATGTTGGATGGGACTCACGTTGGGTGATCAGGGTGACCAAATCATTCATATGAATTGTCCAGAATGTTCTTTCAACCGATTGTAAACAGTTGCGACCTGGTGGCATGGTGCACTGCCGTCAATAAAACTTCCATTGTTGTTCGGGAACATGAAGTCCATGAATGGCTGCACAAGGTCTCCAAGTAATCAAACATAACCAGTCCATTCCATGTAAACACAGCCCGCGCTATTATGGAGCCACAACTAGCTTGCATAGTGCCTTGTTAACAAATTGGGTCCATGGCTTCGTTGGGTCTGCACCACACTTGAAACCTACAGTCACCTCTTACCAACTGAAACTGGGATTCATCTTACTGGACCATGGCTTTCCAGTTGTGCAGAGTCCAACCAATATGGTCATGAGCCCAGGAGAGGCATTGCAGGTAATGTTATGCAAAAGCACCTGCATCAGTCATCTGCTGTCATAGTCCATTAAAATCAAATTAAATAGCACTGTCCTAATGGATACATTCGTCTTGTGTCCCACATCAATTTCCACAGTTATTTGACATGTTGTTGCTTGTTTGTTAGCACTGACAACTCTATGGAAACCTGCTGCTCTCAGTCATTAAGTGAGGGCCGTTGGCCACTGCATTTCCCGTGGTGAGAGGTAATGTCTGAAATTTTGTATTCTTGGCACTCTTGATGCTTTGGATTCGCTAATGATTTCTGAAATGGAAAGTCCCATGCTTCTAGTGCCAACTACCATTCCGTGTTCAGAGTCTGTTAATTTCATTTGGACAGCCATAATCACATCAGAACTCTTGTCACATGAATCACCTGAGTGCAGATGACAGCTCTGTCCATGGAAAGTCCTTGTATATCTTGTGTACATGACACTGCCACCGTCTGTATACGTGCATATCGCTGTCCCATGACTTAATCATGCTTATACAGTGGAGTTATTTTCAGTTTATTGGGTACTTATTTGCAGATGTTGAGTGAGATATTATTTTAAAAAGTCAACAGCCGAAGCTGTCAGCTGTCTACCAGACTGAAGAGTGTGCCCCAAGTGTAACCTGCTGTGAATGTGTATTGAAAGTGTTGATTTCATTGTCTTCCCTAACAACAGCTAGGATACTTGCCACAGCATGGGAGATATCAAATGCATCACCCCAGCCTAAGCTCTTACAGCATCTGAAGAGTCTCAGAGGCTTATATTGGCTCCCCCTGCAACACATATAGGCCACCTAGATGTTATTGAACATCATATATTTCAACAAAAGTTAAGCAATGCAATACAGCAGATTACTGTTCTACACCTGAACGTAATCAATCCCATTCAGTCAGACATATGCACACACACATTACAAGATATACTGTGGATGCATGGTAATTGGCTCCTCTCTATGCATTCCACTCTAAAAGAGCCAGAATTCCTGAATGGAAAGGATTTATGCAGTCTGCCAGTAACATAGTTAATGTTGAGAGAAGCATAACAACTTTATGGTCACTCTTAATTCACTACCACTTTTCAATACACTGTCAATAAAAGTCTGCAGCTAGGTGCCACATTTACCAATTCAATACTTTTTGCAACATCATTGCATAGATCACTAACCGCATCACACTTATTAATTAAACAGCTGTCAGCCATTTTTTTATAGGAACATGTTTTATTTAAAAGCTCACTTAAAAATAAATACTCGCATAATAAACTGAAAATAACTCCACTATATGAAAATAACAAGCTCGATGAATTTTATCTATTCACATTAGGGAACTGAACAGGAAATACTGGGGAGGTATAGCTTGTTTGTTAACTGAAAAATGAGCGGCACTCATGGTCAGAGAATTCGCCTTTCCCAAAGAATGCTACAACTGACATATAACATGTCTAGATGACTGAGAACAAATTTCTCCTCTAGCATGTAGAAGAGTGTGCAGCGATGTACATAGAATCTGTCCATTTGTATTTTGTGTGTTAGTATTATCAGTAACTCATTCTGTATTCCACGTCAACTAGGGTTGCCAGGTTGTACGTTTTTCCTGTATTCTTACGTTTTTTACTGTTAATTTCCCTTATGTTTTTTATTTCCCCATACAGCACTTTCTTCTGTTTTTTTAGTATTTGGTGCTAAACTATCGCAAAACCCAACACAATTCTTCCCCAGTGTATATATTCACATTAATTTGGTTATATTTGTTATTATTACCGTTCAGATATAGATTTTAGGCTGGTCTACGTTTAAATTGGCACTTCTGACAATCACTCGATCGCATAATCGATAATGTTGTCGATATACTAATTTCCGATTCTGATGTGTACAACTACAGATGTTTGTAAACTAATAAACTTCGTTGCAGTGTTAATTTCTTGAATCCATACAGTCAAAAGTCTAGTTTTCTTAATTTACTTTTGTTCAAGAATTGTAATGAGTTCATCAGCGAAGAAGAAACGTGGCAAGCAACAGCAGTACAGTCAAGTGTACTTGTTAGGCATGGTTTAACGTCTGATAAACATGCTTTTTGTACGTTGTGCAGGAAGGAATTCAGCATTTCTCATGGTGGACAGTTTGATCTCAAGCAACACGCTCAGTACAAAGGACATCAGCTAAAGGAGAAAGCAAGTAGTCAAATCACAAAAGTTTCCAAATATTTTGTGAACTCTTAAGAAATCTGAAGCGAACGTTGTCATAGCTCGTGAGTTAGGACTTTTGTATCACACAGTCAGACACAACCTAAGTTATTCAAGTTTGGATTGTAGCAATAAACTGATGTCATGTATATTCACAGATTCAGAAACCGCTGTAAAACTTTCCTGTGGCAAGACGAAGGCAGAAATGTTGGTGAAAAACATATTAGCATCTAAAAGTGTCAGTGATGTTGTTAATATTCTAAAATCTCCTTAAAATAGTAAGTTTTTCTCAGTAGCAACAGACGCTTTGATTAGAGGCAACAGAAAGATGTTCCCAATTTGTATAAGATACTTCGAACCTTTAGTAGGTGCACAGAACAAACTGTTGACATCTATTGAACAGCCTGATGAAACTTCAAATGCAGTGGCAAAGTTAATTGTTGATAATCTGGAGAGCCATTCACTAAATATTAATAATTTAACTGCATATAGTGCTGATAATGCTAATGTGAAATTTGGCAAGAAACAATCTGTTTATCAATTACTGCTTTCCATGAATTCCAACCTGCAGAAAGACAGTTGTTCAAATCACATGGTTCATAATGCGATGAAGCATGCTATGGAAGAGCTGGAAATGGATGTAGAGAATCTTGTTTTGAAGATCTATAATCATTTCTCAGTATCAGCTAAAAGGCGTGAGGAACTGAAATCATTTTTTTAATTTATGGATTTTGAGTGGTCTGAGATATTAAGGCATGTGCCCACAAGATGGCTGCCCTTAACTCTTGCCATTAACAGATTGATTGAGTGCTGGCCAGCTATAAAGAGCTATTTCAGGAGCATTGATGCCTGTCCAAAGCAACTTGCATCAGTATTTTTAGCTGAAGACCCAGTGAAAGGAATTATTCCTGGAATTTACTTGCATTTTGTGTCAAATATTGGAGGTCAAATGCAAACAGTACCCAAACACCTGGAGAAAAGGGAGCTAAGCATCATTGAATCACATAAGTCTTGCATGATGTATAAGAAGATTACACAAAGAAAGAAGGATAAATTCTATGAGAGTGAAACCAAGAAATTAATGGGAGAGATTTCATCAACATCTCTTAATAAGATTTCGTGTGAATTTGATTCTTTCTTTCACACATTGTTGAAATATCTTGATAACCATTATGACTCCTCAGCTAGTAACAAGTATTCAAGGTTGGAACCTCTTTCTTTGAATGGGGAATTACAATAGTGTGATTTTGAACTTGCAGTGGAAACAATCTACAAGATAGGATCTACAAGATAGGATCTACAAGATAGGAACTACAAGATAGGATCTACAAGATAGGATCTACAAGATAGGATCTACAAGATAGGATCTACAAGATAGGATCTACAAGATAGGATCTACAAGATAGGATCTACAAGATAGGATCAACCTGGATCAGCTATATGAAGAATTTTGTGAAGTGAATGATAACTTTACTAACTGTATCACTAAGGATAGTGATGTTGCATCCAAGTGGGTAAAATTCTTCACAATAGTGCCTCAACAAAAAGTGACAAATATATCTCGGCTCATGTGTTTTATACTAAGCATACCAGGTTCAAATGCATTTGTGGAACGAGTGTTTTCGATGAAGTGGACTGATGTTGGGAACAGGTGTTCACCAGAACTTATAAAATCAGAGCTTCAAATAGTAATAAATTTTGACATGTCCTGCAAAGATTTTTTTAACCAGCTAAAGAATGACAGTACATTCCTACATAAAGCTAAATCAGTTTCAAAATACCATAGTGATATGAAGGAATAGAGCTTAAGATATAAATGTGAGCTATTGTTTGATTGAAAATGGCATTTAATAAAAATATGAATGCACTAGCCATTAGAAAATATGGCCATGAAAAATCTTCCTTTTTTTTGTGAAGAAAGTGGCAACACTAATGTCAACTCACCATGTGAAAAAAAAACACATCCGGGCATGTATATGCACTGCGTCACCCGTGATTCGTAAGACAAGCGGCGGAAGAGTCCGTGTAACCGTATGAAACCCCTTGAAGTTGCTTTTTGTGACATAGTGGACTGGAGAGAGTGAGGACTTGCTGCTCACAACACCGAGCAAGGTGGCGCAGTGGTTAGCACACTGGACTTGCATTCGGGAGGACGACAGTTCAATCCTGTCTCCGGTCATCCTAATTTAAGTTTTCCGTGATTTCCCTAAATCGCTTCAGGCAAATGCTGGGATGGTTCCTTTGAAAGGGCATGGCTGATTTCCTTCCCTCACCCGAGCTTGCACCCCGCCTATAATGACTTCGTTGTCGACGGGACGTTAAACGCTAATCTCCTCCTCCTCCTCCTCCTCCTCCTCCTCCTTGCTGCTCACTCTTCAGTTTATAAACCTATGATAGAGGGAAATGCAAAACCACAAACAGGTGACCCACAGAATACAATTTATCCCTTAATAAGGTTCTACGGCACTTAGCTGTGGTTCCACATTTGATATTTGTTCTCAGCCCATTGCATTTAACTATAACAAATAATTCCATATCATTAAAGCAATATTTTTGATAATCTGTGATTTTTCCATCCTCTGCAATGCAGAAGCTATTACTCCCAGAGAAAAAAGTTTCATTTTGTACTAGGAAACAATTTTTGCTAGGAGTAGTGGCATTAGTTATTAAAGAAAAACATCAAATGTGACCATTGAACTACTCATACCCATGTTTGTATCCCACCAGTCAGTTTTTTTAATAAGTTCTTCATGGCACTACCTTCTATCACAATAACTACACAGATTTTTTTCCCCTTTCGGTCTTTTTTGGGTCTTCTTTGACTGGGCTATTCTAGTTTGTACAAGTATTATGTTTTAGTTTGGTCGTAACTTGCTGCTTATTGAACTCTCTGCTGTTTCAGTGTCAGCTATTAGCTAACACACTCTACTGTAACTCCCACGTTCTCTTCTTTTTATCCCCCCTCTCCCCCCCCCCCCCCCCCTCTCTCTCTCTCTCTCTCTCTCTCTCTCTCTCTCTCTCTCTCTCTCTCTCTCTGTTTCTCAGATTTTGCCCTTAATGTACTGCCAATAAAGCCTCAACAGTGTTTTTTTTTCCCCCCAGCTCCCCTTCCTTTTCCTTCTTGCTCCCAATAAAAGTTTGTACCAATTAAGCTCTTGTATTCTGAATGTTAATCTTGTTTTTTACTTTTTGTATATTCATTTTTGATTATTATTGATTATTAATTCTTTTTAGTCATTAACTGTATGTGTTCCTGTTTCTATCCACCAGGATTTTATTCGACAACTGTATCTGGAATATAGAATTGTTCCAAATACAGATCCTCCAAAGCATGAATTTGCTCTTGGAAAGCGGGCAGAGTTAGAAGTTTCATATCGTGGCCTCTTGGAATTCATGAGCTCTGTATGTGGTATATTTTGTTTATAAAAACTTTATTTATGTAGCAAACTTTTTTAAAACATAATCCGAGACAGGGCTGCCTACTTATCAGTTGTTGAGACAGGTACATGGAGCATTCCAAGTCATATCGTCTGATTTCGGAACATTTTCCTGCTTGACCATCATGGATTTCGATGGTATTTTATGTGAATATTTACTCATGTCTCCAGTGAACATTGGTGAAGTTTAACATTCATCAAAGCAAGACTACTGACCAAGATATAGTCACTTTTTTGACTCTATGTGCAACTTTGGACAGAACGAACGTGAATGAAAAGATTTTTTACAAGCCTTATTTAGCTACAAAATTTTAGTCAAAATCGTCCAAAAAATTTTCAAAGTTGGACATCTTATGTCTCAGGGATTAAAGGCCTGACAGGCTTGAAACTTGGCCTGTAGTAACCTAACAACATAAGGCTCTCAAATATTAAGTTTCATTTATGTACCACTGTACAGTACTGAATAAATTAAGTGCAGAGTTCAAGATTCCATAAAAAGATAAAAAAGGTGGTATTTTTTACCTGATTTATGTGTGTTAGATTCTCCAGTGCGGGCCAACAATGTTAGGTAATTTGAGAGTGTGAAAATTGTGGCAAAAAAGTAAACTTAATACAAATAGGTCAGAAGCACAAGCAAGTCGAGTACAAAAGTTCATTCACATGCTACTTTCTAATAGTCTACAAATTGTCGATAAGATGACAATTTTTGTTGAAAGGGGAAAATAGAGTATATTTGACACTTCTTTTATAAATATCATTTCCTGTTCAGGCTTCAAACCCAGTCTCATTCAAAAAAATGTGTTTGAGGTTCCTCACCCCTCCAGAAGGATTTAATTTCCAAACTGGACTTACAATGCTACATAAACTGAGGCAAAGCAGCTGGAAAGATTATGCTGTGAATGAAGTTTTAATTTCATCTTCTTCTATCCTGTTGATTAAATGTGTGATAAACATATACAAAACAACTTAACAATATTAGGTTTTCCACTGTAAAATATAATTCACACACTGCTTTCCATGTTCTATAAAACCAGTTCAAACTTTATTTCTGTAAAAATTACAAAAAAGGATCACATCCAGTCTACTTGTAGAAAATCTGATTTTCGTAACTGATTTGAAACTAATCGCCATTGGAAAGAGTATATTTTTAAGAATGCAGAAAATCACATTCAATTTTCCAATGTGCACTACCAATACCTGAAAATGACAGATGAATTTTAGGGAATATTCCACAACAATGGGCTACATTTCAACAACCTGTTGACTGTGTTTAGTTGCATGTATTTTTTTCATTTGTGCATTGACAAGTAATATCTCACTATATTGTGTTGGTCCATGGTTTGAGTACTATAGGCACTTCTCCACTGAAAAGTCTGAGGTTAACTGCTAGAGATAGACCTAAGTATATAAAAAGGAAAATTGAACACGTGAAGAATCTGATTACAGACAAAATCTTGTATGCTGCCGGATTTTCTGCGTGAGAGGGGCAACAAAGCCAATTTGAAAAGGATGTTGCCACTTACGTAAAGATTATATTGAAGAACTAAGAAAGGAAACTGATACTTCCAACAAGCCAAGAGAACTAGTGCTACAGACTGTGGTCCCAAAAAGTTGGTCAGTACAGGAAATAGTAGCAAATTATGGCATTGCAGAGCACATTTCAAATCAACATGAAAAAAGGAGAATGGCTTTTATGCTGTTTAGTACAGTATGGTACAAACAGCTCTTTCAGATTAAACAAAAGCAAACACTTTTGTATCTGTATTTGGAAACATTTAACCAAACTGAGACATTTTCTTTTTTACCTGAACACATCCTACTGAATTCTTTGTCTTCCTAAATGTTTACAGCTTTATCATCTTTAATCTTTGCCATCTTTCACTTGTGGTATACATGCGAAAGTTGGCAAAGCTCTGGTGAAATAGCATGTGGTATACATGTTAAAGTTGGCAAAACCCTGGCACAATTGGTCATCAATAGAGTTGAAGACTTTTATGAAGACGATGAATTCGGCAGGATACGTCCAGGTAAAAAAGATAGTGTGTCATTTCAGCTAAGTGGTTCCAAATAAAGATACAAAAGTGATTGCTGTTGCTTAATCTGAAGGAGCTATTCGCAGTGTACCATAATAAATATGGAGCTGAAGTTGGCTTTTCAAAATTTTGTGACCTCCGACCCATGTGCTCCGCACCATTGGTGGTTCTGGTACACATTCTGTTTGCATCTGCACTATACACCAGAATGTGAAGCTCATGCACCAAGATGCTAATATCAAATATGACTAAAAACAACTGACAGAAAGACCATATGTAGTGTGAATTCGAAGGATTGTGTGTTACAAAGATGGGAGAATTATCCTGGTGGATAAGCACACTTTGGAAAAAAATGTTTAATGACTGGGATCGGGAAGGATCAATAGAAATCAAACAGTGTGTCCACACTGACCATGAGACATTGGTAACAAGTGTATTAATGGTTGAAAACATCATTGAAAAACTTGCCATCAAATTTTGGAAGTTGACTAGTCACCATTAATAGCAAAAACACCAATCAATATTTGAAGTTGTTGAAGTGTGACTTAAGAGAAAATGAATTGATTGCTCTGTTGGACTTTGCTGAAAGTTAGTTGCTTGTTGTCCAAAATGCTGCTCAGGGATTTCGTTGGGGAAATTTGCAAGCTGCATATTTTGTTGTCAATGGGGGCATGTTGTGAACTGTTAGTTGTTAAATTATTTCAGATCACTTGCAACATGATATAATATCTGTACATGCATTTATTTGAAAATTGACAGACTTTAAATTGAAGAGAGCAAAAAGTTTCAAGAAGACAGATGATGAGAAAGCAGCACAGTTGGAGATACAAAAAAGCTTCATGAATTTCAGCCAGTTGATTCCACCTCAGTTTATATCAGCAAAGTTTCTAGGGACACAAATTTTGTTGCCAGAGTATTCAGTGCAGACATGCTAAGTCTGGAATTGACGGAGTTGTTACCTGGCCATTACATTGCCTGTGTATTGGAAACGAATGCTGGATTGGCAACATTATTGACATATCAACGCAACAAAATGATGCACTGGTGAAATTTACACATTCTAATTTTACTGGCCCGGAAGATAGGATACTTGTTGGGTACCAAAACACCACCTCATTTCTATGCTCTAGCTCCTTCAGTATCATAATCTGGCTGACAGTATCAGTTTAAAGAAAACCAACTCCAGAAAGTGGCTCAGAAATTTCAAAAAATGTAAACAACAATGCTGAGGAGTTTGAAATAAAAATTGATATTTCCTTTTACTTGCTGCCTATGTGAGGTATACCGTCAGATCTGAGAATCGGAGAAAATGTATTAGCAGATGGCTTTGTAAGCAGACGGGTATCATCACAAGGCTTTGGAACCTAAATTAAGAAACCAGATTGCAGGCTTGGGAAGTGGAAGTGGAACAGGCACGTAATGATTGTATTAGGGAAGGCAAATGGCTGACATCGGTTTATTGGGAGAATTTTAGAAAAGTGTGGTTTATCTATTAAGGAGACAGCATATGGGACACTAATGTGACCCGTTCCTGAGTACTGTTAAATTATTTGAAGCAGTCCAGAGATGAGTTGCTCTATGTGTTGCCAATGGATTCAAACAATATGCAAGTATTACAGAGATGTTGTGAGAACTTGAATGGAAATCCTTGGAGGGAAGTCGGGGTTCTTTACAAGGAACATGTAACAACCATGAAGGTATAAGACGAGAGATAATGGCTTGTACATAGACATAGATATAGTTATTTTCCCTCATTCTGTTTGCGAGTGGAACAGGAAAGGAAAACACTAGTAGTGGCACAGGTGTGTCATACACTGTGTGAAGGCATGTAGAGTATGTATGTAGAATTATAAGAAATCCATCCATAGCTGGTATTGCCCAGCTATCGAGCGTTACCCGTATGGAGTTGCTGGTTCATGTTCTTGAACTGATAGTGTCAATGTTACCATGGACCAAAGCAGTATAGTGAGGTATTACTTGTCATTTTAAAAGTAAAAACCTTGTGCAACAAAATACAGAGAACAATTTACTGCAATGTATGTACACTGTTGCCCTGGTACATTCCCTCAGATTTGTCCATTGTTTCAGGTCTTTGTTTGCACATATTGGAAAATTGAATGCGATATTATAAATTCTTGAAAACATGCTCATTCCCACTGTGATTAGTTTGAAATCAGTTGTGGAAAACAGATTTTCAAAAAATAGAGTGAATGTGATCTATTTTTATAATTTTTATGAAAAACAAGTGTGAACTCATTGTGTAGAAATTTATAAAGCAATACGTGAATGACATTTCATATTAGAGAACCTTGTGTCCAAAGTTTCAGGTTTATCACGCCTTTAATAAATGAGATATAAGAAGCCAAAGTTAAAACATTATTTGCAGTGCGATTTTTCTGGCTACTGTACATCGTACATTGTTGGCCCTTTGGCAATTAATCCCATTTAACAGAAAATGCTATTTGTAAAAGAAGTGTGAAATATACCTTATTTGCCCATTTTCACAAAAATCATAATCATTTTGACAAATTTGTAGATTGTTGGAAAACAGTAGGTGAATGAGATTTTGTATTCCAAATCCTTGTGCTACCCACCTAGTGTCTATTAATTTACATGTTCAGCAAGCATTTATTCTAAGAGGTTTAAGAATCTGAAGTTTACATTTTTGTTGCACCACAATTTTTACGTCTTACTTTGGTTCAAATTATGTGGCATTTTTACCCCACATTGGATAATCAAATGCACTTTTTTGTGGTTAAAACCAAATCCTTTCCAGTGAGCCCAATTTGGAAAGTTATAGCTTTTTGCTAAATTGGTTCATAAATACCGCATATTTTTTTTAGCCTTTTACGAAATCTTCAACTTTGCACTTAATTTGTTCAGTACCATAAAGCAGTACATAACTGAAACTTTGTATTTGAGAAACTTGTGTTGTTAGCTTACCACATGCCAAGTTTCATGTTCATCATACTTTTTCTCTGAGATATAAGAACCTACACCCAGAAATTTATTCATATGATTTTGCCTAAAATTTTCTGGCTGAAAGTGGCTTGTAAAATTTCTTTTAGTTATTATTCTTAAGAAAACACGCAAAGTTGTACAAAAAATCATATTTCATTTCTTTCAACAAAATATTGCCTGAGGTATAACAGCTCAAGATTGCCATAAACTCACGTTCACTCTTTGCGAAGTCGTGCGTGGAGTCAAACAAGTGACTATATCTTGGTCGGTATCGTTTCTAAGAATGTTAAATTTTACCAATGTTCATTGGGGACATGTGTGAATGTTCACATAATATTTCAACAAAATCTATTATTGCTGAAACACAAACAAAATGAAAACAGAAATAAAAATAGCTGAATCTTGTAAATTCACCACATTTCTCTAATTTGTGTTGTCAAACTTTCTCCAGTTGTTCCTGTTTCAGCAACTGTTTAGTAGATCAACTGCTGTCTTACAATAAGTGATCTGATCTGCCTTTCATCAAGTAACTTTTTTTTCCCTTAATCATAGTTCACTTTCTGTAAAATCTACATCCAAAATTTTACTTGAAAATAAGTATCAAAAAGTACTTTTAAGAAAATAATGAAAATTTTTGTTTACTGGTTTGGCATGTGCAGTAAAGGGATGGATACTCAGAATGTGGTTAGGTAACTTATTTTGACAAGCATAAAGCACATGATGATTAGTGAAATCCAATAGACTTGCTAGAAGTGTAGTGCTCCTTAAAGAGGAATGTTTCATTCGCAGTGTGTTAAAATAGAACCTAACAGGAGTTTTTTGTGACTCTGTCTCTTAGTTTCTGTTTAGTCCTTCTGACTAAGGTTTGAATCTCAAAAAGATTCTTTATATTCTATCTTGCATACAGATAAGGAAGAAATTTGTAGACTTGGTGCAGCTTGCAATGGTGATCTACAAGGACCACCAACTGAAATCATAATAAACAGGAAACACTCGTGAAGATTATGTGATGTACAAGATGGTGGTTAAACTTTAAGGTGAACATTTGAATAAATCAGCTCTGATTCAAGTAGCTGGTAGTATGGACAACAGCCATTACAGCATTAAAGCCAGTGACTACCCTATCTTCAAGGTCTCCATGATACCTTTCAAGATAAAAAGGACCACATGTAGCCTGAGCTCTTCTGACTTATTTCCATGCAGGTGGTGTCCAACTATTGTCGTGACCAGCATATACTTTTATCATCTCACCCATTGAAAACATCTACAATTTATGAATTTGGGCATAGAGTTGAAGCAATGTGGAATGATTTACCTAAATCTATAATAGAAGTTCATTTCAGTTTGCTATCTAACTGGGTGGCAGCTCTTCCCATGAAATTGCACACACTGTAAAGCTGCAGATCACCAACAGATTGAGTCATATATTCTTCCTACTATGCTGTATATGCACGATAACAAATTTTTTTATTTCTTGTCCTTCCTGGCAATGCCGTTTTAACGACTAACAGTGTAATATCATTCTATTTATACTAATAAAAATTTAGCTGATATAGAAACCAACAATTGCAGAAACAGTATTAATATTTTGAAGTAAAAAGCAACCATTAGTGTTAGAATATTAAAACTACAGGTGCTCACAAGGAAAAGGTGGGGGGGGGGGGGGGGGGGTTGAGAGGGAGGGGCACTTGTCCCTTTTGTAATATGACAATATCTAATTTTTATTCATTCCAAAATTCACGTATTTCTGGTAATGATAGTCTGTGAGTCTACTAAACCACAGATCTAGCAGTTTTGAGATCTGCAGGAAATAGGCTTTAGCAGTCACTGTACACATTGAGTTTATTTGATTGTCATGCTGTTCACAAAAAATTATGCCAGTTTGTCTGTATGGCAGTAGTTTATGACTGCTCCAGAGGTATATATGAGCCTTCACAATAGTGCTTCTGACCTCTCCTGTGTCACTTCCTTGTATAGTTCTTACTGAGTTGCAGAAAAAAAAAAAACTTGTCGGACACTGGGTCATGTAGATTTCAGTGTCAGTTTCCAGCACAACACGAATATTACTTCAGTACGCCTGCCAGACGTCTGTACCCGATTTGCATAAGGATATTCCCCCTCTCCCCGCCCCTCTGCACAACTTAGTCTAATTGTAGTTCACCAATTTCTGTGAACAAAGGAAAACTGTGACAATTGCTGAGTGTTCATTCATTTTACATGGGAGAGCTATTGTTGGTTCAAGAACAATAGCCGTGCTGTAATGCGTGTGTCTACATCTATAGAGCTATGGAGTCATAAGCAACAGTCAAGAACAGAGGAAAAACAGCAAAATTCCAAGTTCAAAAGAATGTACTGTCCAGGAACGGGGAAGTTCTCATACTTTATGGGTTGCAGCACATCACAATATGCATTAATAGAGCTACAAATGCTATAGTCCAGTTGACATGGTTGCATAATAATATATAAAGCTGGGGAGACAAGAAACATTTGGTTTGTTCGCAGCCTGTTAAGGGGCCCCTCACACACTCAAGATTTATTGTACAATAATATTGACTGACTGAGAGAGGTATTAACAGTTACAGTTTGTGCAATATATTGAAGGAGACTGCAGAGCATTAAAAATATTGGCACTCACTCAATATATTTTATTGTGTAAGAGTGATATTGCGCAGTACACAGCATTTGCTGCTGACGTTTTGTGACATATACACATGTAAACGACTGATAGTGACATCATGTGAATATGAATAGATCAGGAAAGACAGATGTAACGAACCATCTGTTGAAGTGCATTCAGTTGGGTTGTATGTTTACATATTTTATACTTGTTCAGTAATTAGCTATAGAAACACTCCACAAAAATGTTTAACTCCAGGCAAACAACATTGCAACTGCTTATTTGTTTGTTCCGGAAACTTGAATTATTTGTTGCAGAAATACATAACAGCACAATCTATCTACCCTTTACCATAAAGTATATTATTCTTTTCATATTTATAGATCACTTCCAGCCTTGTGGAAAGTAAAATCCTATGAGTATATGACCAGTATATTTTCTGTTCATGTAAGGTGCAACAGTGTTCACTAATCAGTTGAAACATTCCTTGTTCATCCTTAACAAATTCCAATAGTCATCCAGTTATTCTGCAAGTTCTTTTAGCATGTTAGTATGACAGTATGTAGAACACATTCCAGTTCCACTTTTTTGCCAGTCAGCGCTTCCCCTTATTTGTGTTTCTGCAGCATGTAGTGATTGCAGTTGCAATACGTTCGTTTGCTGACATGTTCGCTATGAAGGCAGATGTGTTCTGGGCACAAATATGGAGCCATAATATTGCAGTGTTCTTGGTCTTGCACTTTCATGCAATATATTGACACCATAGTAGTGCATATTAAATATTGAACATGTGATGAGTGCCCCTTTAAGTCGGTCTACCAGCCAGTTTGAGGATGGTGTGAGTTTCCTGCATTCACTTAGTCTCTGTGTTACTGTTTATCCAAACAAGCCAAAAAATATAGTTTTCAGAACACATTTCATTTAACTTAAGTCATCCTAATCTACATGAAGTAATAGAAGACATGAAAACAATGCAATAACCATTGTCAGATGTCAAGGTTTGCAAGCAATCAGCAAGGAAAATAAGGGAGAAGCTACCACTCTCCTATATCGGACTGTTGTGTGGACTGTAGATAAATGTAACAGGAAGCAGTATTCACTTAGCTCGTGAACTCTTGCTCCTTTTTAAGTAAAATCTCATACACAAATACGTTTAACCACACAGACGACCAAATGTATACTCCTGCAGTCATGGCAATTATTGATGTTCAGTTATTGGAAGTAATTGCCTAGGTTAACGGTGGTGAGGAGAGGGTGTTGGGACAGAGGCAAGTCTTTTGGCAGATGATTCAGTGGCACATGGGGGGGGGGGGGGGGGGCACATGGGAGTGGGAAGGGGGGTCAGATGGGAAAAGGTAAGATGAGGCAGGGGGTGGTTTAGGCCAGGCGTAGTGCAAAAGTGCTAGAGAGATGATTCCCACCTGCATAGTTCAGAGAAACTTGTGCTGGAATGAAGTATCTAAATTGCCTGCCTGGTGAAGCAGTCCTTTGTGTTGTGGTTTGTAGCATGTACGGTGACTGGATGGTCAAGTTTGGCAGTGGCCATTCACGATTGGATAATTGTTAATTGTTATGCCCACATAGAATGCTGTGCAATAATTGCAGCGAAGCTGATATATAACCTGGCTGTTTTCATATGTGGTTCGTCCTTTTACTGTGTAGGAAATATCTGTGACTGGACTATAGGGATGTGGTGGGTGGGTGGGTGGGTGCATGGGACCATGGGACAGGTCTTGCACCTGGACCAACCATAAGGGAATGGCCCATCGGATGCAGGATTGGGAGTAGGATTGGAATAGCGAAGGAAAAGGATATTATTTTGGTAGGGTGGATGGCTGAAACTACTTTGGGTGATGTGGGTAGGATTTTGTAAGCAATCAAAGTGTTGTGTATAGCAGTAAATTTGAATAAAATTGTTGTAGATGGCATCAAAGTTGAATAAGAAAAAGTGTCTGTCTGGCCAATTAGTTGATTCCACAAAATAATTGTTCTATAACTTTAAGCCCCTAACCCCTACTTGCAGCTTCATGAATAATAAATAGTAATTCAGGTTAAAGTCACTATTCGGAGGACCTCTGAATGTGTGGTTGGATTCCTAAGAGTTGCTTATGCTAAAGTCTATAGGCCAACCAATGTGTTTGTCATATACCTAAAAAAAAAAAAAAAAAGTAGTCACAAAGTTCAAATAAGTGCAGGCAGGAATTTGCATTGAAAAATAATGCTCACTACGCACAAGTGTTTTGAAGATTTAACAAAAATGGGTTTATTCAGTTTACTGTTACACTTATCACAGGTTAATAATTATTTTATAATTGAATTAGTGAATATCTGAGTGAGAGGTTATATCAGGGCCGGCCATGGCTTGCCAAACTTCACCCATGCAGGGTGTGCAGACCGCACGTAGGCCCAAGGCTTGGGCTTTCTCAGTTTTCCTTGGCTCTTCTTGGAAGTACCCAGAACAACACGACTTGTCATTGAGTATTGTGGCGTGGCATTTTCAGTCAGTGCTGTTCTCTTCACTTTGGCAGACTCGTGGTGTCAGCACTATTTAGCCTTCGCTGTTTGTTCATGCTATGAAGGACGTTCAGCGTTCAGTGGCTATTTGCACAAAAAGAGGCAGTGTAGCAATCTACTGTCACAAGCTTTTAAAAATTAATGGAAATGACAGAAGAGAGGGATGAAAATTCTCTCAGTATACAGGGTGAACGTTAACAAAGCTGACAAACTGCAGGGCCAGATTCATGACTGGAAATGGAGAAAGAAAGCTCCTATGGAAATGGGTTCGAAAATGCATTGTTGCCATGGTAGATGACGCTGATGAATGACATTTCCTCTGACCACGTGCTGTGTGTTCCTTATGTATTGCAGGATGTGTGACTGACACAGCATATTGAAAGCAGCAGAATGGTCTGGTAATCATGTTGGGAACAAGCTGAGATGGTGTTCGTTTACGGCCAAGCAGATGGGAACAGTCAAGAGGCAACACTGCTATGTAAAAACAAGTACCCTCACAGGCAACCACATTACACAGCATTTCAAGCCCTTTTTAGGTATTTGTATGATTACACATGTTCATAAGACATTTTTTCCTCTGTTTCCAGTCAGGGGTGCCTGCAGTTTGTTGGTTGTATTCAAGTTCACCCTGTATGTTATCGCACAGATGATGGGTAATGCAGAGTTGCTATGAAATGATATTAGACTACAATCCAGAAAGAGTTGAAAGGTTTAATTGGCAATTAAAGAACAACATCTTAAAATGATCGACAGATGGGATTCATTGTTCTGTCATCAAGAAGCACTTTGTGGTAAATTTGCAGACATGGAGCATGTGAAGAAATTGGTGGTATGGATAGTAAAATTTCTGTAGTCACATGCATTATTCCATTGTCAGTTGCAACCATTCTCAATGGAACTGAATGAAGATTGTAGAGACTTTATATATTACTGCAAAGTACATCAGTTAAGTCGAGGTGCTTGCCTGGAATGATTTTCAGATTTTACACCTGCTGTTGTTGAATTTTAAAAGAACTGCAGATATGAAAATTAGAACATTCGGAACAGATTGCAGACCTCACATTTTAAGTAGATTTGACTGCATACTGCCCACAGTAAGATATTGCAAGGTGAAAAACAACTTCTTGTTCATTCAATGGGGATGCAGTTAAAAGAAAAATTGCATTTACAAGTGGCACATTCTGATAAACACAGTCCAGTTCCTAAGCTCACTGGTGTTGAAGAAAACAAAAAGTTTGAAGAATTCATTGTGGCCTTAAAATAATTAAAAGGATAGTTTCCTAAATACTTTGAGGACGTGTGTTCTTATATTTTCCCGGCAAATGAGATGCTTGAAGGTCTCTCTGGCATGCAGCCGGGTTGACTGATCGTTGTAGAATGAATTTTTGACGGCATAACGTGCCATCATCATCAGGTTACTCCTGTTGACTGACATCCTAGGCCGGCGGGTGGTGTGGTATATATACCTGTTACCTCTCCCCTCCACTGACTCTGCGTATGGACCGAGGGATGTGCAGGCCGTGGTGGTGGGGGTAGCTCGTGCTGACGAGGTGACTGATGGGCGTTAGTACGCATGCCGCCTTTGGCGGGTGTGGTGCCCCGTTTCCGCTGCTCCTGCAGAACTTTTATTGCTGGAATCCACACTTGGCTGAGTTGAAATCCGTTGTCCTTGTTAATAAGTTTCTCGTGCAGCCGGATTTCAACATCTGAACTCTATCCTTCCCCAAATTCAGTTCACCGTGGAGGTGGAGAAAAACAGGCAGCTACCATTCTTGGGTGTTCTGGTACGGAAAAAACATGCCCAAGAGACGTTCAAGTACTTTGAGGACATTGTCAACCTTACATCGGTTTTCGGGGTGTTTTCAAGACCAGTTGCAGTTTCACTTGAAAGTGCTCCTGTGCAAGTGCAGATGTAACTGATTAATCTGGAAGGTAATTCCCATTTTAGAGACAAATTCCTTTAACATTACAACTGTTCAGACCATCAAGTTGATTTCCTCGTGTAGGGTTTGCATGTGTCTGTAAAGAGGTTGCAGAAGTTTCTATTCTCTACCGCTCCCCCTAGTGCAGTGGAAGTTATTCCTTGATATCTCAACAGATGTCCTATCTTCCTGTCCATCTTTTTTTCAGTGTTGTTTTGCATGTATTCCTTTCTTTGCTGATTCTGTGGAGGTCGTCCTCATTCCTTACCTTATCAGTCTGTCTGTTTTTCCCATTTGTCTGTAGCATCACATCTTAAATGCTTTGATTCTCTTCTGTCCTTTGATTCTCTTCCATCCCGCTTTCCCCACTGTCCATATTCTTCGAAATTTCTTCCTCAAATTACAGCCTATGTTTGATATTAGTAGACTTCTTTTGGCGAGGAAGGCCCTTTTTACTAATGCCAGTCTCCTTTTTATGCTCTCCTTGCTCCATCCAGCAAAAGCTGCCTAGGTAGCAGAAGTCCTTGACTTCACCTGCTTCATTATCACCAAGTCTGAGATTAAATTTCATGTTTTTTTCATTTCTGTTGCTCCTCATTACTTTCATCTTTCTTTGAATTACTCTCAGTGTATATTCTGTACTCATTAGACTGTTCAGTCCATTCAATATATCCTGTAATTCTTCTTCACTGTCATTGACAATAGCAATGTCATCTGAGACTCTAATCATTGATATCCTTTCACCTTGAGTTTTAATCCCACTCTTGAACCTGTCTTATATTTTCGCCATAGCTTCTTCAATGTATGGTTCGAACACTAGCGGTAAAAGATTACATCCCTGTCTTACACCCTTTTTAATCCGAGCACTTTGTTCTTGATCTTCCAGTAGATTAGATTAGATTAGATTAATACTAGTTCCATGGATCATGAATACGATATTTCGTAATGATGTGGAACGAGTCGAATTTTCTAATACATGACATAATTAGGTTAATTTAACAACATACTTAAGTTAATATAACAACTTTATTTTTTTGTGTTTTTTGTTTTTCTTTATTTTTTAAATATTTTTTTTCTTTTTTTTCTTAATTTATATCTTAAAATTCCTCTATGGACTAGAAGGAGTTGTCATTCAGAAATTCTTTTAATTTCTTCTTAAATACTTGTTGGTTATCTGTCAGACTTTTGATACTATTTGGTAAGTGACCAAAGACTTTAGTGCCAGTATAATTCACCCTTTCTGTGCCAAAGTTAGATTTAATCTTGAATAGTGAAGATCATCCTTTCTCCTAGTATTGTAGTTATGCACACTGCTATTACTTTTGAATTGGGTTTGGTTGTTAATAACAAATTTCATAAGAGAGTGTATATACTGAGAAGCTACTGTGAATATCCCTAGATCCTTAAATAAATGTCTGCAGGATGATCTTGGGTGGACTCCAGCTATTATTCTGATTATACGCTTTTGTGCAATAAATACTTTATTCCTCAGTGATGAATTCCCCCAAAATATGATGCCATATGAAAGCAATGAGTGAAAATAGGCGTAGTAAGCTAATTTACTAAGATGTTTATCACCAAAGTTTGCAATGACCCTTATTGCATAAGTAGCTGAACTCAAACGTTTCAGCAGATCATCAATGTGTTTCTTCCAATTTAATCTCTCATCAATGGACACACCCAAAAATTTGGAATATTCTACCTTAGCTATATGCTTCTGATTAAGGTCTATATTTATTAATGGCGTCATACCGTTCCCTGTACGGAACTGTATGTACTGTGTTTTATCAAAATTCAGTGAGAGTCTGTTTACAAGGAACCACTTAGTAATTTTCTGAAAGACAGTATTGACAATTTCATCAGTTAATTCTTGTTTGTCAGGTGTGATTACTATACTTGTATCATCAGCAAAGAGAACTAACTTTGCCTCTTCATGAATATAGAATGGCAAGTCATTAATATATAATAAGAACAACAAAGGACCCAAGACTGACCCTTGTGGAGCCCCATTCTTGATAGTTCCCCAGTTTGAGGAATGTGCTGATCTTTGCATGTTACGAGAACTACGTATTTCAACTTTCTGCACTCTTCCAGTTAGGTACGAATTAAACCAGTTGTGCACTGTCCCACTCATGCCACAATACTTGAGCTTGTCTAGCAGACTTTCATGATTTACACAATCAAAAGCCTTTGAGAGATCACAAAAAATCCCAATGGGTGGTGTTCGGTTATTCAGATCATTCAAAATTTGACTGGTGAAAGCATATATGGCATTTTCTGTTGAAAAACCTTTCTGGAAACCAAACTGACATTTTGTTAGTACTTCATTTTTACAGATATGTGAAGCTACTCTTGAATACATTACTTTCTCAAAAATTTTGGATAAAGCTGTTAGAAGGGAGATTGGACGGTAATTGTTGACATCAGACCTATCCCCCTTTTTATGCAAAGGTATAACAATAGCATATTTCAGTCTATCAGGGAAAATGCCCTGTTCCAGAGAGCTATTACACAGGTGGCTGAGAATCTTACTTATCTGTTGAGAACAAGCTTTTAGTATTTTGCTGGAAATGCCATCAATTCCATGTGAGGTTTTGCTTTTAAGCAAGTTTATTATTTTCCTAATTTCAGAGGGAGAAGTGGGTGAGATTTCAATTGTATCAAATTGCATAGGTATGGCCTCTTCCATATTGTTCCCTCTTTGTTATTGTATGTATTGTATATTACTTGTCTTTCCCAATAGCTTACCTCTTTTTGTCTCTGAATTTTGAACATTGTGCATCATTTTACGTTGTCAAATGTCTGATAGTGTGATAATTCTCACACTTGTCAGTTCTTGCGATCTTCAGAATTGTATTGATGTTTGTCTGACGGTCTGGTGGTATATCGCCAGTCTCATACATTCTACACATCAACATGGGTGTCCATTTTGTTGTCACTTTCCCCAGTGATTCTAGAAATTCTGATGAATACAATACACAGTACGTGAACGGAACAACAGCTAGCTAGCGCCTGTGTTCTTGGCAGTCCTCAGTGAAGTGATGCCGTGTAACGCAGAGCATCGGATGTGGTGCTTCCGGTAATATTTTGTGAGATAAAGAGAAAGAGGTCTCAGAATACCCCACCAGAGTATTAACATAAAATTGTTTTTCATTATCTCAATTAGTGTTTTATGCAACTGAACTCAGAGTACTCCGAAAAGAGCAAAATTTCGATAACATCATCAATTTTTAAGGTTATGTGAGTATGTATGCATTATTTTTCAGAATGGTACAATCGAAGTCATTAACAGATGACAAGCTGGAAAGACTAGTGAATGATCCTGCGTTTTTGCAATCTGATGAGGAGAGCACAGAAGATTAGGATGAATTTATACTACGTGATCATGATTCCACCTCTGAAGTTACATCAGAAAGTAGTTGTGAAGAATCAAATGAAGTGGCATGTATTAGGCCTTCCGCTGAGAAATATTTTTTTTGAAAAAAAGCAGTGCTACAAATGGTCAAAAGAAGCTCCTCCTACATCTCGTGACCATGCCACAATATAGTCAGTCACCTTCCAGCTGCTAGACCAAAAATGCTTGATTCAACCGACACATTATCTGCTTGGGAATTGTTTATTACTGAAGATTTATTACAACTAATAGTCACCAATACAAAAGTCAAGATACATGACATGTCAATCAAATACAGAGCTCCTCAATCAGCATTCACAAAGCCGCTAGATGTAATAGAGCTGAGAGCATTTCTAGGTCTGCTTTATTTATCTGGAGTAATGAAATCTACTCACGAAAATGTTATTGGACTTTTCGCTAATGATGGAACTGGTTGTGATGTGTTTCGAGCCACTATGAATGTTCATAGATTTTTATTCATTTTGTCTTGTTTGTGTTTCAATTGTACTACTACATGAGATGCTAGGAAGGCTGGTGACAGACTTGCAGCTATTACAGATGTCTGGGAACTCTTTATAGACAAATGTGAAAAGTATTATACTCCAGGAGCAAACATGCCAATCAATGAAATGTTAGTACTCTTTCGTGGTAGGTGCAAATTTTGCATGTATATGCCTAAGAAGCCAGCCATATATGGCCTCAAAGTTACGTTCCTTTGTGATTCACGAACATTCTATTTAGGCAATGCAGTTGTCTACACAGGCAAAGGGACAAATAAAAGTATATTATCAATTCCAACACAGGATGTTTTGAAATTAATAACACCAATTGAGAAAAGCAATAGAAATGTGACAGTACATAATTGGTTCATGTCACTTGAACTCTGTGACCAACTGGAAGCCAAAAAGTTGACTGTCTTATGCACTCTAATGCTAAATAAACTGCAGATCCCAGAAGAATTCAAACCATAAAGAAAGCGCCCAGTAGAATCAGCATTATTTGGGCACAATGAAGGAAAGACAATTTGTTCTTATGTTCCTCGGAATGGTCGAGTGTTGTGTTGCTTCCATCTATGCACTATGATCATAAAAAACCTGAAATGATCATTGATTACGATGCCACAAAAGGAGGAATGGACACACTGGACCAAATGTGCGCCAACTATTCAGTATCACGGCGAACACGCAGACAGCCAGTGTCTGCATTTTATGCCATTTTAAACATAGTAGGAGTCAATGCTGCTGTTTTACTTCAGTACACCAAACAACTTGATCAAACTGATGATTTAAAAAGGAAGAGAGTTGCTACAGAGGCTTGGAATGGATTTAGTAAAATCCCATATACAACATCAAGATGTCCTACCCCTTTCTCGTGAACTGAGAGATGATGTTAAACTTGGTGGTACTCCTCTTGCCTCAACATCTCACAGCCAGAACCCACGAGAAAAGCAAGATGCTACATGTGTGCATGAAATGCACACAAGAAAACCAAAATAGTGTGTGAAAAATGCTCAAAACATTTTTCAGTGTGCAAAAATTGTTTGTAATCACATTTCAAATGCATAAAAATGTTTATAATATTCAGTGATAAAAGTGCAATTCAAAATAAAATTTCTTTAAATTACAGTTTTGTTTGACTTATTGGGATACTCTGAGACCCCATTATGGTATTAGCGTATAAGCATTTCACTAGAGTAGTTAAGGGTTAAAGACACAATGTGTATCGATACTACAAGTGGCCTGTAACTGAGAAAGTGTCAAGATGACTTCTCCATTGGCAAAAGATTCTGGACTAGTCCCCCCATTCAGATTTGTGGGAATGGACTGCAAAGGGAGAGGTGACCAAATCAAAAGCAGCATAAAATGGTATAGCAGGAGTAGGATTTGTTATGAATACGAAGGTAGAGCAGAGAATGAGTTACTGTAAAGAGTTCAGTGATAGGGCTGTTCTCATTAGATTCGGCAGCAATCCAGCAGACAAAAATGTTACAAGTGTACACACGGCAACATTGCAAGCATAAGCTGAAGAGATCGATAAAGTGTATGAGGATGTTGAATGGACAATTCAGTATGTAAAAGGAGATGAAAATCTAATAGCTATGATGGTTGGAATGTGGTTGTAGAGGAAAGAAAATAAGAAAGAATTAAGGGGGAATATGGGCTTGGTAGTAGGAATGAAAGAGGGAAACGACTAATGAGTTTTGGAATAAAGTTCACTAAAGCCCGCGTCACCTATGATGGCGCTTAAGCACATAGAGGCAGAGCGGGAAGGAAGCGTGGGGGATGAGAACTGCGCATGTGCGGCAGCAGAGAGTGGCCAAATAAAGTCCATGTTGCCGAACTGCATTGCTGCAGACAACTTTCAGGCTTGTTTGCCTATGGTACATTGTATTATACATTCAAATACATGAGAGGAATAATAAATATCAAGAACAATTTCAATCAATCGTCATGAGAGAAATATTAATTCACATCTTGATGAACTTGCATCTACTGCTCCACAGATTTACTTCACTTGACATCGGGAGGCGAGAACAGCTGACACAGCTTTGTGAAGTACAATTTCTCTCAAAATGACAATTGTCTAACAACAAGTTCATTGAAACCGCTTGCAATAATTACCATTCATTGTGATTTGAACTGCATTATTCATTGTGATTTGAACTGCATTATGGGTAAAAATTAAATACACAACAAAATTAACTTCAAGCACAAACCAAAATCATTATATTTGCTTGACAATTGCTTCTACTCAATAAAATTTTTAAAAATGTGTAAGGGGTAAGAGTGTGTGTGTGTGTGTGTGTGTGTGTGTGTGTGTGTGTGTGTGTGTGTGTGTGTTTGACTGTAGTTAAGTGTAATCGCTGTGTGTAGAAAAGAATTACTGGTAGAGAAGACTCATGTAAAAGACAATCGTAAAAACTGTCAGTAAGATGTCATACTTTTCACTGTTAACACGTTCGATATTACTGTGAGAGACCGCATTTATAATCCACTGAAGAAGCAAATATTTATCAATCATCTGAAAATAACTCCAGGGAAGGCTGACTGATAACATCGAAAACCACTGATATCTCGACAAGTAACAGTTACTGTCATTTTAGGGCCTTATCCAGTTCGTGTCTTGAAAATTACAGACGTTTACATGTGAAAATATCGGACTTTTGACATATTTATCCAGCTGCATTCTCGCATGTTATTAGAGCATACAACATGGTTGGAAGAAGCTTAACCTCTCCTTTGGCAATATGTTGAACATTATAGCCTGCATAATTCAAAGGATACAAATTCCTAATCAAAAAGGCTAGGAAGGTCTCATTATTGTGTACACAACTGTTATGTTGACAAACGCATTTTTTAAACCATGAGTCTTTAAAACTAAGAAATATCATTACTTTGCTCCAAAGTTTGTACTGTAATACCATTGTCACGTCTATTTGAGTCTGTTTCTGAACAATCTGATTGTAAATATACGATGATAGATTCAAAGCTTACATCCATCATCACTTCCGTGTCAAATTCTTCTTTATGAAGCTTTAGAGCATGCCGCACAGACAGTGCGCACGCTGCACGTGAAACGTTGTCTATTGACTCACTGTCTATTGTCTCATGCACAAGTGATTCACTGTGCGTTATCTTGCATGGTTTCTCTCTCACACACACATAACCTTAAAACCCTTTGCCCAAATGAATTCTATGGGGCTACACTGACAATGACATGCAAAACTGTGAGACCCCATTCACACGCAAGGAAGTCAAATGTGTGTGTTCCATCACATGACTTGTATAAATTAACAAGATGCAGGAGATCGGCATGAGTCTGGTTTAAATGGTGCTTAATATTTGTATTTTTAAGCCGGGGAAAAATATCTGCTTTTCTGGTGTTTGTACTTGATGTTTTCTCTATAACAGTTGAATTATAATTGGCAATGACCGACTTCAAAGCAAAGTATGACAAGAATTGTGAATCACGTCACGAAAATGACAGCATTCATTTCCAAATGGTAATCACTGCTGTTTTTCTTACACGTAAATACAAGTTTATTCCCATAAACAAAACCAGAAGAGGAGACAGCATTCAGAATAATTATCCAAGAAACTATTCCTATGAGTACTTTAAACTGCCAGTACCATCACTCATTTTCCAGCAGATCATTGAATGATTCTAACTGACCCATGCTGAACTAACTCCTCCTCTTGTGTTGTGAATCTTTATACGGGAAATAGTTTGTGCAGCACCTATGTCATTTCTTTGAACTAAAACCTCTCTTCTTAACATATCTGGAACCAATCTCTCTTAAAATTCTTTACATTGGCGAAGCTGCGTAACTGTAACACATTTTTGTGATGTCGCGCATTTATCATTCACATGAAGCACTTTAAAACAATGTTGTTAAAACCATCAATTTGTGTGATAGGTTCCTTGTGATTTTGATGCTTTCCAGGCAATACGAAACCAACTGATTCTACAGTTCTCACAGTCTGACACTTTTGTTTACAACTCTTTTTACAGTTCTCTTGCCTACACCACATGTTGTCATGAAGTACGGCAACAATGCAGCATGGAGGAGCAACATTCTCACTCTTTAGCTGTAACTCTTTGCTAGCCGCCCGGAAAGAGATTGAATATTATTGGCTGCCAGTGGCTAGTGGAGGGGGATGCGCAGAACAGCTGAAAATTGGGGCACCTTCTTACATGACGCAAACTCTAGTAATAGCGAATACCTTGTTCGAGAATATTAAGAGGAGGATGTGTTCTTGGAAAACACCACGAGATACAGGACGATTACAGTTAGATTACATTTCAGTCAGGCAGAGATTCCGAAATCAGATACTGAACTGCAAGGCATATCAAGAAGCAAACATAAACTCAGATCCCAATTTAGTAATGATGAAGAATAGACTGAAGTTTAAGAGACTGGTCAGTAGGAATCAAACTGCAAAAGAGTGGGATATGGAAGTGCAAAGGAATGAAGAGATACGCTCGAAGTTCTCCGAGTTATACATACTGTGATACTTGATAATTCAGTAAGCAGTTTAGCTGAAGAGGACATCTCTAAAAACAACAATAACTAAAGTTGGAAAGACGAACATAGGTAAGTGCGACGAAACCACGAGTAACAGAAGAAATACTTCTCTTGATTGCTGAAAGGAGGAAGTACAAAAATGTTAAGGGAAATTCAGGAATACAGAAATAAAAGTCATTCAAGAATGAATGAATATGACATGTAGGGAAGCTACAGTGAAATGGCTGCAGGAAAAATGTGAAGAAATAGAGAAAGAAATCATTGTCAGAAGGACTGACTCAGCGTACAGGAAAGTCTAAACAATCTTTGATGAAATTAGAAGCAAGGACAGTAACATTAAGAGGGGAATGGGAATGCCACTGTTAAATGCGAGGCAGAGAGCGGACAAGTGGAAAGAGTACATTGAAGGCCTCTGTGAGGAGGAGGAGGAGGAGGACTTGTCTGATACACGATAAAAGAAATAGGAGTCGACAGGGAAGAGAGAGGGAATTCGGTATTAGAATCAGAATTTAAAAGTGCTTTGGATGACTTAATATCAAATAAGGCAGAAGTGATAGGTAAAATTCCACCAGAATTTGTAGCATTACTGGGGAAGAAACAGATAATATTCCATCAGAGGTTAATGCACTGGTGTCCATTGCCTTCTTCATTCTCATGCCGTTGGTCATTGCTGATCAGATTTCCCACTCCTAGGACAATAGAGTGCCCTGAGCCTCTGTCCGCTCCTCCGCCCTCTATGACAAGAACATTGGCAAAAGGGGGTGACTCTTGTGCCAGAAGTCTTCAGTCACCACTGCTGATGATTTTTATTCAGAATTTAAGCAGTGGTGGTGTTCGAACCCAGGACACAGGATTTTTTGAATACTAGTCAAATACGCTACCCTTGATTGATGTCGATTATGGATCTAAATAAGTCACAATTACATGGCAACGTGACTGTAAAAATCTGTGAAATTGTCTGTGTCTTTGTGTATGCCGGCAGTTTGTACCAGATAAAAATCATAGTATCTCCTCAGCACGCCAAAAATAGTTGAGTAATACTGAAAATTTGTTTGGTTTTTGATCAGTATTATTGAGAAATTTGAGATAGAAAACCCAGTCAGATACAGTGCAACTACATTGTAATTTAAATGTGGTGTGTTCATAGTTTCCCCCTTTCCACTCCTAACAGTCAGAAAGTATGTCATGGCGGTGCGGGAAAGTGTGCCAGACTGGCTGACTGCTATGGCACTCATGCCAGGGATTAGGTCGTGGTCCAAATTCTCGATCACACTTTGATTGAGCAGTATCTCACATTATGTATTGCGTAAAGTCCTGGAAAAGTCTCAGAAAGAAAGTGAAGTCCATTTAGTACAAGTTTAAATTTGAAGTTTCACAACTGCAAACTAGGTATATTCGATTACAGATCACTTGTAAATTATTGTGTTAAAATTTGAGAATTCAGACTAGTTTGCATAACACAAAGTAGTGAAGTCCACATGTGTAAGATATTTCAGAGTATTCACTAGTGATGTATCAGTATTACAAGTCCAAACAAAGTGTTCAGTGCAAGACGGCTGTCCCTATTTAAGCACTCGCTTTGACGTGAGCCAAACTTCTGCAACATAAATTACGAATTTAATGTTTTACACATATATTCACATCAGTTTATGTGTAAATTTCCTCAGATGTCTATTGCTTTTCATAATTTTTCTCTAAGTTAAATAGTCTGTTCAGAAATAACGATTATGTCAAGGAAAACGCTACCTTTTGCTGTTTTTGTTGCTAATAAATATAAACAATTGAAACTAAGTACATTCATACATCATGTGTGCATGTTCACACACACACACACACACACACACACACACACACACACACACAAGATACACCTCACAAAGAATCCAAACTCCCAGCTAGCACACATTCAGTTGTTCCACTACCCGCCATCTTGTTTTGTAGTTTGTGAACAATGCCATTGAAAGCTGCGTAGTGCAGTTTTTCACAGTGAATGTAATAGCAAAACCAGAATAAGTAGGTGAAATATATAGTAAACACAGACACAAACTTACACATTAACACATGATTTTCTATATGGAATTAATGAATGTTAGACCTAACCGCAACTTTCCCAGACATAAAATTTTGAAGTAAACAACTTTTCTATATTAAGTTCTGTATGGAAATCACAGAATATGGTAACGAGGTGTGTGTGTGTGTGTGTGTGTGTGTGTGTGTGTGTGTGTGTGTGTAAAACTTAGTCTGTTTTTCAAGTTTGTAAATACTTCCTTAAAAACTGAAATCTGTATGTGTACAAGTATTAAATAACATTTTTCCTGTTTAATAGAAGGAAAATAAAAGCCGACTGATGATACTGAAAATGCAACGAAACAAGTCTGAGTAATAGAAGAAAGAAAAGAATTGGGTTTGCTCGAGGAGGAGCTCCTCCAGAAACAATTTTTAATTAATCCTGTGGAACATATGCTATATTGTGCTTTCATTTATACACTGAGATTTGTAGTTACAGTTCCACTTAGAGATCTTGTATTCAACACCATTGCATCAAATTCACAACTAAACATTCAGTGTTCCAGATATTTTTAATTTATATCAGGTGTTTTGAACATCACAGTGCCTTACTAGGCATGGTCCTAATAAATGTGGCATAGGTACTCTTGCATTAACCCAGCCTGTCAGGTCACTTACTCAGTAATAGTGGAATCTGGATCTTACTGTTACTTGACTTTTTTACAGATGCAAAGCATTGCCAAATGTAAAAGTTAAATTAATTACTAAGAGAGAACTGGACTGATTGGAAATCATTCAAAACCTTTGGAATTTAGTGCTCCGCAAACATGCTTTCAAAACTGAGAAATGGAATGAAAGAATGATCTTTCTCTATTCCTGTACCTATTATAGAAACCAATTGTTTTTTATTTTTAAAAAACAGTGGCCAAAAACATAGAAGAAACATGTATATTCTTTAACATTTTGGAGACTGGCTACTTAGAACAATGTCAGACCTAGGAAACTGGTATTTATGCTGTTATTTAAAGCCTTACTGGCATGTATGTGATTGATGTATCGTCAACAGTAATACAAGCAGCAAGATTTATTTTCATATTTACTTTAGTTCTTTGATAGACCACAAATGTTAAAATCATGAGGACAGAAAGTGTATTTATCCTCCCAAGAAAAGTGTGCAAGGTGAGTTACTGGGTAATTTCTTCCTCTTGAGCTTTCCAGGTGTCTTGCTCACTTAACAGATGTGACATTTATTGCAGAATTATACAGAACTTTGAAAGTACATGTCAGTGTGATCATATTGGTTCAGCCATTTGCAATAGCAGCTGTTATGTTCACTAATTTTCGTTTGAAATACGTCCAGAGATTGGCAGCAGAAGGCTGAGTCCAGTTTTCAAGTGATCGCTGGCTCATGCTTTGAGAAAATGGCAGCCCAACTCGTAATCGGGTGCAGTCTTTTTAACACAAAGTTGTGACCCAAGTTATGCTAAGGCTTGGTGTCCAAAGTGTTAACACATTGACTGCCACTCCCATAGCGATGGATGTTTCACAGCTAGGCCAGACCATGGTGTCAAGCATGAGATGCTGCTGCGGCCACAGGCTACCCTTGAGAGTTAATGTGTTAAATATTGTTCTAATGCATTACTCATTTTACGTGGCTATTCAAATAATTTGAATTTAATGTTTGTTTCAAAAGTTAAAAATTCCTGTAATTGCTCTTGAAGACTTAAATAAACACAATTTGCTCAAATGTCTGTATTTTATTTCAAACAATGGAAAATCCGGATGGAATGTAAAAATGTAAAAATATTAGAGAAGGAAAGTTGCTACTCGCCATACAGCGGAGATGTTGAGTTGCGATAGGCACAACAAAAGATTCGCACAATTATAACTTTCAGCCATTAAGGCCTTTTTCAGCAAAACACACACACACACACACACACACACACACACACACACACACACACACAAATGCAATTTGCACACACGTCTGCAGTTTCAGACAACTGAAACCACAAGTGTGAATCTTTTTGTTGTGCCTGTCGCAACTCGGCATCTCCACCATATGGTGGGTAGCAATTTTCTTTCTCTAATATTATTATTGTATTTTATTTCATTAAGAAACATTGCCCATCACCGGTGTTTGTTGGTAAGGCGGGTACCAGGTTGAGATTCATTGGGAGAGTGCTTAGAAAATGTAGTCCATCAACAAAGGAGGTGGCTTACAAAACACTCGTTCGACCTATACTTGAGTATTGCTCATCAGTGTGGGATCCGTACCAGGTCGGGTTGACGGAGGAGATAGAGAAGATCCAAAGAAGAGCGGCGCGTTTCGTCACTGGGTTATTTGGTAACCGTGATAGCGTTACGGAGATGTTTAATAAACTCAAGTGGCAGACTCTGCAAGAGAGGCGCTCTGCATCGCGGTGTAGCTTGCTCGCCAGGTTTCGAGAGGGTGCGTTTCTGGATGAGGTATCGAATATATTGCTTCCCCCTACTTATACTTCCCGAGGAGATCACGAATGTAAAATTAGAGAGATTAGAGCGCGCACGGAGGCTTTCAGACAGTCGTTCTTCCCGCGAACCATACGCGACTGGAACAGGAAAGGGAGGTAATGACAGTGGCACGTAAAGTGCCCTCCGCCACACACCGTTGGGTGGCTTGCGGAGTATCAATGTAGATGTAGATGTAGATGTTTTCCAAAGGGAACTTAATATTTTCAATTGACATTAATGTTTTAAAAAATTTGCATTTGGGGTTGGAATGAAACATGGTCAGACATATTTGGTAGCATTTTCATACTTTTGTATCAGAATTTTTGATTTGTTGATTTTACCCCCGTGTTGAGCAGTCAAGGAAGTTTAATTCCTGTGAATTATAATCATTGCACTGTCAGTTTCATTTTCTGCTAATATCGTGATTCTAATTTTTTGGTATAATTCTTTCCAATTTAGTTTAATGGTAGGTTCAGATTGCCAGGTAATGAAATGCATAACTTTTATACATAATTAAATGGCACAGTTTCAGAAATTGTAAAATATGCAACATCAAAAGTTGACTACAGCTGGCAGAACAGTTCGGTGTATAATAAATGACTTCATCTCTGAGCAGTTGGCAATAATCAGTAGAAATAACACACTGAGAGTTCTGGTTTGGATCAGCAATACAATACTTAACTTGATAGGCACTTTTAGCAAGAAGTATGGAATGACTGTGACCTTGTCTTCTTGCACAGCCTGTGCTGTGTCAGCCTCTTCGAGCCAGCCATCTCTGTTGTATATAAACACTCACAAATGTGACTAATATGCAGATATTTGTAAGAAGTTGTAACAGTTACAAAAATATTCAAGTATTTCAAAAACTTTAAGTCTTTCTCATTGGATATGGCACCTGTGCTGTGCTTTCTTAGCTGTACACTATACATGGTTAGCTCTTAGACATTTAAAAAAGAAACTACACTAAGGTATTAATTGTTGGAAGATTGAGAAAACATTGCCAATTACAGCCACAATACTGCCAGCACTAGATGACAATGCTGTTCACTTGCACGCGTTCATACATGTGCACTGGTCTGAGTAGTCACCTTTGTAAAATCAAAAAAGAAAAGTGTCAGTGGGTGCGCACGCCTTGATTGTTACAAGTGTCACTTATTGTTTCTCTGCACTTTGGTCTGTATGAAAAGTATGCCAGATCACAAATGAAATGATCCTATGTCCCCTTAATTGCATATATATTGTTGCTCCCATTCATCTCAGTGGTATTGCTATATCTATTGTGGCATCCTTACCAGTAACAGTATTTCATGATATGCTTTTGTGGTATGTAATCAATGTGATAATTAATAACTGTTAAAATGTTAGAATATTAGTAAGTAACCAAAAACTCATTTCGTAAGTTACATATTCACATTAAATAGTGCTGTTTAATGTTGTAGGTTTATGGAAACTCTAACATACAAGTGTGGAATACCCAGTATGAAGCTGTTATGCAGCAAGAACATATGTGGATGCAAAGGAATCGTGGGGGAAGTGAACTATTCACTTCTTCACAGTCCTCAACCCAGTCTGATACATCGCCACCTTTGTCCCAGACAGCAACAAATTCATCTTTGCGGTCCAGACAGTTCTCATTGTCACAACCTGGTCCTTCTGGCTTACAGAGCAGAGGGGCAGGCAGCAACAGCAGCAGTCAACCATCTGGGACATTCTTGCATCCATCTAGCCTTTCCCAAACAAGACAGCGCAGCAGATCCAACGCTTCTCCGCAAGGGCCAGTGAAAAAATTGCGGAGCTAACAGTGACAGATGATACGTTGAGGAGGAGAGAAATTCTTATACTATTTTCCAACTCCTTTTTTTTCCCCACAGACATTGGAGATAATGGCACATTTGTGCAGGGGCCAGTATGAAAACTCAGTGTTCATTGGTTTTACTACAAATAATTGTAATTTCCAAGTACAAATTTTTTGCAGAGGACAAAAACTGTTGGTATAATACCTTCTGCAGATTCCCTGTGCAAATATTATTATTAGAAAGAAAAATCAATTGTTAAAAAGCATTGTCCTCAGATTGTTAAGTGTAAATGAATGTGTAATCCTTGTATTTTATGACCAAAATGACACACAGTAAGCTTAACATGCTTAACTCTAATTTGAAAAGGTTAGTTTCTGTTGACCTTTTTCAAACAGTATTTAAAGTGATTAGTTCTTTAGCTAATTATGTGAAGTAATAATTTGGAATTAATTGCAGATTTTGTTCTGTAATTAATCTGTTCCTCTGCATCCTTGTACTTCATCTTTTTTCTGAGTGTCTTGTGTAATTTATAAGCAACTTCTACCAGGCAGATCAGTTTTCAGAAACTTTATTATTTAAAAATATTTGGCCTTTTTAACAGAGTATGTCTTTACAGGTGTTTTAGTATTCTAGTCAAATTATTCTTTCATTGTTAATTCAGGAGTGGAGTCATTATCATAAGCACTATTTGATTAATGAGTCCCTTTTACATTTCATTTTGTCCAGTTCCTCACTGTGTTAAAGCATCATACCAATGTTTATAATGGTGAGCTTGAGGTACATCTGGAGGTTATAACTGGATTTGGCATGTACAAGTGATCTTTTGAAGGTTTCACTTCTTCATCATAAGATGGAGGGAAAATTGTTCTGAAACATGTGGTGACTTATGAGATGCTGGTACACATTTGGACTTTGAAATCCATTGTTTAGTTTGTCCTTTTGTGTATTTACTTGTACTTATCAACTAATTCCACAACAAAAGTAGCAGACAGTGGTTGACCAATGCCAAACATCCACAAGCATCTTTAATAGTTCATAATTCCCATAAGATTTGTCAGTAGGACTTAATATTAGGTATGTTAAGCATACTATCAGATAGTTGATGATATCACATTGCAGTGGCTGGTACCCTTTTTAACATTTTTAATAGCTAAATTTTTTCCATTACTTGACTGTTGACATTGGTCTGCTTGAACAGATTTGATGAGGAGTAAACACCTCTTTTAGAACTGGTTTTTGAAAAAGACTAAAATGTTCAAGCTGACCTTCAGGCTGTCAACTGCTTCATTTTTAAAAAATTGTATATTGTTTGTCCAGCACACTATGCACAAACATGGTTCTCTTTGTGCAGTTGTGATGGTGTAGGTGTGTAGATTGATTTTATGACAACACTTATATTGTTTTCAAGGAAAGATAAAAATATTAATACCAAGCGCTTTTTTTAGATCTTCATTATTCAGTACCATATTAGTTCAAACATTTAAACTTTCATCCATAATTTACTTAGCTCAATAGTAGGACCTGGGTCACTATTGTGAGATTTTGATTATTGGTACTTTTAAATAAATGTTATCTGTGTTATTCATATGCAGTTTGAGAAATGTGAAACACTCAGTCTCATTGCTCTTGGTAGCAGTAGTGCAGTGTCAGGAGAGCTTCCTGAAAGTGTTGCAGGAAATGCATGCAGGTAGTAACTTATTTTGTCAGCAGGTAGCAAATGATGTTCCACATAGTATCTATGCATGTGGATATGATAGGGAGTGATAGGGACAGTGTTGCTCTCAAGTATGTATATTTTATCCTATGAGTTGTATGTTCTGTGATACACTATGTGAAGTTTTCTTAGGAAGTTGCGAGACTATTTCTGTTGCACTATTATGTTGCAGTTTTACCATTTCACGGGAAAGTCTCATTACTTTCTAGAAACACCAAATATGTGATATTCATGTCACATCTAATGTGACAGAGGATATTTTTGTAACATGCCAGTGCAAGTGTGTACAATATAGCAGCCATGACTATTGTCATGTTGCAAGGAAAATGTATTTTATTATTTTTGTAATAAAATTTGTGAGGAAAAAATTTTCTAATGCTTGCCTTTGTAAATTCAATACCACTATCATATTCTGAGGAGAAAAAAAGGAAGTACCAGGATCACATAAAAATGTTCAAGGGACTTGCCAATCTTTGTGTGAGTAAACCACAGCTTTGTATCGTAGGCAAGTTCATAAGTTTATGTTTTTATATACCGTATTTACTCGAATTTAAGCCGCACTTTTTTTCCGGTTTTCGTAATCCAAAAAGCCGCGCCTGCGGCTTAGAATCGAGTGCAAAGCAAGTGGAAGTTTTGAAAAATGTTGGTAGGTGCCGCCACAACTAACTTCTGCCGTCAAATATATGTAGCGCTACACAGGCATGCTTCGTAGGCACAAAGATAAATACTGGCGCCAAAACCTCCGCGTCAGTAAATAAATTAAAAAAAAAAAGGTGGAAGACGAGCTTTTTTTTCTCCGCCTCGACTTTCGACCACTGCATTTTCATACATTATCCAACGAAGTAAATACAAATTCCGTATTGTTCATCTTCGAATGTAGCAGAATTTCAGTGTACTACGAAAATCCGACATGCAAGACTGTTTGGGATGTTTGTCAATATGGCCAACTCTACTTTCTGAATTTTTTCCTACCTGTGAGAAGAGATGGTTGCTAACAGGAACCTGATGAAATGTGAATCACATGCAGTATTCTCTTCACCGTAAGAATAATACGAATATAAAACATTTTGCCATGTATTCTTTCGTGTTTGCTGCTATCTCATTTAAATCCTGCCTGCCTAATAAACTACGAAACTAGAGTGAGACAACAGCAAACGCGGAAGAATATACGTATCGTGTCATGTTTATATTCGTATTATTCTTATGCCTAATAGTGATACAGTCAGAAATGAAGCACGGCAACTGACTAGATTTTTAATTCTAAGATGACTAATTTCTGTGCAGAATTTGATGTGCTCAAGAACCGGCCGCAAAGATTTTCAAACGGAGAAACATTTTCGCCTAACTCTCGTTCAGAACATGTTCTACCATACGCAGTCTATTATTTGGTTCTTGTTGATCATTATCAAAGAAAGCAGCAGTGTAAGTAACAACAAATCGCAGTCTCTTGCCATTGTTTCGCTAGTGAGACGATTACTCTCTCTTTTTTTTGAATTGTAAGCGGCAGTAGCGCGCACAAAAGCAAGCTATGCCGCGAGCGGCGACAGGCCGTAAACACGCACTATCAGAATGCGACAAACAATGCGCGACACAGTACAGTAATGCATTTTCAGCTTAGAGTGACGCAGACACCTATAACAAAGAAAACAGCACTTATCAGATCAAAGCAAAATAAGCAATCGATTCAAACCAGACGAAGCACGCGAAAAAGGAAGGGTACCCGTATAAATACGGACGGAGCGCCTGACGCATAGCAATGGCTACCTGGTAAAGCTTAACTGCTAAGCTTACGACTCGAACCAAACTACTGTAGCTGTATCGTCATTCATTCGACCTAAATTGTGTCTCATTATAACAATGGACCAACTTTGTTTCGATTTGGAGGTGTGGCCTAAAACTTTACTCTCCCCTTGAATTTCGAGTCTCAAATTTCTGGTGCGGCTTAGATTCGGGAATTTTTTTTTTCCCTTATTTCGAGTCTCATTTTTCAGGTGCGGCTTAGATTTGAGTGCGGCTTAGACTCGAGTAAATACGGTAACTAAATTGTATAGGAATTTTCTGTTATGTGAAAACAATTATTCATATTAAATAAGGATTTTATGGTTCAAGATACCCAGAAGTTTGTTTTTGGTATAAACTGTTGATGATGCGACCTGTGCGCACACTATGAACCTGAATGTTCACACTTTGATATGTTGTAGAATTTTTACTGTTACTTCTCACTTCTTTCATCTCTGACATGATTTATACATGCAAAAAAGAACCAGGTCACACTGTGCATTGGAGCCCACTTTAAACTGTAAGTCTCTATGTAACTAACTGGGTAAATTCATTTTAGTGGCTTGGCGAAGGGAAGGGCATCCCATCTTCAATAGGACTATGCCTAGTAAAGCATTGCAGTGTTAAAACAAATATTTGGGTTGGAGATAACTTAACTAAACTGTTAGTGTCTGAACTAAAGGTGGATTTCAATGAGACTTTAGTCTTTCAGTATAGGAACAGTATAAAGACTGTTTCTTGATCTAAAGCAATTAAACAGGTAAACCACACATCACTCATCAATGAAGTTCTTATGCTGTGGCTGTTACACCGGTGTGAAATTGAAACATGAAAGACATTTATTGGAACCTGTGCCACATGTTTGAAATTTGTTGAAAGTTGGAATGCTTTTTATTGACTGACAAAACATGTAAACATATTGCATACTAAATATGGATGCCACAAGAAGAAATTTGTACATAAATGAAGTGTTGTTAATATGATGCCGTGACAGGTGCAGAATACATCCTCATAAAACTGGAGGAGGAAAGTTTAATCATCTTTTGTGTGAAATGATGTAACTTTTATGTGCAGTGATAAATAATTAGACATGGACTCTACACACAAAATTTGTATGCAGACACTGCATGCTACATCTCTGAATTCAGATTACTTTAAAGTGAGATGGCAGTCATTTTGTTATGTTTCCTAAATGTTCATGTAATGACAAATGCAATGGGTGGGCAGTTCAGAAGTTTTAAAGGGTGTCAGTATTTTCTGGAAATGTGAGATGTGGTGAAAAGTACTGTGGATGAAGGCTGTTCTCATGGGCACCTAATCAGGAACAGTGGGGAAAGTTATACCATTCCTGACTTGATTTCCATAGACTCTCCTTGGTAGCAAGTCCACAGCTAGCAGCCCACGGGTCCCGAAGTCAGACTTGAACGGCAGCGATGCCATGGAGGCAGCTCTTCTGTGAAATCCTGTGTGATGGAATCCTTGCAGAATTGGCACCTGGCCAAGAAAACTATTTCAAAGTGAACACGTCTGGTCTGTCCCGATCAGCGCTCTAAATACTTCTCAGCCGGGCCTGTTTTTGATCACATGACTTGTGGAAGAGAATAAGAGCATGTGGTCCACAGCCTCTAGCAGCACTTGGCTCGCCTCCTGGTGCACAGTTGGAGCATGGCTGTCTGTCTTCTGAAAAACTGTCACCTGTCTGTTCAACATCTTCAAAGCACTGATGTGACATTGGTTGCTGATGCTGCAGGTGTTTAGCCTTGGTACAGCATTAATTATCTATCTTAGGCACAAGAAATAGTTCAGATTTAGGTGAAAAAGTCATAGTTTACACTTGAGCACTATTGTAGTAATTTATCAGAGAAAAACAAACTGTGGCAGTTCAGTTTAGTCAGTCCACAATGAGAATCACAATGTCAAACAATAACTTGCTCCAATGGCAGTGAAATCACACACTTTCTTGTTACCTGCAACACAGTGCAGTTAAAATGTTCATTCATCTGATATACAGAAACTGCTTGAAAGGTTTCATGGATATCTGTGCACTTTTTTTGTGTACAGGATGTGCAGAGTAGTGGTGTTAGTCAACACTGTGAGGACACTCAACATAGATCCTACTTGTGAGATTACAAACCACGAACTGCCAATTTTACTTGATGTCTGACTGCTTAAAGATGGGCATAAGAATGAAATGTTATTTCATGAACTATGTTATGCTTTGAAAATTGCTTAGGCTGGATTTTACTATTTTGGATGAACTACAAAAACAAATGTAATTTTTGGCTTGTAGAAAATACTGCTGGTTAGAAATTTAGAAGAATATATTGACACTAGTATTCTTCCACAAAGTGGCTCTCCTCATATACAAGTGTAAGTGCTGTGTTGCAAATAAGTTTAAATCACATGAAATTGTCAACTGATGAGTTGATTAATCAGACCTGTATATCACTTTGCGTAGAAAAATTAAAGTGAAATAAGTATGTAGTCATAGTTTGGATTATAGCAATAGCTATGACAAAATCTGCAATGGAAAATAACAGACTGGTGGTTTGATGTTCATTATAATGTATGCAAAATACTTTCCAGGAAAGTGGGTCATCTTTCTCAAATATACTGATTAACTCATAGGTGCGAACTGTAATACTGACATCAGTTAATTATATTTTCAAATTATGAGTGCCATAATGAAAACTAATTACATCAATGTAAACAGAAGAACCAAAAGGATAACCTGAAAAATTAAATTCAAGAGAAATTAAGTCTAAATAAGATATTGATATTTTCTTGTAAGCAGTACCAAATCAGCAGATAAAAGTATAGAAAATAAGTTAAATGTTAACAAAAATGTCTGTTTACGGGAGTAGAAAAACATAACAAGTGGGAGAATGCACTTTGCTGTGCCACACAACCACCACATTGGATCATATAGAAATGTATTACTAAATAACTGACAACATAATCCAATGTTAAGACATTTAAATATAAATCACAAACAAAAAATGTAACATTTTCATTAACCATGAATTCACAGTATTAGGCTTGCAAATGAAATATATACAAAAACTGGTCATTGAGAAGCTATAAAATATATACATTTTATATAAACAACAATTTAGGAAAAGACAGTTTGCTACATACCATAAAGAAGACATGTTAAGTTGCCGATGGGCACAATTAAAAGACACTTACATAAAGCTTTCGTCCACAGCCTTCATCAGTAAAAGAGAAACGCACACCGTTCATACACACAAGCAAGCACATCTCATGCACACGACTGCCAACTACATTACCTTGGGCCGGCATGCAGCTATCATGTGGGATGCAAGCAGCAATCTGGAGGGAAGGGGGAAGGGATAGTAGTATATGGGTAGGGGGAGAGACGAACGCTGTGTGGTGGAGTGTGCAGGTACTCGAACGCCAACATGCACAGTATCAGAGGTTGTGGGGCAGGGAGGTGGGAGAAAAAAGGAGAGGAGTGGAGAAAGACGGACAGATGCGTTGGCAGTGGATAGCAAATAAACAGGGTGAGATATGAAAATGTGGAGGAGGTGATAGGACAGAGGGGTTGGAAACTGTTAGGTGGAGGATGTGAGGATAGTATGTTACTGTAAGTTGCGGTCGTGATAATTATGGTAGCAGAGAATGTGTTGTTAGGATAACTACCGTCTGTGCAGTTCAGGAAATCTGGTGGTGGAGGGAAGGATCTAGATGGCTCAGGTACTGAAACAGCCATTGAACTCAAATGTGTTATATTCAGCTGCATGTTGTGCCACAGGGTGGTCTACTTTGCTCTTGGCCACAGTTTTCTGGTGGTCGTTCATCTGCCTGGACAACTGGTTGGTAGTAATACCAATATAAAAACCTGTGCAGTGATTGCAGGAGAGCTGGTAAATGATGTGGCTACTTTCACAGGTGGCCTGGCCCCTGATGGGGCAGGATAAATCTTTTACATGTCTGGAATAGGAAGTGCTGGGTGGCTGGATTGGGCAGGTTTTGCACCTGGCTTGCACAGGGATACGATCCTTATGGTAAGGTGTTGGGATTTGGAGTGACATAGGGATGGACTAGGATGTTGAGGTTGGGTGGGCGAGGGGGGAGCCTTTAATCAGATATTGGATAGGATCACTCTGGCAGATATAAGTGGAGGAGTCAGATAATTGGCAGAGGCCTTCTGCCAGGTAGTCATCGCATTTCATAACAGCAGTGGAGGGACCTTTGCAGGTAGATAATTAGGTCAGGATTTGTTTTGAGGTTGTATACGACTGTTCTTTCTTCTCCTGAAATGTTGGTGTTCTGAGGAAGGGACCTGGGGAAGGATGGTGAGGCAACGTTCGAGGCAAGGAATTCCCGGAAGGTGACTAGTGTGTGGTTAGATGCAAGGGGGGGAGGATCGTGGTAGGATGGTGGTATGAACTGGAAGAGGCAGGGTCCATTGTTAGAATGAGGGTGATTTTTGTTGGAGGGATTGACAGTAAAGAAGTGCTTACGTTGCAGGGATCGGGGGAAGGAGAGTAGGTCTTTGACATGTCCAGCATGGTTAAATTTGGGTGTAGGGCTAGAGGTGAAGCCTTTGGATAGAACTGAAACTTCTGTGGAGTTGAATGTTTTGGTGCGAAGGTTAACGACAGTGTTACGGGAGTGCTTTGGCACTTGATTTGGTGGGGGAGTTTTGGAGGAGGTGACAAGTTGAAAAGGTATGGTAGGTCGGACAACTTATGGAGGTGGTATCTGGATTGCTCCTCCAGTTGCTGGAGAGCAAGGGATTCAATTTCAGAGATGTGATTTATGTAGTAGGGATTGCAGAGTAGTAGTATCTTGTGGAGGGAGCACGATGGTTCTGGGATGCCTGTGCCATGGAAATGTGTTTTTGCAGTACCAGTTTGTGAGGGTCAGGTATTGGAGGAATCTGGAAAGGTGTATGTCATGTGAAAGGAGGGGTGGGATCCTGAGAAAGGAATCTTTACGGTTACTCTGTTTGCAGGGATTCCATGGTGGAGGCAGCATTTGAGAAACAGGATGTGGGTCGAGGTTTTAACCAGGGAAAGGGATACTTTTCGATCTGGTGCAGGAAGACAGAGTAAGGGTCCTTTGGTACAGGAATGGTGTAAAGGAAATGGGAATGATGCAGAAATGGGCAAAATAAGTGTTGATAGTTGTGAGAGGAGCTGGATAACTGAAAAGATGTGTAAAATTGTATAAAAAATGTGTAAAGACATGCAGAAACACACTCAGATATGCAAAAATACGTACAAATATATAAAAATATATCTAAAAACAAAGATGATGTGACTTACCAAACGAAAGCACTGGCAGGTCGATAGACACACAAACAAACACAAACATACACACAAAATTAAAGCTTTCACAACAAACTGTTGCCTCATCAGGAAAGAGGGAAGGAGAGGGAAAGACGAAAGGATGTGGGTTTTAAGGGAGAGGGTAAGGAGTCATTCCAATCCCGGGAGCGGAAAGACTTACCCAAGAGGAATGACGAGGGTGTGTGTGTGTGTGTGTGTGTGTGTGTGTGTGTGTGTGTGTGCTGCTAGCAGCATCAACAGCCCGCATAGTCAACGAAGTCTGTGTTGTGCATGCACGATCATTGATACAGTGTGGCTTGGAAGTACATGCAATATGGAAGGCGGTGAATAAACATAGGAAAGGAGAGGGAGAACAGATATTGAGAAGAGTAATTCTGTTGAGGAGTGTAACAAAGGAAAATATCACAGAACTGTAGAATGGAAGAAAGCTGTTCAGGAAAGTCAAACAATGCAATATCAACAAAGCAGAAAAACACAGATTGTGACTTATAAGGAAGACATGTTAAGTTGCAGACAGGCACAATTAAAAGACACTCACATAAAGCTTTCGGCCACAGCCTTCTTTGGTAAAAGAGAAACACACACCTCTTATACACACAAGCAAGCACACCTCATGCACACATGACCACCAACTCCAGCACCTGGGGCCAGAACGCATCCATCACGTGAGATGCTAGCAGGGGGCAAGGAAGAGGAAGTGATAGTAGTGCATGGATGGAGAGCGAGACAAATGCTGTCTGGTGCAGAGTGCAGGAATTAGAAGGCTAACAAGTGAAGCATCAGGAAATTATGGGGCAGGAAGGTGGGGAAAATAGGAGAGGAGCGGGGAAGATGGGCAGATGCATTGGCAGAGGGCGGTAAATAGACGGTGGGAGATGAAAATGGGGAGAAGATGGTAATACGAGGTGGAAACTGATTGGTGGACGGTGTGGGGACAGAACATTACCGTAGGTTGAGGCTGGGATAAGGACAAGATAAGAAAGAACAGCCACACACAATCTCAAAACAAATCATGATTTAATCATTCTACCTGCAGACAAAGATTCCACCGCTGTTGTTATGAATTGCAGTGACTACATGGCAGAAGGCCTCCGCCAATTATCTAACTCCTCCACCTATAAACTCCGCCAGAGTGACCCCATCTCAGAAGTCCAACACAACCTCCAGTCCCTGCTTAAAGCTTTAGGCCCTTCCCAGAACATCTCCCAAGAATCTATTTCTCTCCTCACCTCTATGACAACCCGCACACCCACCTTCTACATGCTCCCCAAAATCACAAACCCAGCAATCCTACACACCGCATTGCGGCTGGTTACTGTGCCCCCCCTGAAAGAATTTCCACACTCATTAACGAACACCTCCAACCAAATGCCTATAATCTAGCCTCCCACGTCAAAGACACCAACCATTTCATTCACCAACCCCTTTACCTCTCGAATTCCCACTTGTCATTGTTGACTCCACCTCCCAATGCTCCAACATCTCTCATGCCCATAGTCTTACTGCTATTGCAAATTACTCCAAACCCGCTACCTCATTCGTCATATACCTTACTAACTTTATCCTAGCCCACAACTATTTCTCCTTTGAAGGGAAGGTATATAAACAAATCTGTGGCACAGCCATGGCCATCTGCATGGCACCCTCATATGCCAACCTTTTTATGGACCACCTAGCTGCATTTGTAAGTGTGAAATTCAATACGCATCCGCAAAAGACTGAAGGGCCAGGCAAAATCACTTGGGCACCTACTCCATTCTTCGTACAGATAGCAATATTATCAATAGCTTTATGTACTTCAAGGTGCGAACACCTTCTCCTTTAATAATGCAGCGTCACTAATCTGTGTCACTGCTGCTTTAAGAGCGGCTGCTCGACGACTGATGCAGTCTTAAGAGAAACGTCACTTATATAGCACTTCCTTATCTAACCACAGTGCGGCTTATACACCCTACCGGAAGCGACTTTTAGCCCGGCAGAGCTCAAGTAATAACTAGGAGCTCTGCCTGCTAGGCTCCTTCTTTAACACACTTTCTTAAGTATCGCAGATAAGCATATTACATTCTTCTATGGAACTTATATATCAAAGTATGTTGCAGTGGCAGTGAGACTCAGAGATGCCCAGAGGTGCCTCACAGGGTGCCCATGAGAGCTACAACGCCAAGAAGAATCGCTTCTCGGCCTGCCAAATGACTAGTGCAACAGATTAGTGATGCTGCATTATTATAGGAGGAGAAGACATTCGTGCCTTACAGTAATAATAAAGCTATTGTTAATATTGCTATTAGTATGAAGAATGAAGTAGGTGCCCAAGTGATTTTGCATAGCCCTTTAGTCTTTTTGCAGGTGCATATTGAATTTCACGCTTACAAATGCAGGCGCTAATTGACATGGTAATGGTTAAATTACAGTGGCTGTAGCACGTGGCACTAAAATAGACACTGTAGCTGGTCTTGAGACTTTTAACAGTCGAGAGATTATTGCGTACCAGACATTTCAGATTTGAGACATCTACAATAGAGACATAGGTGCATCTTATTATATGTCTACAATGCTGTTGGTTCTTGGTACGAGCCATCATCTCAAAATAAATGAGTCAAGAGTCTGTGTCCGTATGGCTAAAGAAGCTCTTAATTGCAGCAACATCAAAGTTGTTGGTGATATGACATGTTATTATAGAAATTGAAATAAAGTACTTATCCTTTCCTTATCTCCTCTGAGAAAAAAAAAAAGACTTCACATTGATTTTGCCAAGAGCCGAGAAGCAATTTTTCTTGGTGTTGTAGGGGCACCCTGGGATGCTCTCTGCGTGAGGCACTTCTGGGCGTCTCTGTGAGTCTCGTTGCCGTTGCAACATACTATGTGTGTGTGTGTGTGTGCGCGCGCGCAATAGAATAGTGTAATATTCTTATCTGCAATACTTAACCATTTCGCAGACCTTCGTAGCCTCCCTAAACACCAAACCTATAGCCTGGTTCAGGTTTATTGATGAAAGCTTCATCTTGGTCTCTAGACACCCTATCTTCATTCCTTCACAATCTCAACACCTCTCTCCCATCCGCTTCACATGGCCCTCCTCAACCCAGCATGCCACCTTCCTAGATGCTGACCTCTTCCTCTCTGATGGCTCCATCCGCACCTCTGTCCACATTAATCCCACCGACCACCAACAGTACCTGCATTTTGACAGGTGTCGTCCCTTGTACACAAAAAAATCCATCCTATTTAGCCTGACTACATGAGGACAGCGAATCTGCACTGACAAAAACTCCCTTACTCAGTATGCTGAGGGTATCACAAAAGGCCTTAACACACAGGCACTATCCATGAGACCTAGTCTGCAAACAGATCGTCTGTGGCATTTCCACTCACACCTCCAATCCTCCCACCACCCCGAGAACCATCCAAAATGGGGTATCCCCTTTGTCACACGGTACCACCCCAGACTGGAACAACTGAACCACATCCTTCACCAGGGCTTTCATTACCTATCATCATGCCCAGAAATGAGGGACAACCTACCTGAGTTACTTCCCACCCCTCCTAAAGTGGTGTTCCGTCACCCACCCGACCTCAACAACATCCTAGTTCGTCCCAGTGCCACTCCCAATCCCAACTCCTTACCTCAAGGATCATATCCCTGGGGAAGACCCAGGTGCAAAACCTGCCCAGTCGACTCACCCAGCACTTTCTGTCCCAATCTTGTCAAAGCTTTATCCTATCCCATCAGAGTCCGGGCCACCTGTGAAAGCAGCCATGTCATTTATCAGCTCTGATGCACTCATTGCACAGGTTTTTATATTGGTGTGACTACCAATCAGTTGCCCACATGGATGAATGGCCCTCACCAAACTGTGGCCAAGAGCAAAGTAGACCACTGTGTATCACAACATGCAGCTGAAAATAACACACTTGAGTTCAGTGGCTGATTCACTACCTGAGTCATCTGGATTCTTCCCTCCACCACCAGCTTTTCTGAACTGTGCAGATGGGAGTTATACTTACAACACATTCCCCACTCCTGTAATAATCCTGGCCTCAAGCTATGGTAACATACTGTCCCCACACCCTCTGCCCTAAAGTTTCTACCTCTTCTGTCCTATCATCTCATCCACATTGTAATCTTCCACCCTATTTATTTGCCACCCTCTACCAGCCCATCTGCCTGTTTTTGCCCACTCTTCTCCTTCTTTCCCCACCCCCTTGCCCCACAACCTTGTGACACTGTGCCTGTTGGCATTCCACTTCCTGCACTTTCCACGAGACAGCATTCGTCTTTCTCCCCACCTGTACACTACGGTCCCTTCCCCTTCCTCGCCTGCTTCAGATTGCTGCTTGCATGCATTCTGGCCCGACATGCTGGAGTTAGCAGTCATATGTGCATGAGGTGTGCTTGCTTGTGTGTACAAATAGTGTGTGTTCCTCTTTTACTGATGTATGCTGTGGCTGAAAGCTTCATGTAAGTGTCTTCTAACTATGTATTTCTGCAACTTAACATGTCTTCTTTATGGTAAGTAGCCATCTGTCTTTTCCTACATTGTTGATACTCATACATTTTATACAGTATTTTTATGTAAGTATATACATTAGAAGCAAAGGTTTATAGGCTTTTATAAAAATGTGCTATAACAGTAATTTCAAACTTTTGACTCACTATACTCCATGAGTAAACTAGTGGATTACAGGCATGCACTTCTATTCACAGCTCAGCATTGTCCAGGTGGTGAGTTTTATTTTCAATGTTCATCGTCATTGTCATGCTCAGCAATCAGTGAGAACATTACCTGCAAAAAAGTGCTTTTCTTAAAAGAAAATTTCATTCTGCAAGTTATCACTTAATACTAAGGCTCTGTATATATTACATAATCAGTCCAGTTATGGTACTGGAACCTCTCTCTTAATTTCAACCAATTTTATCCAGAGAAAGTTCTACAACTTCTTTGAAAACAAAATTGCAATTATTGTCATTTAACTCATGTCAGGCAGTTCATGGTATCCCTTGTGTATAAGAATATTTCATTCAAAACTTTATCTCTACTCTCTTTTTGTTAATGAAACCAGAGCATGGAAGATGTTCCAAGTGCAGTAACTGTAAGAAGTGTGTAAAACCAAGAACTCAGGTCATAACCCTGTTTGGAGACTGAACCCTAGTCACTCGAGAGATGTAACCAAAATAGGATAGACCCCAGGATAGAAAAATTTAGGGCACGATGACTTAGAACCCAGTACAGGACAAAGGTGTATCAGGAAGGAAAAATGGAAACACCTAATTACTTTACTTATCACTAAAAATGTCTCCAATTCTCTTTACAAAACAAATATTTCATTAGATTTAGTTCAAAAGCATCATGAGTAATTCTAGCTACTTTGAACTGGTTTGAATGGACCATGAAACACATGCCATATTTTGTTCTCTCTTCAGTTACCTTACTGGATTTATCCTTAATCTTCATAAATACTAATCCCTCGTAATTGAACTGGGTAGGTTGGACATAGTTTGTCTCTCCTCTTCCTTTCCTTGACCTTTTTCATCATCATTTCTTTAGCTGCCCTTATCTTTTCATCCGTGATAATTTCCCCCAATATAGGAAACTCCACCTCTTCCCCAATAATGATAGTAGTGAGGAGGAAGTTCGGGTCGGTTACACCAAACAACACTCTCATTTTGCGGTAGTTAATTTATTCACCTGAACGCATCAAAGGCTAACACAGAACTGACATGTGGAACTGCGCAAAGATAATGTTTAGCTTAGTTCAAAGACGATACTCAGATCGATGCTGGTGTTTACCTCATCAGCGCCTCATAGTCCTCCCCCCCCCCCCCCCCCCCCCCCCCAGTATGGAGTACTCTTGGGAGGCTGGTGGGTGGGGGTGGGGGTGACTATGGCATCGGCAGGGGTGGTCCGCGAGAGCCGGACCACGGTCAGATCAACAGTGTCGGCAGGGAGTTGTGTGGGTAGATGTCGTGAAGGAAGGTTTGGCCACCGAACCGGGAAGTCGTTGAAGCAAGCCGGGCGTTGTGCTGGTCATGCGGCATCAGGTAGGCCGGCGGTTTGCGGGAGAAATGGAGCGACAATGACGATGTCCCCTGTGGGCATGGCGAACACACAAAGCATGTCCAGGTCGACGTCAGGTGAGAGGGGAACACATTTCACCAGGTGGCAGGGAATGGCGGAGGTTGTGTCATGAGCACCGGATGAAGGGAAACAGACGACGAACAGTGTATCATCGCGTAGTATTATAGAGATGTCATGGATTATGTCCCGGAGGACAGGCACAAACACCTCGAGTGAGGGCACGTTTAAGATGAAGGGCCGTGAGAAACCTCGACAGGGTGAGGCAGGCGACGGGGGAGAGGTCGAAGGGACCGGCGAAGGGCCCAGCGGCGAGGGCGTGATCATAGGTAAGCTCAATGTGGGGAGGATGTGATCACTCGATGGAGTGCGTGAGACCGGAGTAGAGGGCGAGGTCGGAGAAGAGTTCGATGATTGGAGCTGGACGTCACTCGACCGAGTGTGTAAGTCCGACGTGGAGGGAGTGGTCGGAGCATCGTGAGCCACGACAGTGATTGGCGTGGTCGTGGCCTGAAGGGGGGTAGAAGTGGGTTCGACATGAGCAGGCTTAAGAGTGTTGAGAGAGACTGTGACAGCTGAATCTTTTATCTGGATGTCATAGGTGTTGGCTGAGTGCCGGAGAACTCGGTATGGGCCGGTATATGGAGGTTGGAGGGGAGCACGGACAGTGTCATCTTGGAGCATGACGTATTTGCAATTGTCCAGAGATTTCAGGACGTGAACCTTAGGGCAGGAATGGCTGGCGGGATGTGGAGGTTGATGAAGTGGTGTCTGACGCGGTCCATGAAGGAAGGTAAGTCAGACTGAGGGGGAGAAGCAGAAGGGCTCATGAGTTTGCCAGGGAGAACAATGTTCTGGCCATATATGAACTCGGCTATTGTGCCTTTGAAGTCTTCCTTACAGATCGCGTGAATGCCGAGTAGCACAAGGGGAAGGGCCTCCGTCCATAGAGAGTCGTGGCATCGAAGAGCCGCCTTGAAAGTGCGGTGCCAGCTCTCAACTAGCCCGTTACTTTGCGGGTAATATGCTGTGGTATGGATGCTTCGGATGCCGCAAATGTTACAAATCTCGTTGAACAGGGCTGACTCAAATTGTCTGCCCTAGTCAGTCGCGATGATAGCTGGACATCCGAAATGCGATACACATGACTCGACGAAAGCTCGAGCAACAGTTTCTGCCGTAATATTGGGGAGGGGGACAGCCTCGACCCAGCGAGTTGTTCGGTCGATAGACGAGAGAACATAACGAAAGCTGTTAGAGGGGGGGAGAGGGTCTACAATGTCAATATGAATATGCTGGAAATGCCCAGGAGGGATCGAAAAGGAGCTGAGGGGGGTGAAGTCTGCTTGTGTACTTTGCAGCATTGGCACGTGACGCTGGCAGTCCTAGTTGACATTTCTCCACACAAAGCGCTTCGCAACGAGGCGGGTGGATGCATGAACACCGGGGTGGGCTAAATTATGCAGTGTGTTGAAGACAGCTCGACGGCACACGGTTGGGATGAGGGAGCGTAACGTGCTCGTACTGTCGTCGCACCAGATCTCACCAGAAATGCCAGGGAAGGTGGTGCGAATGAAGTGTAGTAGAGAAGTAGAGTCTGAAATCAGGTTTTGTGTTTCCTCGTTGGCGGGTTGGAGGTTAGACAGCTCAGAGAGGTCTAACAGCGAATGAACGGCGTCGACTCATGAAAGGAAATCAGCAACTATATTTTCAGCACCCTTTATGTGTCTGACATCGGTGGTGAATTGAGATATGAAGTCCATGTATCTGAAGCAACGAGGAGGTGGGTCAGCTGGCGGGTTTGTAATGGCTGCAGCCAGGGGTTTCTGCTCTGTTAAAACATAGAATGGGCGTCCCTCAATGTCAGTCTTAAAATGCTTGATCGCTTCGTAGACCACAAGCAACTCCCTTTCAAACACTGAATATTTCTATTGTGCATTGGTGAGCTTGCGCGAGAAGAACTTACAGAGGCGAAGTCTGGCCGTCGATTGTCTGGCTAAGGACAGCGCCGATGGCAGTATCGCTCGCGTCTGTGGCGATGAAAAGCTGCGCATTGGGATGAGGATGCGCGGCGGTGCAGGCCTTAGCAAGAAGATTTTTGAGGGCAGTGAAAGAGTCAGTCATGGCAGGAGTCCATGGAATGGGCCGAGATCCAGAAGTGTGGGTGCCTGCCAAAGCACCTGTCAGTGGAGTCTGAATCTCTGCAGCCCGAGGTAGATGTCGGCGATAATAATTAACCGTCCCCAGAAAGCGCCGGAGCTCTTTGAATGATACGGCTGGGTAGGTTTAGTATTGTTTGTACTTTCTCAGGGGGCGGTGAAATGCTGTCAGCAGAGACGCAAAAACCAAGAAAAGCGACAGCGGGTTGATGTAGCTGCAATTTGTGCTGGTTGGTCTTGGTGCCTGCAACCGCAAGTGTGTTCATAACAGTTTGCACACGTCGAATGTTGTCCTCGATGGAGGAGCTGAACACAAGAATGTCATCAAGATATGCAAAGCAGAATTTTAGGTCGAATAGCACTTCCTTGATGAAGCGTTGCCAGGTCTGGGTTGCGTTTTTCAGACTGAAGGGCATGAATCGAAACTGAAATAACCTGATCGGGGTGGTGATTGCTGTCTTCTCGATGTTTTCAGGTGCCTTGGCGATCTGGTGGTAGGCCCGTTTGCAGTCAGTGACAGAGAACATGGTCGCACCTGCAGGGGAACTGGTAAAGTCGGCAATGTTGGGTATGGGGAAGGTGTCCATAATTGTTTCTGCGTTTAGTTGACGGTAGTCTCCGCACATGCGCCAGGACCTGTCTTTCTTCGGTGTCATATGTATGGGCATAGACCAGCTACTGGCAGAGGGTTCAATGACGCCGGAGCTTAGTAGTTCAGAAATCTGCTTTTTAAGGTCGGAGAGGCGCTCGGGACAAAGTCAACGTGGTTTACTGGAGATCGGGGAACCTGGCGTGAGGCGAAGTTTGTGAACCGTGCCGTTGGTGACGATGGAAATGTTGGCAGCGGTGCGGGAGGCGGTTTGTTTACAATATGTGGTGGGCTAGGCGTGGTCGTGGTGTGCAGAGCCACTCGACGGATCTGACGGGAGCCGAGGTGGCAAAGTGTCCCAGGAGTCACCGCGACAAGATGGCCGCCGGCCCGAGGCAGTGGCACCTAGGTCAGGTGAGCCGGTAGTGAGTCCATTGTCCGAGGGTGTGGCCTGTGGTAGCACGGTTGCGGGCGAAGCGCTAGGTGCGAGTGCACTGTTTGTGTTGTCAGTGGCGGTCACATGGCGGCACGCAGGAGCCGAAGTTGCATAGTTTGAGGTGCTGTATGCGAGGGGTGGGGTAGGAGCCGTCAGTTCGGGAACATGTGATGCTCGTCGGACATTCGCACTTGTGTCCGGCTTAGTGTCAAACACTGCCGTGTTAGGAGGGTGTGGCCCTGCGGAGCTGTCAGTACATGTTATGGCAGTCTTGATAGCACAGTTGCGAGGGTTAGCGGGAGGTAAACACACGGAGGCTTGATTGCTGGGATTGCAAGCAGATTCGACGCACTTACTGACCTTGCTTTGTCCTTGCTGTAGTGTCTGTAATTCCTTTGCTGCATCGAAGAGCTGGAGCTGTGTTTCGTGGAGCCAGAGGGAGAGCTTGAAGTTTTCCTTACATAGGTGAGCGACAAGGCACTTATGCGTGATTTCTTGTAAGGTCGTCGACAGAGACAAGGATGTACGGATGAGATGAGCCCGGACCTACATGTCATGGGGGGAGGGTTGCTCGATGGAGCACAGGGGAAGTGAGTCTTGGACGGATGGTAAAACACGGTGTTTCACACTAGGTCTGTTGAAAGTTTGTGGTATCGCAAGAAGTCAATGCCTAGTATAGGTTCGTCAATTTCGCACACTAAAAAAGTCCACTCAAGTTTGCAGTTTGCAGAAAATAAGACGACATGTGAAGTTGAACCTGAGCATTGTAGTTTAGTTGAATTCATGGCTTGCAGTGAAGTATGATGAGGGCGGATGTTCGACAACGCTAAGGACGTGGACAGCAGTGAAACATCGGCGGCTGTGTCCACTAGGAAAAGGTATCCCGACAAGATGTCTTTAATGTAAAGTCGTTCCTGGACAGAATGGAGCACTGGGGGGTGCCTGTCATGTTGTGTGCAGGAGGCGGCACCCGAACCTACCTGCAATTGGCGTTTGGGAAGTAGCAGGGTGGTCTGCAGTTCCGTGCCGCCTCACCAAATCATGTGTGGAAGTAACAGTATGGGTAGTGCGGTTGCATTTCCTGTGGAAAGTTCGTTGCCAGTGGTGGTGGCTGAGGTTTGGTGGCCGCAGCAGGTTTGGTTGCAGGAGGGGGCGTGACCACGGGAAGAGCTGGTGACGTCCCAGTTGCTTGTTTACTGCTTCCCGTAGTGAGTGGAGCGGTCGGCACAGTATGGCTCCGGCCGTGTCCGGCTGCAGGGCGATGAGCCTGAACCTGAGACTTGTCAGGCAGGCAGTGGCTGGCGATGTGGAGCAGTGATGCATCATGTAGCTTGTCAGTAATCATCATTCTTTGCTCGACAAGTTCAGGAGGCATTTGAGCCAGAGCAAAGCGGAAGTGAGGAGATAGTTATCTGACCAGATGGCGAGGAGAGCTACGTCAGAGAATAGATCGGCGCTGACCAGGGCACGTAGTTGTCTCCAGAGCTGGGAAGGTTTGTCATTGCCTAGTTGCTCGACATGGAGCACTTGCTGTATTGCTGCCTCAGTTGAGCGTGCCAGCTGACATAGAACTGTCTCTTTGGCTAGAGTGTACCGGGTTGATGAGTCCGGGGCGTCGACCAGGTCAGCAATCAAGTCGTCCTGGTCGTGCAGGTGGGTGATGAGGCACCGAAATCTGGTTGATTCGTCAAATTTGTAATGGTCGAACACTTTGTCTGCAATTTTGAACCAGGTTGTAGCTTTGTCAGGATTAAACGGCGACAGCGTCGGTAAGTGTTGTAGAATGTTCAGAAGAACAGGTTGAGTTGAGTTCGTCGGGGCACTGCCTCAAATGAGCTGTTGTTGTTGTAGTATTCCAGGAGAGTGTGCCTCCAGGGGATGTGGCAACAACAGCTGTTCAGGAGGCAGCGTGAAGGTGACACATTGTGGTTGAGCGCGATCTGTCGCGAAGCGGAAGGCCAACGCGGGTGAGACACCATAATGTGTCGATTGCAGTTGCGAAAGCTCAAAACATTGCATGTGCGTTCGAATTGACGAGTCGTGGAAGACCGATGCGGATGAGGCACCGAGATGTGCCGAGAACGGTAGCAAAAGCTCGACTGGAGCCGGCGCGTGGGTGACAGGTGAGAAAAAGTTCAAAGTTTGAGAACGTGTGTTAGTACGCAGAAAGCTCAACATAGGAGCAGAGCCAGGGCCACCTGTGTAGGGAGGCTGTTGAGGTGCGGGCTGTCCAGAAGAACAGTGTGGGAAATGATGTCGAACATGGGACGGAATGTGTGAAAGTTTGCTGTTCGTAGTCACTCCACTCAAAACGGTGTGCGGATAAGGTGAATGTCGTGGCACAAAACACTGAGACGTAGCAGTGGGATGGAGGTGGAGGTCAGGAACAGATAACAAGTTATTGTTCCAGTTGCAGGCTGAGGTATCCAAGTAGGAAGGCAAGTGCTGATGCTGAACTGAGGCAGGCACGGGCGTGGTCGGTTGCTGAGTAGGTGGACCTGTGAACAAAGCAGTTCTGGCCACATGGCAGGTACCTGCATGGTACTGAACAGATTGCGGCATGGCAAATCATTGTCTTGGCAGTGGTAGGTTGTCCAACGAAGCATCTGCAGAAATCGGCATTGGTCCCACACTGCACGGAGATCCGTAAGAGGTAACTGCACAGTCAATGAGGGAGGGCACATGTGGTGGGAACAAAGGCGTTTGATAGCCAGAGTCATGCACACTCCTAACCTCACTTATTGTTGCAGGATCGAAAACATCCAGTGAAATCAGCATAATCGTCGAGCGAGAGGCATCGTGTTACAGTCCTGGCAGGTGTACATCGCCCCCAACACGATGCATGTCGATCACAAAATCCAGCATTAGGCGTTGGGCCAAAGTCATTGTTCGAATGCTGTGTCGTTGTAATACATGCTAAAATAACCGACGCGGAGGTTGCAGACACAGTAAAACAGCGAAAACAGAAGATGTTACAACTCGGGGTCACCAGTGAGGAGGAAGTTCGGGTCGGTTACACCAAACAACACTCCCATTTTGCAGTAGTTTGTTTATTCACCTGAAGACATCAAAGGCTTACACAGAACTGATATGGTGGAACTGCACAAAGATAATGTTTAGCTTAGTTCAAAGACGATACTCAGATCGATGCTGGTGTCGACCTCATCAGCGCCACAGTAGGTTTCTGCCCAAACATAAATTCACAGGAGAATATCCAGTAGATTTATTCCATAGTACATTAATTCTCAAAACTGTGTATGTGAGTGGCCCAAGCAGTGTGTTTTTTTACCACAGTATGTCCTGCACAATCTACTGACTTCCTCCTTGACTCTTTCACTCATATTCCCTTGTGGAAAATGCGCAGTGATTTTAATATGGTTAATTTTATGCATCCCATGCATTGCTTAAAGATAAAGCTTTCAGAAGTAAATTGAGGTCCATTGTCTGACAAAAGAGACTTTGGTACTACCACATTGGAAAAGTAATCCACTCATATTTTTGTGTGTTGGCTCTTTTTATGAAATAAAGTTTTACGTGTTTGGAAAAAGTGTGTAACACTACAAAAATATGATGAAAGAGGAATTCTGAGATTAGCTGCAGTCAGGCATTGAAATAAATCCAGTGGAGACGAGAGAAAATTGTGCCAGACCGAGACTCCAATCCAGATTTCTTGCCTTAACCTCTTTGAACATCAGCACAGGTTGTTTTCAACCCAAATTTCCATATGCTGCATATTGCATACTTAGTGTCCCCTGTCCATTATTCTCATTACTTGCAGCCTTACCTCACACAAGAGATCGAGTGAAGAGTGCATCCCCAATGGAGGTATTATTATTTGCCATCAAGGCATGTATAAAAACTACCAAAAATGGTCTACAGCATCATTTAGATGTTAGAAGAGAGCCCAGTAAACCCACAGCAATTGACTCTTTTGGTTCATTAGGAACAACTGAATGCATTAGACATTTAGATTGTACACCAGTGGTTTTCATCCTTTATGTATCACACCCTTCCAATGTTTTTTTTTTTTTTTTAAATCATTGCCACAATTCATTAAATATTTCTGTTTTTTGAGTCTTCCTTCAATTTTTCTGGTGCCGCAGTGTCCATAACTTTCAAGAAGATAACAGTTAATTTCTCCACAATTTCCACTTGTGTTTGTGTAAGGTTTTCCTCCTAAATAATAATCCCTGATGTGTGGTACAATACTGTTTTAATTCTGTGTTGTTATTTGAGTTGTAATTTTGCTTATCTAATTTCAAATTTGGATCTTCTGTTTGTTCCCTTCTTGTGTTTCTATGAATACACCTAATCAGTTTCTCATCCCCGAGTCCATGTATGTGGGGGTGTATTTAGCCGCATGCAGCATGTGGAACTGCACAGGACATCTTGATTTTAAATTATATGTCAGTTGGACTCATGTCTTAATGATAAAAGTAAAAGTGAGCTGTGTGACTCCAACATTCAGCTGGAGGTGCGGTTCAAAACAGTAAGAATGAACAGTGTAGCTCTAGAAACACAGGTGAAATTAGAGGTCTAAATGGTACACAAAATGCAGAACTTCTAACTTTCAGAGTTCCGGAAGGATGTCAAGCATCTACATGCTGTAAAGCAGAGGTTTATCGTGTTCACAGTAATGACCCATTTCATTGGGAAAACACTGGCCGCACTGTGTTATTTGGTTAAAAATGGTATTAATAAAAAAACTGCTGATTTTTCTATGTCCTCATGATAATATACCAACTAATCTCAGTGATTTTATGGCAAAAAATTGTTTCATTGGATTTTGGTGAAAGGGGAAACTATCAACCATGAATATCTTGCATATTCTCCTGCCCAAAGATCATTTTTCTGTGCATGTTGTAAAGTATTCTGTGGTACATCTCAGTTTGCAACATCTGGTTTCACTGATTGGAGCCATGTTAGAATACGAGCAGTTGAACACGAAAATTCTACCTCTCACAGAGACTGCTTGTTGAAACTGAAAAACGGGGGAAATGAGATGAATAGAATTGACAGATGGTTGCTCACTGAGCATGAACATCAAGTTGTGTGTTGGAGTAATGTGCTAAAAAGAATTGTTTCTGTAGTTAAGAAACTATGTTTCTTGTGGTTTAGTATTTTGTGGAGACAGAGAAATGTTTGGTTATGTGAAAAACAGAAATTACCTGATGTGTCTGAAATTTATTGCAGAGTATGATTCACCCCTGCCGCTCCGAGGGTAAGAATAGGCCCGTGGTATTCCTGCCTGTCGTAAGAGGTGACTAAAAGGAGTCTCATATGTTTCGGCCTTTATGTGTTGGTCCCCTGTAGGGTTTGACCTCCGTTCTTCAAAATTTTTCCGAAGAGTGAGCCAATTGGAGAAGGGTGCCTTACATGGTGCATCGTGTCCATAGTGTGTTGAGATCTTTAGCCCCCTTTCTCATCGTGGCATTGCAGTCCCGCTCATTCTCCATCTCTTGGGTGAGAATACATTCCTGGGTGCAGTTTCAACCATGCACTATTCAGTGTCACTTTCTGCGCCGACGACCACCATGGACTTCTTTGCACCTGATATCCAGCACGGTAGCCAGTTTGTTGTGGTGGGGCCGCCATGTACCCTGTTGGTTGTAGCCCTCTGACAACATAGGGATTGCTCTGCTGATGCCTGCCCCGTTAACTCCCCACGTATGCCAAGGAGTAGATGTTCGTCACCCTGGGGCATCGGGACTCCCGGCAATGGCCATCCTGCCAGGTGGCCCTTGCTGCGGCTGGGTGGCGTCCATGAGGAGGGCCCTTCATTGGAGTGGTGGCATCAGGGCGGATGACACGCAATGAAGTGTGGCACATCTTCTCTTGCTGGTGCCAACCACAAGCAGTCTCCAAGGTTCAAGGGCTCAATTCAGTGCACAGAAGTATGACCCCAAATTGTTCCCCTCCCTGGCCACACCATAGGATGGCAGTGAAGCTTATTCTCCCTGGTACCTAGTATGTACGAGAGCTGATGGGGAGCCTTTCATGACAATGAAGCTTCAGTTCTTTGTAGACCATTTAGAGGACAAGTTTGGGAGGTGGAGGGCTTGTCCAAAATGCGCTCTTGGTCAGTTTTGACAAAAACAGCATCCTCTGCCGAGTCACGGGCAGTACTCACTTGTGACATTTGGGGGAGGTTTCTGTTACCGTCACGCCCCATAAAAGCTTAAATATTATCCGGGATATTATAGTCAGTAGGGACCTTCTTTTGTAGTCTGATGACGAGCTGTGCACCAATTTAGAGTGGCGAGGTGTTCATTTCATCCAGCGCTTTCATCAGGGTCTGAGGAATAATCAGGTTGCCGCCAGTGCCTTCATCATGGCTTTCGAGGGTGATACATTGCCTGAGAAGGTCAAGGTGACATCAAACCCTATATCCCTCCCCCGATGCAGTGCTTTAAGTGCTGGAAATTCAGCCGTGTGTCTTCCTGCTGTACTTCCAGCTTCACGTGTCGAGATTTCGGATGCCCATCACATCCCAATACCCTGTGCCCCACCTCCCATCTGTGTCAACTACAGAGAGCATCATTCACCTTGCTTGCCAGACTCATGATTATACAGAAAGAGAGGAAAATCATGGGATATAAGACCCTGCACAGACTGACCTGCAATGAGGTTAAGCGGAAGTTTGAAAGCCTCCATCCTGTTTGTATGCCCTCCTCTTACGCTGCCGCTACAACTGTTCTAGCCCCATCAGCTCCATCTGCGCCGGTCACCTCTCGCAGCCGGAAGACTACACATGCCCCCTTGATGGTGGGGTGCAATTCCCTCCTTGTTGTTCCTGCATCACCTACTTCGGAAGCAACACCCCCCAACCATTGAGGACGTCCATCCCCACTTCTAAGCTGGAGAAGCGTCCAACTTCTTCGGCTCCTCTTGCTCAGAAGGGGTCCCTTGGGTCCCTCCCTTCCCAGGTTTCCACCAGTAGGAAAGATGACGCCCGGCAGTGGCTGAAGTGCCCAAAAGCAGCTGGTCACAGGGCTTTACGATCCTCCTTAGTCCCGGAGACTGAATCAGGGAAGCCCTCCCAGCCAGAGAAACCCCAGGGGCAGTGAGAAAAGTCCAAGAAGAAGACCCCCAAGACCAAGGAACTTGAGGTGGTACCCACCCCAACACTACCTACAAGCTCTGTGTCTGAGGATGAGGTGGATATTCAGGCATCTACTGAGGACCTGGATCTCGCTGGACCCCCAGACACGATGGATATTGACTCCTCAGGAAATCAGTTGGTGGCAGCAGGTGAATCTGAGGCATAAACCACGTCATTGAATGTTCAATGCCTTCCCAGCCTCATGACCATATTATCCTCCAGTGGAATTGCAGCGGTTTTTTCCACCACCTTGCTGAGCTCCAACAACTTATCAGCCTTCACCCTTTCTTCTTCATTGCTCTCCAGGAAACTTGGTTTCCAGCAATGTGAACCCCTGCCCTCCATGGCTATCAGGGTAATTATAAGAATCAGGCAGCCTATGCGAGGATATCTGGTGGAGTCTGCATCTACGCCCTTAACTCTCTTTACAGTGAGTGTGTACCTCTTCAAACACCTTTAGAGGCTGTTGCTGTTAGGTTGTGGATGCCTCAGGCTGTTACTGTCTGCAGTATCTACCTTCCACCGTATGGTGGTGTCCCACAGCATTTATTGGCTGCACTGATAACCCAACTGCCGCCACCTTTAATGTTACTGGGCAACTTCAACGCCCATAATCCTTTGTGGGGTGGATTGGTGGCAACAGGTTGAGGCACTGTTGTTGAGCAAGTGTTGGCACAGCTTGACCTTTCTCTCTTAAAGAGTGGTGGCTCCACACATTTCAGTGTGGCACATGGCAATTACTCAGTCATTGACCTTTTGGTCTGTCCCATCTTTCTGTCACTGCCGCAGTGTTGCTCTTTTGGGCGTCTCCCCAGATGTGCCTTGAATAAGGCTGACTGAGACTCATTTGCCTCATTGCCACTATTGAGCCTCTTTCTCATGATGCCATTGATGTGGTGGTTCATGCGATAACCACCGGCATCGTTTCTGCAGCAGAATCTGCAATTCCCTGTTCTTCCAGGTCCCCTCGGTGGAGGAGTGTGCCTTGGTGGTCACCAGAGATCACTGGAGCAATTAGAGATCGCAGGCAGGCCTTGCGATGTCATAAGCGGCACCCATTCCTGGGACACTTCATTGCCTTTAAGTGGCTATGTGCCCAAGCCCTAAGCCTTATTCGCCGTTGGAAGGAGGAGTGATGGGAAAGGTACGTCTCCACCATTGGCATCCATACCTCTCCACTGTAGGTTTGAGCTGAGATTAGGCGACTCTATGGATATCAGACACCCTTCAGCATACCTGGGCTTTCCCTGAATGGAGCAGTTTGTACTGAATCAGACACGATTGCAGTACTCTTAGCAGAGTGTTATGCTCAGAGTTCTGGTTCTACGAATTCCCCACTGGCCTTCCGCTCCCTGAAAGAGTGGTTGGAACATCGGAGCTTTTCATTCCATACGCGCTACTCCGAATCGTTCAATGTTCCATTCAGTGAGTGGGAATTCCAAAGTGCCCTAGCTGCTTGCCCTGATACGACTCCCGGGCCGGATCACATCCACTATCAGATGCTGACACCTCTCAGTGGACTGCCAGTGACACCTCCTAAACCTTTTTAACCATATCTGGGTTGAGGGTGAGTTCCCATCACAATGGCGGGAAAGCATTGTTATACCAGTGTTGAAACCTGGCAAGAACCCACTAGAAGTGGACAGCTACCGTCCCATTAGCCTCAACAATGTTCTGTGAAAGCTGCTTGAACACATGGTGAGCCAGAGGTTGAGTTGGGTACTTGAGTTCAGGGCCTTCTGGCTCTGTCTCAGGGTGGGTTCTGTAAGGGCCGCACTGCCACTGACAATCTGGTCTGCCTGCAGTCTGCCATCCGTAGCTCAATGCCGCCAGCATCTGGTTGCCGTCTTTTTTGACATGCAGAAGGCATACAATACAACATGACGACATCACATCCTCACCACGCTTCATGGGTGGGGTCTTTGTGGCCCGCTCCTGATTTTTATTCAGAATTTTCTGTCACTTCATTCCTTCCATGTGCAAGTTGGTTCCTCCCATAGTTCCTCCCGAGTCCAGGAGAATGGGATCCCGCAAGGCTCTCTCTTGAGTGTCTGCCTCTGCTGAATGGCAACTGCAGAGTGCTATCCACAAGGCGCAGTCTTGGGCTGTAATGCATGGCTTCCAGTTTTCAGCTGCCAAGACTTGCATCATGCATTTCTGCCGGCGTCGCACTGTTCACCCTGAGCCACGGCTTTATCTTGATGGCAAACCTCTTGCTGTGGTGGAGATGCATCAGCTTTTGGGATTGCTTTTTGATACCCAGTTGACTTGGCTCCCTAATATTCGGCAGCTTAAACAAACATGCTGGTGGCATCTTAATGCTCTTTGTTGCTTGAGTCACACCAGCTGGGGTGATGATTGGTCTACCCTTCTACAACTGTATCAGGCATTGATTCAGTCCCGTCTCGATTATGGGAGCCTGGCTTATGGTTCAGCATCACCTTCCACATTGCAGTTGCTTGACCCCATACTTTACTGCAGGATCCAACTCACAACTGGAGCTTTCTGCACAAGCCCTGTAAACAGCCTACTTGTGGAGGCTGGTGTCCATCCATTGCGGATCTAGCGCCAATGACTACTGGCAGCTTATGCTGCACATGTTTGTAGCTTGCCCAGGCATCCAAATTACTGTCTCCTGGTCCCCAACTCAGTTGTCCATCTTCCAGACCGGTGGCCTTGGTCAGGGTGTATTACTGTGTGTTCGCATCCGGTTTCTTCTCTCTGGGCTTGAGTTTTTCCCTCTCCCACCTCTTTTCCGGGCCCATTTATGTGTACCCCATGGTGTGTTCCCCGCCCATGCCTTCAGCTGGATTTGGCACAAAGCCCGAAAGACTCAGTCACTCCTGAGGCCCTCCACTGATGCTTTCTTTCCATCCTTGCTTCATTTCACTGCTCTGACATAGTCTATACCGACGGTTCAATGGTTGCTGGTCAAGTTCGTTATGCTTTTACTCTTAGGGATCGATCTGAACAACATTCGTTGCTAGATGGCTGCAGTGTTTTCACTGCAGTGCCGGTAGGCATCTCTCGTGCCCTAGAATATATCCACTCCTGCTCAGGTGAATTCTCCATTATCTGTAGTGACTCCCTGAGTGGTTTACAAGCAGTTGACCAGTGTTTTCCTCACTCTCATCTGGTGATGGCTATCCAGGAGTCCGCCCATACTCTTGCCATTGCGGCTGCTCCCTGGTTTTTGTGTGGACCCTGGGTCATGTTGACATCCTGGGTAATGAACATGTGGACAGGCTGGCCAATCAGGCTATCAGTGAACCTGCCCTGGACAGTGGCCTTTCAGAATGTGATCTCCAGCCAGTATTGCAGCAGAAAGTCCTTAGTATTTGGGGTGATGAATGGCGCACCCTGCCTTCACCCAACAAACTTCAGGTCATCAAGGAGACTACAGGTGTGTGGCACTCCTCCATGTGAACCTCTCGCAAGGACTGGGTTGTTCTCTGCCGGCTACGCATGGGCCACACCTGGCTAATGCACGGTCATTTATTGCATGACGAGAACCCACCTCAATGTCACTGCGGATCAGCATTGACAGTGGTCCACATCTTGTTGGACTATCCACTTTTAACTGCACTCAGACAGACGTTTGTGGTGCCTGATACACTCCCTGCTCTTTTAACAGATGATGCTGCAATGGCAGGCTTAGTTTTGTGTTTTATTCGAGCCAGGGGCTTTTATTGCTCAATCTGAGGGTTTGCCTCTTTTGTGTGTTGTGTCTGGCCTTTAACCTACAGTTATAGATTGGGGTTTTTAGTGTGTCTCTTGGTGGTTGGCTTTTCCTTTTTTTGTTTCCATCATCAGCCAACCACTGTCCAACTCTGTGTGCTTTCAATCCCTTTTTTCCTGGTCTTTGTCTGTGTCTTTCTTGTTCTGCGTCGACCCTTGTTATCTCAGCTGCTTGTTTTTATTCCTTGTGTGTTTTCATGGGCATGGAAATAGGGACCGGTAACCTTTGCAGTCTGGTCCCTTTAGTCCCACAAACCAATCAACCAGAGTATGATTCTTTTTTTTTGGCTGACCATATAGTGATGTTTGGTAACTCTGGAAAAGGATTTACTTTCCATACTTGTCAACAGCAATTCATGAAGATGTAATATGTCTTATGGGGAGGTTGGTCACCTAAAAATAGGTAATGAAGCTATTTCTTCTAGATATTTGTCGGTCATAGTAGATTCTCTCTCAGATATATCCCATAATTACCATCAAAGCGAAAAAACAAATAATTGTGTGGCATTGATGGCTAGGAGTCTCCACCTGGGAAAGTTCGGCTGCTGAGTTGCAAACCTTTCCAGTTGACTCCACATTGGGCAAATTGCATGGTGGTGGTGGTGGTGGTGGTGGTGACCCAACACCTAGGCCCCGAATGGAGAAAATCTCTGACGATGCCAGGAATCAAACATGGGCCCACTGCATGGCAATCAGACTTACTGACCACTCAGCTAAGGGGACAGACACCAGTTAAATAGGATCATTAGGTATGTAACTGAAGATGGGTTCTCAGTTGAAAGGTTCCTGTGTTATTTATATTTTCTGACACAGTTTTGAAACCTTTTGAGCTACGTGGACTGAAACTTTACAACTGTAGAGATTAGTCATGTGATAACACATTCAACATGTCCAGTGTATATGCAGACTTACAGGCAAGATTCGGGGATTGAAACTCTTCAATTTTCTTCATTTCATGTTCGGCTACTTGCTGAGACTAGTTGACTCACAAGCTGCACAGCTACGGTATCATTTTTTCAGTTAATTCAAGGTTTATGCAGCTTCTTTAAGATTCTTCAGGTAGCTGGAATACGTTGGAAACTTTTTTGATTCTGCAAATATGACACTGAAATCCCTGTCTTCAACTCGATGGTGTGCACATGAGGATGCTTGTAGGAGTTTGAATGCAGGTAGGAAAGCTGCATTTTCTGCATTAAGAACAATTTCAGAAAATGAGAGTGGCAGAGTTAGATGCAAAGCTGAAGGTGGTCTTTCGAAGTTAGGTAGTATTGAGGTAGATTTCAAGATGTCGGTGTGGGGTTGTATTCTACAACAGTTTGGCAAAGCAATGAAAAAACTGCAAGCCGAGGATGTAGACATTTTTACTTCTGTTGAAATGTATGACTCCCTTCCAATGTTTTTAGCTGAGCTGCATACATCTTTTTCAATGAATAAGGAGTCAGCTGAAGAGAAACTTACGGAGATCAGGAGATCGGAATAGGTTCCATCACCTTGAGCTGCTTATAATCAAAAAGGGAAATGTTAGATAAAACACAAGAAATTCCTTGATTTCGACTGAGAAGAGGAACCAAAATTCTTGAAGAAGAAACAGGATCAGGTTGTGTTGGGATCTGGAAAATAATGAAAATGTCATAGAGAAACTTAGAGCCCTCAGAGTCTCAGCACTTGTGTGCTGGTGACAGGCTTGGTGATCCTGGGGTTCCTGAGCTGCAGACTGATAAGCTCCACCAGTCTCAGACATGCTTCAGCGACCATTGTACAGCACAGCAATGGAACATTTTGTGTCACAGGGAATGCGGATTTCGGCCTGAGCCTCCAGATCATGAGGATGGTAAAAACCTCTCTAAAAAAACCATAAATCTCAAAGTGTGCTGCTCACTGATCAGATGCATGACTGTTGAGTTGGAACATGTGCTGTCCCAGCAACAGTTGTCTCGTAAAGGCATTTAAAACAAAAATGGTTGGAACGAGAAGTGTATCTCATAACAAAATAAAAGTACACAAACCTTATGTGTTTCATCGACCGCATAGGCAGCGTAAAATTTTCCTGCTTTGTAGTAAATATTAAATTTGATCTTAGTATCAAGAAGTAAATTCTTTAAATATAATAACTTTTGTGATATTAATAAGGGAGAAGAATGCTCCTAAGTTGTTCTTCTCTTTCTCTCTCTTGACTTGTTTCTAGTAATATGAAGCAGACATATTGTACCACAAAAATAATTTAAGCATTTGTACTATTAACCTTGTTAATATAGTATGTTAAAGTTTATGTGTGAGCTATTTTGATGTACAGTGAGCCCTCTGCCCTCTGTCATGTTTCTTGCATTGAATTAATTTTTCTTAAGACGTTTACAGCTCCACACTTTTAGCAGGCGCTTCTTCAGTGGATGCCTTTATGAGTCGACCTATAAAGCAAAATCATAGTGGAAGTGCCCAGATCACCCGCTTTAATATTTAGCAAACATTTTTTCATAGCAATGAGCTGCAGCGGAGAGGAACATTTTTTTAAGATCTTGCTTCTCAGCGTACGCTGAGAACCAGGATTTGACTACCACATCCTGAATATGATGGTAAGAGGAATATTCTTTGAGTATTGTTTGAGTCCACAATAATTTCAATATTTGAGTCCATGCTCTTAAAGTACAAATACACCGAGGCTAAATATAATAATGTTATATTTTCATTCTCAAGTAATATTCTTGGAAGTCAGTCAGTCCATTATGTTTGATCATTTTACTGATCAGTTGTGAGTTACGTTAAAGTAAAACCAATTTTGAAATAATTTCCTAAAATAGTCAAATAACTCAAAAGTCAAAAATCAAAGTGTGCATTTAAATCTCATTGAATGATAGATTTCAAGTAAATATCATTTAACAATTTTTGCATATTGGGCGACACAATTACATTCATGTGTGTTTTTTAGACATCGAGCAAATGACAAAAAATATAAATAAATAAGCAAATATACTCCTCATGTAGAACCTATTCATTTGGCACCCAACTTTGGCACATGCAAATTTATATATAAATATATGTATGTGATTTATGTACTTACTTAACAGTTGTGTGATATTAATGTCTATGTAAAAAAAAATTCCATGCACGACAACCAACACCCTGAGAAAGAAGATGTTCTTGAGAAAGGAAACAAAAGGAATTGAAACAGCAAAACCTGTATAACAAAAAGATAAGGCTTAAAGTGCAAGAGTCCTGGAAAAACATGTGCGAAATATCAAGGCCATACGCACAAGAGAAATCCTTGGTAAAAGCAGTAAGCAGTGCTAACAGTGTAGAGAGTGCATTTGTATATATATTTCTGTGTTCTATTTTGGAAGGGATATACGTACATTTGTGTTAGTTTGAACTTTTAGTTTTGCCAAATTAAAATCCATGATGGGTGAAGTAGATCAAGCAAAGGCACCATTTGCTCGATATGGAAGTAGAAAACAATGTTCAGATTGGAAATGAATCCCATAGCGTTGCATCGGAAAACATACCTTCCAAAGCGGGGGACGAGGGTCTGTGGATACCAAATAATACACCACAGAGTAATGAACATGAGGTACCTATAACTCAATTGCATATACAAGGGGATGAGTCAAGTGGTAGGATGGGTGGAATACCAGTGTGTTCACTGTTGCCGACCCCTTCGAAAAATTTTTGCTATGACTCAATCAGAAAGAGTGGGAGAGAGAACAAATACTATTTCAAATGCTCAATGAGCATGAACAAGAGTGTGACAGGAAACTTGAAGAAAGAGAGCAAATTTTAGAGAAAAAACTCAGTAGAATACTACATTACGAACTTGTGGAAATGCGTGGTGTATGCAAAGAAATACCAGCTCTAGTCCAAAACTTAACTAGTGAGATGCAAAATTTACAAATAACTCGCACTAGCCTTAAAGACGAGATTCAAAACTTGACAAGCTGTGTCAAAAATGTAGAGCTTGAGGCACATCAGAACAAAGACAAATATCTAGACACCTAAAGGTCAAAAAAGAATTTGATGAGTGGCTATCTGTAAAGGATCCTGAAATCTCATCAAAGATCGAAGTAAACATAAAATCAGCTGTTGAACAAGTGACAGCAGATCCGAGCATAAAAACCGATACCAGCGTTGCCACAATTCAAGCAGAATTGGTTCAGCTAGAGTCATGTGTACCAGCAGAGTTACCTGTTTGGAAAAGAGATGTTGCTCAGAGATTAACCGAACTGCAAAAGCAAACTGACAGTCGAGGACCAGTAGCCAATCAGGTTCCTTGGTTGGAAATGAGCAATAACATAAACAATGCGCAGCGCACTTATGCACATGCACCACCGGTTGACATCAGCAATTCACAATGCGGGAATACCTTACGGTTCACCGCCAGATTGAGGATGAAAATGGACAGTGGTAATTCACTGTACAATAAAGAGGATAATGTTATTAAACATAGGAAGTTCCAAAAGTTCAACAGTGAAAAGCAATCTGTGCACCCCATGGTACTGGTAATTAAAATGAAATTACCCAGTGACATAAAAAAAATACTTTATTAATGTACCGGAATATTACATTGAACAGTTTATGTAGGTTGTTGACTCTGTAGATTTGCTTATCAAAGACATGAAAAGTGAAAGTAAATTTAATCATTCAGGTTGTAGTCAGCAAAAAGCTGAAAACAACTGCAACATTATTAACCAAATACCTAACGGTAATGGTAACCGTAACGAATGGAGGCAACCAAATTGGGGGCCGAATAATGGTAATGAGTATACAAATCAAAGAAGAAAAAGGCATCTTGAAGGGCGCATGAACAACAAATACAATGGTAACGGAGTAACCGTAACCAAGGGTGTGAGTACAATGAACAACCAGCACAGTGGCAACCAAAGAGGGCACCACAATGGGTACAGAATTCCAGCCAACCTTCGAATATGACAGCTGATTATAGCAGCCAGCAACAGTATCAAAATAATACAGCCTATCAAACTACACCTCAGGGAAGGCAAAACAGCTGACCCAACATTCATGATAATTCAAGATAGTAGAGGTGAACGACAACTGTCAACCCACTGTAACCATCACATCAAACTAAAACCAGCCACAGTCTGCTCTCCATTGCTGGCTGTGAGAGGGTGTAGTCAGGGCACATTCCATACACACGACGCAAATCTAAAAATGTTGAGGTATAATAATGGAGTTAACATTGAGGATGAAATAATGAACATACCTCAGAAGTGTCAACAAACTGGTAGAGATGTTTTGCAGGCCCTATTACAAGCAGAAATCTTCGGTGTTCCGATACAGGTGATAGTGGACACAGGCACGTTGGTGAACATTCAGAGATGCAATCTGTGCACAATCTCAAGTGATAAGGTACCAGGTGCAAGTTGAGTTCAGAGTAGGAAATGAAGCTGTAAAGAGCTTGTTTCTATTAGTCAAAGGGTTGATGGTTGCTTGCATCCTGGGAATAGAGTTCCTATGCCAGAGGGACACAATAATTGTCCTCTTGTGCGGAGAACTAAGTCTTGTAAACAAGGATAAGGGAATAGTATTGCCAATGTCATGCATGCAGGAGAACCATGGCAAGTACTACTGAAGCTTTCGAGTAAATTACGGAGGTCTACAGGTTATGCATTCAGATGCAGGCTTATGTGAACCAAAAGAATATTACAATGAATTTATAAATGAGAACACCGAAGAAAAAAGGGCACTCATAAACAGTGAAGTGTTAGAATCTGAATATTTGTCTCCTACATAACAAAAGGAACTGACTCAGTTGCTAATACAGTATGAGAATGTGGTCTCAGAGATGCCCTGGGTACTATCAAGGGACATACCTACAACATAGAAGTAGTACCTCATAGCACGTTTTGTCATGCTAACTACAACGTCTCATGGTTCAAAAAGGAGGCAGTAATGAAAATCAAAGGACTATATGCATATAAAGATTTAAAAAGATTTGTTCTGTAGAACAGTATATAAATTTGTAAATAGTAGCTTAATCTTGTGATATATTTTCTAATGTGAAGACAGTATTTCAATACTTGTATGTAGAGAAAACCATGCATTGAAAGTTAGTTTATGTGGGTAATTGTACTAAGTGCAAAGCAATATTGCGATTGGAATCATTTCAAATGCTGAAAAATTTGATGTATGCCATAAATTTGTGTATATCCTTAAGACTTATTCAAGTGTAAATGACAGCACATAATACTGAAAGAATTTTAATTTGAATTTTCCGTTAGTGTCTAGAAAAAGTGTTATTTCTTGTTAGTAATTAAGTATGTAGATATAAATGTTGTATATTATTCCCTTAGAATATACGTTGAAAAAAATGGGAGATGTGTGAACACTGATGTTAAAGGCGAACGTGAAAGTAGGGTGTGCTGACACCATAGATACCTCGTGTGTCGTGTGTGCAGGAAATTACACATTTAACGTAAGTGTCTAAAGAAAGGCCCTTGTAAAATGCAACCTTGATTGAAAATAATAAGATTTTTTCTATAAATAATTGTGATTGATTTGCAATTCGTTAGACAACCATAAACATAGGAGCTTGCGCTTTGAACCTATGTGAACGCCTTGGACATCAAAAAATAAATAAAAAATACATAACAGTATGGGCAAAGTTTCTATAAAGTTGAGCCTGGCTCTGGGAGACAAATGGGCAAAAAGTGCAGACATGACATGGGACTCACCACAGATAGGACAAAAATGCAATAGTATTGTCTAAAATCTGTTGGAGACATTTAGTGTATATGCAAACATAATTATGAACTGTAATTTGTAAAGGAAAAAACTGTAGAACCCTGAGTGAACTGAAAAACAGACTGACTTGAATTTAAAAATGTCAGTGCTGAATTTGCTAGCAAGTCAATTAACCTTGAACTATGTGAAACTGTGAAAGTTAAACTCTTTATTGTAGGCAGTGAAGTGCAGATATTGAATGTTATACAGTGAAAAGACATGGAAGACGACAATATCGTGCATGAAAAGCTTTGTGTGTGTTCTCTAAAAGTGTGGAAACTTTAACACAAAATGAACACAAGGTCAATGTCTTTGAGACAGACTATCATTTAGACTAACAATAAGCATTTGCTCTGCTATGCCTGGACTGTTAGAAATACCGCAAATGCAGAGGCACAACGAATGCTTGTTAAATACTAACATAGTTGTCATTGGACACTAAAATGTGCCTGCGAGTGCGACATGTGCAGTAAAGTGTTATTCATGAAACTAAGGTGAGACATGTACTTGAAAATAATGTTATATGTTAATCAATAAAAAACATGTAATGAGTTCTGCCACAATGTGCTAGCTTGTGACTTCAAGACCAGCAAAAGCTTCACATTAGCTGCCAAATTAATGATCCATCCTTTTACCACTAGTTATAATGTCTGTAACGGGAAGGGAGTGTTACATTGTATGTATGTTTTTCTATGTACACTGATGGAGACGAGTTGCTGTGCGGAGTCTTGTCAGCATGGGGGTGGAGGAGCAGACCTCACTCCACTCCAACTCGCCCAGCTGCCAACTGATGACAGTGGCGAGGTGCTGCATCAGCTGGCCACAATCGACATGCCAATGGGTACTGCATCTGCATGAACCGGATGTCGACCTCTCCGCCTCCAACGGTTATCGGTCAGCCCCTACCAGCACCGCTAGGAACCAGCCTCATCAATTCGATGCAGAACAGCTTTTTCCACAATGAATGAACAATTTGTCATACATAACTTCACATTCATACATATCATTGCAAAAATCAAACACATCCTATTGGATTACCGAGATCTTGCAATAAGTAATAGTTCAATAACAATGAAAATGGGTTAGTCTATGGCTCCGCCTAGGTTTTCACCTGGGGTTTCCCCCAGGCCTTGCCAAATAAGGAGCGAATAGTCACAATCCCTGGGAATTTGCAAAATCTTAAGACTATCGCTTATATGAGTGCCTATGAGCACAATCTGAGCTGCAACAGCCAAAATCAAAGCAGCCAAAGTAAGATACAACCTCGGTACAGCAATATAGCTACATCATTTTACAAAACCAAGCCACAGAAGATTTATTAACTATAATATCGCTAACTGTATATGTAATGTTTATCTTATTTAAATACTGTGTAATTTCATGTTTTGTCTAAATGACTGCAGATGAAAATAAAAACCAATCTAAATGACTATGGATGAAAATGAAAACCAAAAGAACTTGTAAACTCAATGAGATGTTGAAACTGTTACTAAAGTGTGAACAGCGAAGACTTTACAAATTATGTGAGTGCTGTGGATACACAGAAGGAAATGTTAGTGAGAAAAAATTAAAAAAAAAAAAAAAAAAGATGTGCCACAAACTTTTTGGGGGGAGTTGTGCCATCCCAGCAGCAATTGTGTCACAAAGACATTTAAAAAAAAAAAAATGCTTTTAACGAGAAGTGTCTCTCGCAACAAACACGAACCGTATGTGTTTCACAGACCACATAGGCGGCATAAAATTGTGCTGCTGTATAGTAAATATTAAATTTAGTCGCAGTATCATTGAGTAAACTCTTTAGATGTAATAACTTCTATGATATTAATAAATGAGAAGAAGGCTCCTAATTGTTCTTCTCTTTCTCTCTCTTCACTTGTTTCTCGTAATATGAATCAGACATGTTGTACCATGAAAATAATGTAAGCATTGGTACTGTTAATTGTGTTGATATAGTACGTTAAAGTTTATATGTGAGTTATTTCGAAGTGTAGTGGGCCCTGTGTCTTGTTCCTTGAAACTGAATTAATTTTTTGTAAGACGTTTCCACTATTTTAGCAGGCACTGCTTCAACAATCACCATTATGCGTCGACCTATAAAACGAAATCATAGCGGAAGCGCACATATTGCCCGCTTTAATATTTAACAAACATTTTTTCAAAGCAATGAGCCACAGCAGAGAGCACTATTTGTTTTAAGATTTTACTTTTAAGCTTATGTCATGAGCCAGGATTTGACTAGCACAGCCTGAATATGGTAATAAGAGGAATATTCTTTGAGTATTGTGTGGGTCCACAATAATTTCAATATTTGAGTCCATGCTCTTAAAGTACAAATATGACAACGCTAAATATAATAATGTTATATATTCATTCTCAAGTAATAGTCTTGGAAGTAAGTCAGTCCATTATGTTTGATGATTTTACTACTCAGTTGTGAGTTACGTTAAAGTAAAACCAATTTTGAAATAATTTCCTAAAATAGTCAAATAACTCAAAAATCAAAAATCAAAGTGTACATTTAAATCTCTTTGAATGACAGATTTCAAATAAAAATCACTGAACAATTTTTGCGTATTGAACCATACAATTACATTCATGCATGTCTTTTATACACCAAACAAATGACAAAAAATATAAATAAATAAACAAATATACTCCTCTTAGAGAGCCATTTCAAACAGTCATTAGCGGGCAGTCTCTGGGGATCCTGCCACACCTCAGTTATATAAGGCTTACATAGGCATGCAGGGCTCCGTCTAGCTTGACTTTTATTTCCCCAGCTGCTCATGGAACTTAATTGGAATCCTCGAAATTATCTCTTTCTCCTCTCACCAGAAAGAGTGGATCACTGGTAGGTACTAATACTCAATAAAATAAGGGGTCTTTTGTAGCCAGTCCTCCTGGCTCAGGAGTGAAGTCTAAGAGTTTCAGGTCTACTAACAGAATACATGCTGGCAGTCAGAATGTGTTTTTAGTAGTAAAAATTAAAAAGGGTAGCTTGTAGAAAGTTTTGCTTTTCTAATCTCAAAACAAGTTGGAACGCATTGCTGGCAGTTTTAAATCAGGTAAGCGATTATGTACTGGGATGCTACTGGTAAAAACAGCTAGTTCCCAACAAGCTAAGAACGTACAGAAAGCACAATGTCTTGGGGAGTATGTTATCACAACTGAGCTGCAAACCACCTTAAATTACAGCAAAGGTGTTGTGATATGCAGGGATCTAGTGGACATTCCCAAGGACAAACTGAATGATGAGTGGGCTTCTGAAGGTATAGTCAATGTACAAAATATCATGGAGAGGGTGGGTGGGGATCTTGTAAAGTCCAACTCCTTCATTCTGATGTTTAATAGCATGTTAAGACAGGTTTTGTTTGCCTAAGTGTGCAGCCTTATGCACCCAACTCAATGCAGTGTTTCAAATGCCAGTACTGTGGGCATACTATCTTGGGTGTCTCAGAGAAGCTACTTGTGGCAAATGCAGTAGGGCCTCCCATGAATGTGTACCTTATTCATCACTGTTGAAGTGTGTGACTTGTTCTGGAGCTCACTCTCTCTCTGGAGTCAGGTATGCAGTGTGTATCTGGAAGAACAGAAGATACAAGAGCTTAAGACTATGAAGTGCATCCCATATAATGAGGCCAAAAAAATGTGTAAAGCCATGCTGCCCCCAATGCTCACTACCTTCTTCACTTTGGTTATTAAACAGCCAGCACAGAAAGGTGATGCTGCTGCACAAATGGAGGTTGCTACTGTCAGCACTAGTACCTGCTTCTGTCCATGCACTTGTGCTGCTGCTGTCATTTTGAAGCCTGTCCCTCTCCCCAGAACTTCAGAAAAAGCTGTGGTTGCCGACATTGTGGGGTTCCTTGCTCTTCCAAAGATTCTGTCTGGTATGCCATCCTATGCTGCCGCAGTTGTGGCTGCAGAGTCTGCACAGAGAAAAAATCAAAGGTAAAAAGTGCACCACAGATAGAATTGGGAAGTAAACAGCCTGACAATGTTCACGTCACCCTCTCTTATGTCTCTCTTGATTCTTCTTTAGAGGCGATGGACCTTGAAGTTGGACGGGGATAATCATCTCGCCCCAAGACTGAGCCTCCATCTGTTGTGGGCTGCCCTCCATGGCAGAAAGTCAGGACGGAAGTGCTACCCCCATGATAGATGGCTCCCAACCTCCATTTGAATGTTAATGGATTCAGGAAACATGTGGAGGAACTGAAGCTCCTAGCACAGGATTGCCTCCTGTGCATGTGTTTGTAGGAAACACATTTTAAAGCATCTGATGCCCCTATACTACGGGGCTATACACTATATCACAAAGATTACCTGACTGGGGAAAGGGCCAGGGGGGAGGGGGGGTTGTCATGTTTGTAAACAATATGCACCAATGAACCACTCTTCTACTCTCCCCCTGGCTACTAACCTGCAAGCAGTTACAGTTGAAGTTCATGCACGTTGGAGGATTACCGTTTGCTCGTTGTATTTACCTCCACTAGGTACAGTAGACTCTGAGGCTCTCACAGATTGTATGGAACAACTCCCCCAAACATTTCTCCTCCTGGGAGACTTCAATGCCCATCGTGTCCTGTGGGGTTCGACCTCTACTTGCCCTCGGTGTTGGATTTTGGAGAGCCTCCTGACGTTTCAGGAGCTGTGCATCCTAAACACTGATACTCCCACTCATTTCTGTTCCGCTACTGAGTCATTCTCAGCCAACAACCTATCTTCCTGCTCTCCAGCCCTCGCAGACTGTTCAGTAGGAAGTCATTGACAATCTTCATTCCAGTGACCACTTCCCACTCAGTATTCACCTGCTGGATGGAGGATTGCTTGAACAGCTGCCACCAAAATGGATGGTCAACAGAGCTAACTGGACTCTGTTCAGCCAGCTGGCTGTGTTCGAACACTGCAACAGTGTCCAGGAATGGATGGACCACATGACTTAAGTGATTCATCATGCCACTGACTTATCCATCCCAAAGTCTTCCAGTCATCTTAGGGGCAACCTGTCCTTGGTGAACCGATGAGTGCCATTCAGCGATCTGGGGCAGGAGTGCAGCTCTTCACCAGTTTAAATGCTGCCATACAGCAGACAGCCTCGCAGTGTTTTGAGTTGTGAGAGCCAAGGCTTGACACATAATTAAGTAGAGCAAGAAAAGGTTATGGCAAGAGTTTCTGGACTCCATCAACCATTCCACTTGTTCTACAAAAGTATGGGAAGCCATCTGGAGGATTTCTGGTAAACATAGTCATTTACCAACAGCAGCAATGATGAAACAGGGGGTCTCCAGACAACGCCCAGAGACATTGCTCAGTTGCTGACAGAGCATTTTGCAACACCTACTGCCAATTCAAGCCAGGATCTGGCATTTCATCACTACTGTGTGGCTGTAGAGAGGAGAACATTGGCCTCCAAATCCGACAATTCTGAGTCTTACAACTGCCCTTTCTCCATGGGGGAGCTGGAATCGGCACTATCTGATACTCATGATACTGCACCCGGTCACATCCAAATCCAGTACTGAATTCTTCGACGTTTGCCAGCAGTGTAAAGGAAATCCTCCTTGAATGTTTTAATTTGATGTGCCAGTCAGGTCACTTCCCCAACTCAAGGAGAGAGGTTATTTTGATACCTTTCCTAAAACCAGGAAAGGACTACACGTGTCCCAGTGGTTATTGGAGTATCACCTTAACGAGCTGTGTAGGAAAGACCACGGAGCGAATGGTAACTGTCATCTGGTCTGGTTATGAGAGATCAGGCAACTCCTTAGCCACTCTCAGTGTGGAGTCCGGAGAGTTCGGTCCACTGTTGACAATTCAGCAGGCTTTCCTACATTAACATGACTGTATTGGTGTAGTCTTGAATATCAGCAAGTGTACAGATTGGCAAGGCCTTCTTATTTGAAGATCGTTGACACTGTCCTCCACGAGAGGATCAGGCTGGCCACGGGTGCTTATAGGACCAGCACCATACTCAGTTTCTGTGCTGAGGCTGGAGAACCGCCTCGTACAATTCAATCGCAACTCCTCATGTTGCATCAGGCATGTAAGTTCGCCGTAGCTCTGAATTCGCCCGCATACCATACAGTTGCTCTTCCCACTCTGGAAAGCCTTTTCTCCCGTTGTCCACAAGCAACAAAATCATTTGGGATCCGTGTGCAGCATGTGCTGTAGTCACTTGGCATGGAGCAAGTACAACCGCAAATCCAGGGTTTTAACTGACTGTTACTGCAGAAGCCCAGTGTCATTTTAGATTTAGTGCAGTACAGGAAAAATTGCTCCCATTCCTTTTTTTAATATATATTTTCTGAAATTTTGTATGAGCACACTACTTTGTAGATGTCTTTACGGATGGGTCTAAACAGAAAGATTCTGTTGGTAGCTCTGTCCTTTTCGTGGGTCGTGTGCTCTAGGTCCGACTGCCTCAAGAATTCACTGTCTTCGATGCAGAATTATATGTAATATTGTTCTGCTGAAAGGTCCTTTCATGTTTTAAAACAGATTAACAACTGCCTACAGACAGACAGACAAGAATGACTAGTCAATTTTTGACTACTAACCATGGAATCAGATATGACAGTTCAATCCCGTGTCCAGCCATCCTGATTTAGGTATTCCGTGATTTCCCTAAATCACTTTGAAATGGCACGGCTGACTTCCTTTCCCATCCTTCCCTAACCTGATGAGACTGATGACCTTGCTTGCTGTTTGGTCTCCTCCCCCAAACACCCAACCCCCAGGCATGGGAGTCAGTATAAATGTTGGGGAAGTGATAAATGAATTGGCAAATAAAGATGTGGGAAGGAACTCATTTCTCTAGGTTCGCTAAATTTTGATAAAGTCAATTAAATGTACAGTATAACGTGTATCAAATTGACTAAATTCCACATATATTTAAAGTAATTTTGATGTAGGATATAAATAATAGTGATTTTATTCGTATCTTTTACCATATATTGTGTCCAAATTATATCTTTAGATGGTAAATTTTTAGTAAAAGGGTCTATTGAACTATAATAATTATTTTATTATTTTTGAGTATTTATCTTGGCCAGGTGCTTTGTACATACTTAAATAAAGTTAAAAATTGGAGTTCATGATCATGCAGCTTTGTTGTTGGCAGTCCATAAATGAAAAGCAATGCTGAAATTTAGGAAGTGATGTAGAATAAATAACTGCACAAGTGTGTCACACCCTCTAAATATGGGCCTGCCTGTAAGTAAAACCATGATATTTGACTGTCAGTTGCCTCATGACCATAATTATTCCTTTTCCCCACAGGCATTCTGGATAAAGCATCCACTATGATGTTCTTTACAATTGAAGTATCTGATTTCTAAGCCACAGTGGAAATAATCATTTTTTTACAATATAAAGTAACTGGATAGACAAAAAATCTGCTTTCCCAGCGGTAGCAGAACACACACATAAAAGAAGGTTGTAATTAGGCAAACTTTTTCAGCCAGTGGGTACATCTTCAGGCAGAAAGGTTGATGGGGGAGGAAGAGGGGTGAAGAAAAAGTACTGGAGAGATCTAGGAAAAGGGGTAGATTTCGGAAAAATCACCTAGAACTGGGGGTCTGGGGAGACTTACAAGACAGGTGAGACTTCCCTGACCTACAGTTCTGGATTTCTGAAATTGCTCCTTCTCCTAGACCTCCTCAGTCCTTTTCCTTCACCCCTCTTCCTTCCCCTTCAATCCTTCTGTCTGAAGAAGGAGCCACTGACTCCAAAAGTTTGCCTAATTATAATTTTCTTTTATGTGTGTGTTCCACCACCACTTGGTGAGTATATTTTTATCTATACGATTGCATTATGATTTCTAAGTCAATTTGTTGTAAATAGAATGCACTCTTGGTTAACTTAGGATGTTTTAATCTGCACTGTTGTAGAAAACTGAAAGTTTTGTGATCAGTGTCAACTATTATCTTTGTGCCCTAGTAAGTAATCCTCAAATTTTTGAAATCCAGTAACTATTGTTAAAGCTTCCAGTTCAGAAATGTAATAGTTCTTCTGATGAATATGCAAAGTCTCCCTGGAAAAGCAACTGGTCTATGTTCCACTTCTGTATCCGTTTCTAGTAACTGAAAAATTTTGACCTGTGATGGCTGTAAACTTCTGTGAATGTAAAGTAAGATGTCTTACAGCTATCAAATGTTATTAATGTAAGAATTGTCATGGAAACTATGAAAAGAAAGGAAACTTTGTTAAGCAATAACGTTAGCAAAACACAGGCATAGTGTGGGGAAGGCATGATGTGCGTGATGCTGGGCTGGCAATAAGTGGAACAAACATAATGGTGTCACCAGACAGAGGTGAAAGTGGTATGTTCACAACCATAGTCACTGCCAGGCCTTAACATGTCTGTATGTAATAGCTGTAACAGCAGTCACAACAGTTGAGGTGAACTTGGGATTAGTAACAAGGCTGCCATGTTTGAGAATCATTTTGACTGGGGCTGGATGTTTTCAGAAATTAGACACACACTTGTGAGCATCAGTGGAAAGCAACACTACCAGAGAAACTCATCCACACGTCTCTGAAAAATCAGTATATAAGTCACTATGCACAGACCAAGACAAGTCAGTCAGTCACAGTCATCACCAGGAAGCAAAAGAAGCAGTACTATAACTGAACCTCAGAGTCACTATAGAGTGAGAGTTTGCTGGTGCTGCAGTAACAACTGTGAGAAGTGTTTACCCATTTTAACCCTTTCAGATGCAAAATAAATAAAATCATTTTTTAACCTTTTTTTAGTTTTATTAGGATATAACTCATACAATGTTATGGAAAAACGTGATTTTTTTTTTTCATGCAATATTGCAGCAGGTACAGGGTGGTTTCAAATGAAACCACTGCACACTAAATGCGGTGGCTTTAAATGAGACCACCACCATAAACTTCATTACTTTCCGTGATAGGGAACAAAACAGTTCTTTTCCCCTGATAAACACAAAGCAACTTGGCAAGAAGAACATGTCCATCTGCTTCTATGTGGATTATTTTTTGTGCCGCAGTGTACACATGCCTCGATGTGCCATGTACTGGCAGCTGTTTTGATTCTGTTGTGCATTTTTCCACTGGAACAACAGTTTTACACTTTTTGGTGCATGGTTCAGATGATGTGCTTGGGCAACCAGGACTGTCTTTGAAAACACTGGATCCTACAATGCCAGCTACAACACACCGCCGAAATTCCTTACGTTTTTCTTTTCATTCAGCTTGGTTAGTTGAAACAATATAAATGCACTTCCAATAGAAATATCAATCATGTACCAAAACAGTCTGAGCCACCAGTGTCTAGATTTTCTGTCAGTTGCATAGAAACTATTCATCATGTCTGCATTATCTACACATCCCATGTTCGAATTAGATTTCACTATCTGTGGGCAAGGTATTTTTGTAATTGTGCCATCCTTTTCTTTCCCACCGACTTCTTTCAAATTACAGGTGAGTCAATTGTTGATAGTAATGTGACAACATGTTTATCTTTCCATTTCATGCATGTAATCCCATCAGAACAAACTGACCAGTCACTTCCTCCTCTTCACAACTCTTTGTCCGGTTTCAGAGGAGGAAGTCCTTTTCTGTGGGCTCTAATGGTACCACAGGCTAGGATACCATCAAGTTTTAGTGTCTGCAAAAGTGGAACACTAATAAAAAAATTGTCAAAATATATGGGATATCCTTTGCCTTCTAAGCCTTTACACAAATCTCTTACAATCCTCTCTCCCAAACATTTCTCCACTGCACCATCTGATTTCCCAGTATATACCTCAAAATTGCAGATATATCCCATTTTGTCAGCTCTGACCCATGTTTTGTACCCCCTCTTGATGGGCATTTGAGGCATATACTGTTTGAATGATATTCACCCTTTGAATTTCACCATGCATTCGTCAACAGATTGCTCCTTAGTTGGAGCATAATATTCTTTGAACCTTGTCAGTAATTGATTTATAAGTGGTCGAATTTTATACAATTTGTCGTAAGATCTATTCCCTTTTTGTGGCATAAGGGCATTGTCATCTACATGTATATGAGATAAAAATCCAGCTGAATCTTTTCAATGACATAAGTGAAGAAATGAACTGATCTCCGAGTTCGTTGTGTGATGACCAGCAATCACGATATGCACAAGGTTGTTTGATACCCATTAGAATACTTATAGCCAAAAACACCTTGAGTTCACCTTTTTCAAGAGGTCTGTAATTCTTACCTTTCTGAGTCGCATAAAGATTAGTCTGGAATACTGTGTGTTCTAGCATATTGTCCCCAAACAGATATAAAAAGAAATCAACTGGCAACATACCTCCACCTTCAGTTTTCAGTTTTCCTTTTACATCAACATCCTCTAAAAAATCGACAGAATGCATCGTACTGTCATCCCTTGCCCATGTAAAATTCGCAGAACTTGTTAGTGGCACTTTATCTTCAGAACTGAAACTGTAATCATTGTCATTTTCTGAACGATTATCACTTTCACTTTCAGAAACAACATTAGATATCACTGGTCTTGGTACTTGTGAATCAAGATCACTGTCTTCAGCCAAAACACCACTTTCATTATCACTGGTACTGTCAATCTCTGAGTCCACATCAGAACGAATTTCTTCTAAAAGACACGCCGGAATTTAGTCATCCTTTAATTTGCGAGAAAACATTTCGTGAAACTGAAATTAAAAAAAGAAAAAAAGAAAAGCTTCTAATACTACCCCTGCAGTCGCAGTGGTTTCAAATGGAACCACCAGAGTAAATACGGAAAGACTACATGATTTTCATTATTGTTGCAATACATATAGCATGAATTGTATTATGAATTTGTTCCATGTATGAAACTTACATTTCAAAGACAAATTCAAGCACAAATCAAGAAAAAGAGAACCAGCACACCACAAACAATAGAGGCACTTATACTTGAGTCGCTAACTGCAACCATGTGAGAAATATTGACATAATTCAAATTTTCATCGCTTGATGGCAGCACCATCTACGTCCATAAGTGTGGTTACCAATGTAGCCACTGTGCTCTTGCCACAAAATATCATGGGTGGCTTCAAATGAAACCACATCGTCACAAAGAGTTAAGGAGGCAGCTGAGTGTCTGGTAAGTATCTAGCAACAGTTATTATCTTGAGTTTTCTTCCTGTTAGTAAAGAACACGACCTCCGCCCCAAATTGCGGACTGTTTTTGGCCAGTAACTTCTGTGGCTGGCCTTTGGTGATGAAAATCTATGACACCACTATGACTGTGTATTCTGCCATGATTGTATAACAGTTATCAGTGTATGGGATCCTAGGAAGAACATCTGTGATAATGAGCCACATGGTATACAGGAAGGGGCATGCTAAATCGAGATGCTGGATGCTGGTCATGGGGGGGGGGGGGGGGGGCGAACTGACGTGGGGCCACCTGCTTTTTCATACACCTGCAGCATTGATGGATTAGGCTCTCCATTCCCTGGTTGATGCCCAGCTAATAGGTGTGCCGCCAGGCGAGCGGCTTGGTTCTGGAAATGTCCCATGTCCCTGGTGCAGCAACTGAAGGATCTGTCGTAATGCAGCTGGAATCATTACATGTGGTGCAGTGTGATCTGGGGTTAAGAGTGTTGGAAGCGGAAGTGATGGGCTTCTCTGAGCCATCATTATCTTGATGGGTGAGGATGGCTCCCCACCCCATTGTCCGATGTACCTTGCAATACCACTGTCTGCTCCCTGAATTAGAATATCACTAAACAAGGTGCTGAGAGTAGACACCAAATGGACTCCATGAATGCCTTTTCACATGTGGCAGGCCACACAAAAGCCTCTCCTTTCTTACATAAGTGATGTAATGGATGAAGCAATCTGAAATGCAACTGGAATGGATTTTTCGTAATTTGTAACTTTTCCCAATAAAACCTAGAGCTGCTTAAGGTTCGCCAGCCGAGTTGCTTTGAAATGTTTCTGCATTGGTAAAATACCTTCATAAGAAATGAAATTGTCTCAATACTCCACTGAGGGCTGAAAAAATCAAATTTGCTGAGATTGCACTTTAATCATGCCTCCTGCAGAATAAAAAAAAGTGACTTCAGGTTTGCTAAATGTTACTTGGTGGAGGTTTCTGTGACAATGCTGTCGTCCAGATAGTTAATGTAACCAGGCACATTTCAAAGCAGCTGTTTCAGAAATCTCTGGAAAATTGCAGGAGCACTGGAGACCCCAAAAGATACCTGGTTATACCTGTATAAGCTGTGAGCTGTGTTAATCATTAAAATTGTCTGTGAACCTTTGTCTAATGGGAGCTGTAAATATGCCTCAGTGAGGTCAATTTCAGAGAAAAAATGTCCACCCACCAGTTCTCTGTATAGTTACCCAGGGTTTGGAGTGGGATTTGTGTCCCCTTTGGCTGGAGCATTCACTGTGACACTGAGGTCCCCGCATAGCCCGAATTTGTTGGGCAACTTCCTGATGATAAGCAGGGGAATAGCTCACTGACTTGACGAGATAGAGTCTATCACATCTAGTCCCAGCAACCTATCTAATTTGTCCTTGACTAGCAACATAGTGCCAGTGGAACCAGCTGGAGGAGAAAAAATAGAGACCATATTGTAGGTTTCCATGAAATTTGAGCTTTGAAATTTTTCATTTCTCCCAAACGAGAAGAAAAAATGTTAGGGAATTCCTTACAGGACACATCCAGTTGTTGATAAGGAACCTTCTCAGAGACCAGATTTGTGGCGTCATTGATGGTAAATCCAAAAGACATAAATGCATCCAGATCAGAAAAATTATTGGTCTGGGCAATGTTTACACTAAGAAAGTTGTTTCCCTTGCCATGTTTTTATAAATGGCTTCCACAGCAAATTGATCTTTTAATGGAATATATTGCTTGGCTATAACTGACCAATTGTCGAGCACATGAAGTTAGCGTTAGTGTCCCCAATTGTAAATATGCTTGAAAATTGATAAGACTAGTGGTGAAACCCACATTGACTTGAAAGCTTACTAAAATGTTGAATAAAACCACCTTTGACATTTTACCTTGAACAGCTGAGGTCCCACAAACATCTGTATGAAGATCGACTTACAGAGACTTGAAATTTTACAGTCTTGCCAGCTTCGTACAGTAAAATTACAGTTTGTTGGAGGATATTCCTGGAGTGGATGGTGAGGAACGAATAACATTAATGTCCATATGATGATGTGGTTGTGAAATGGGAACAGCCGCTTGACAAACAGATAAGAGGTGACCCTGTCTTGCGCATTTAGGGCAATCTGCCCACTGAAATGGTCAGTCGTCTCTAGCCCGCTACTGAAAATACACCAGGCAGGATGCATAAGACTGTTGCAGTATGGGGTGACATGGGGTGCTTTGTTTATGTGTGGAAGAACACATGTGCTGTTGTTTGTATGCTGCTCAGATGTCACTTTCTGGGGTTACTATTTACTGCAGCAATGTCCACCCATGAATTTAAGTGGTGGTCCACCGCTCTGTAACTTCATAGAACAGTGCTAAATTCAGCACTTCCTCCAAAGAAGGGTCATCAGATTGTAAAACCTACAGTTGGGTGCTGCACAGATGATCACATCTCTAATCAAGAGTTCTGCATAGATTCTTTGGTGGTTGACATGAAAAACTTGCATTGGGGAACTGAACCCCGAGAATTCAGCTGCCCATGATAGAATTGACCTGGTTACTTGAAACACTGGTAAAACTCGAGGCAAGCACAAATCACTTGACAATTTCTTTGGTAGGACCACTGAATAAAGAACAAATTTCTTTGAAAGGAAGTTTATTGGGTTCTGTCAGAGGGGGCAGCTTGCACAGTAACTGATAAGTTTTTGGTGGAATCCATTACAAGAAAAGAAATTTAGCAGTGCCATCGTCTTTTACCATAAATGCTGTAAAGTGCTGCCTCATCCATTTTTTGTATGAGTCCCAGTCTTCTGATTTTTCCTTGTATGGAGGGAACGATACAGGATTGACCATCTACTGCTGCAGTACCCTTGTCAGTAGGTCCTCCATACACTTTTGACTTTCCAATCATTGAGCTATCAGCTGCTTCATAACAGCAGCAAGAGATTTTTCAACTGTGATGGCTGGAAAGAAGGAAACACTGATGGTTGTTCAATACACAAGGTCTGCTTTTCACTGAAAAGTTCACACTCCTAGAGTGTCAGCAAGTTGCCACTGTTTGAACACACACAAGTTCAGCCTGCAGTCACCTTTTTTGTTGTGGCACACAATATGAACGAAAATTGGCTTTTGAATTTGTTTAGCTGATGCAGCACACGATGACACAGCTTACGATAATATGGAACTACACTAAGAAGTGATACAAAGTCTGTAGCATAACAATGTGTCCAAATCTCAGGAGCTACACAATAGTTAACAGCATGGTGTATACTGGCCCCAGGAGGCTTGTGTTGGCCTAGATATAGGTAAGCATAGAGATCACTGGTGCCGAAGGCACTAGCTTTGAATTGACGCACACAGCCAATGACGTAGACTCGCACTGGAGGTCAATGGTGGAGCCTCTGGTGTAGGTCACCACATCCATAACTAATGAGCCTTAATTCAGTGCATAAGGTAACATCTGTGGCATGCCAGTACAATGAATTGCTCATGCGATTGGTGCAACCTGCTGGTCTGGAATACAGTGTTAGGTACAGGGTACTGGTAACTGTGGGTTTACCAGATGCAATAGTGGAAATTAAACAAAGGGAGAGCCGTGTGCCATAATTGGAACATCAGTTCACAGTTGATATATTCATTGACAATTATTCTCTCACAATGAGGGCAAAAAATAATAGCACTGTCAAACCATAATCGGATGTGAATTCCGTAAATATTTGAAGTCATCTTCCTCTGTAAGCCTATAAAGGCTTTCTGCCATGTAGAATTGATGTCATATTCAGTGTAAATGATGTACTAACATGCTTTTAAGGTGCTGGAATGGACTACGATTGAATTATGCATCTGTTGGTTAGCATACAGATTTTAGCCAATTGCTATTGACTGTGGTCTGGTAAGACAAAGCAATAGAATTGCTCTGCAGCTCAAAATTATGTGTGGTAGGTGTATTGTAATATTTATTTGTTGAATATGTATTTCACATTAAGTGCGATGGGAAAAGATGATTTTTCAAGAGAATTATTCAAGGAAGTAGTTGAAACTATTACTCATTTAATCACGACATGTACAGAAAAATCTCATAAAAGCCTGGCTACAGGTCTGGATGGTTATGTGTTGTTTTGCTTATCTGTCTCTGTTGGGTGGGCATGGGGGGAGGGGAGGGCCTTTGCCCTTACTGTTTTTATCCAAACAAGGTGCTATCTGTGGACTTCCACATGTGCTGCAATTGCTAGCTAGCTCTCAGGGGACGATGGTAGGTATTCAAAACACTCACTTATTACACAAATGATAGCAATATAATATGCACAGGAAAAGAATGTGCATCACAAGATAAGTAAATAATCATCATCATGTCCATCCCTTCCCTTCGCAAGGTCTCTCGGTACTTGAACAAGATATGAAGATGACCATTGTGTCATTGATAATGAAGTACACAGGGTGTCTCTCTATATGGGTGCGTTTTGCATGGTGTGGTCAGGTGCGCTTTGAGTATATCATGGGACAGATCCTACTGCACTTATTGTTTGTTGTGCGTAAAGAAGCAATTTTTGCCCCTTTTTTCTTCCTAAATGCTGGGTGGTATAGTGTGATCACGTAAGTGGTAATTCATAGACATAGCCAGGATTTGATTTCTGGGGAGGTTTTAACAAATGGACATCATGATAAAGTGGACTTGTAATGGAACAACAAATAGCAAACACACACACACACACACACACACACACACACACACACACACACAGTGTGTGAATTAATATATATTGTATGACAATAAACGTTGTTTAGAGATGACACTGAACAGTTGTCAGCATTCCACGTTATTCCAGTAAGTGTTACAATTTCAAACAATAATGAGTTAGTGAGCAGGCAAAGCAGAACAATGAATACCACAAAGAAAAGAGAAAAGAATTTCTGTCTTACTGTGCTAACAACACATACGTGGTTCCCACTTAATAGGCACATTGATCGTCTGCTGTGGTGGAAGTGAGGAAGTAAGTTTAGTGTTTTATGTCCCATCAACAGCTCAGGTCATTAGAGATGGAGCATTGCTTGGATTTTTTAATACTGTAGGGAAGGAAAGTGGCATGGTATTTTTACAGAACCATCCCAGCATTCCCTTAGGGGAACTGAGGAATGTATGTGACTAAATCTTTAATACACTTTCACACAACATTTACTTCCATGCCACATCAGAAAATGCTAGTGTTTCACCTTTCGATAAACACCTATTCGTCACCATAAAATGTGCACTATCTGAGAATTGCCAAATCTTATGTAAAAATTTCTAGGAGAAAAGTTGTAGAGTGTTGAAATGTGTTTTCAAAAAGACGAAGAATATGTTGAAAAACATAGTTGGTTAGTAAATATGACTATTTATCAGTTTTATGCAAATTGTGTGGTTAATGACCATCGATTTTTTACTTCCCATTCAAAGGTTTTTTCTAACATTCACTTTTTTTTGTTTTATTTACTTATCAGCACAATAATTCTCAGTTGTTTGTTGCTGGGTCTTTTATTGATCATTGATAAATCTGGCAGTGGAGCAGGCATCAGTCATCAACTGACAGTTCTTCAGTTATGTTTGTCAATGGAAGTCAGCACGACATCTGCATTTTTTATTTGTGATGAAAGTGTTATGGGAAGGGTAGATGAGATACAGCATATGGGAAACACATACAAATGTTTATTCAGAGGATTAAGACAAGAAATGATGTTGAACATGTTGTTTTGGTTAACTGCACTGCTGCTGTTGTTCTAAAACTGCTGGTCATAAACTAAAGCATAAAGATCTGAAAATTTTATTTGTGAGTGAGAAAGTTTTACCAAGAAAGTTATGTTAAAGCACATTAGCACAAATGACCAATAAACTGATGTTCTGACAAAACCACTAGCTAAAATAAAATTTAAAAAATTTAGAGCTGTGTTAGAACTTACTTAGAGCTTGTAATTTGCTTTTGTAACAATGATAATTAATATTGAGGGATGATGTTAATGGTACAATTTTAATCTTATCTTAAAGAAGCAACACTATTTTTCTTTCATTTGTGCTATCTTCCATTTTTAGGTGCTTTTCTTTTGCTGTTTATTCTGTGTGTGTATTGTTGTCTGCAATTACTTGTAAGCTGTTACACATTACAATAAACTCTTCACAAAGAGTCTTATTTTCGAACTTCAGTTACTGCTCCTGATCACGGCATTTGAAGAAAAATGGCAGCACGATTTCTACATCTACATCTGTACTCTGTACCAGTTATTAGAGTCTCTTCCTGTTCCATTTACTTGGGAAGCATGTGAAGAATGACTGTTGGATTGCCTCTGTGCATGCAGTAATTATTCTGATCTTTCCCTCAAGATCCCTATGTAAGTGATAAATAGTAGGTTGTAAGTGATAAATATATCCCTAGAATAATCATTTAAAGCACCTTCTTGAAACTTTGTTAATAGACTTTCTCAGGATATTTACTTCTGTCCTCAAGAGTCTGCCAGTTCAGTTCCTTCAGTATCTCTGTGACACTCTTCCATGGATTAAACAAACCTGTGACCATTCATACTGCCCTTCTCTGTATATGTTCAATATTCCCTGTTAGTCCTATCTGGTTCAGATCCCACACACTTGAGCAATATTCTAGAACTGGTTTCATGAGGGATTTGTATGCAATCTCTTTTGTAGACTGGTTGTACGTCCCCAGTACTGTACCAATACACCAAAGTTTACAACCCACATTACCCACAACTGAACCTATGTGATCAGTCCAGTTCACATCCTTACAAAATGTTACATCCAGATAGTTGTATGAGTTGGCCAATTCCAGTAGTGATTCATTGATATTATAGTCAGTGGATGCTACATTTTTTCATTTTGTGAAGTGCAAAATTTTATATTTCTGAACATCTAGAGCAAGTTGCCAATCTCTGCACCGCATTGAAATCACATCAAGGCGTGACTGGATATTTATCCAGCTTCTTTCAGATAGGACTTAATTATAGATACCTGCATCATCCAGAAAATGCCTGATTTCACTACTAATATTGTATGCAAGGTCATTAATATACAACATAAACACAAAGGCTCTCAACATAGTTCCCTAGAGCAAGCCTGAAGTTACTTCTAACCTAACGACGGCTCTCCAAAATAACATGCTGTGTCCTTCCTAGCAGACAGTCCTTAATCCAGTCACAAGTTTCACTTGACACCTCACATTATCATACTTTTGACAATAAGCGGAGGTGTGGTACTGAGTCAATCAAGAAATAATGTGTCTACCTGGTTGCCTTGATCCAAAGCTTTCAGTACATCATGTAAGAAAAGTGTGAGTTGAGTTTCACGTGATTGATGTTTTTGAAATCCATGATGCTTGTCATTGAGGAGGTAATTGTGTTTGAGATAGCTCATCATGTTTGAGCTCAGAGTATGTTCTAAGATTCTACAATGAATTGATGTCAAGGATATTAGACAGTACTTTTGTGGATCACTTCTACAGATGTGCCCTGAGCCTTTTTCCAAGAACTGGGCACAGTTTTTCGTTCAAGGTATCTATGATAGATTATAGTTAGAAGAGGTGCTAACTCACCTGCAAATTCAGTATAGAATCTGACAAGCATTCCATCGGGCCCTGGAGTTTTATTCAATTGTAATGATTGCACTTGCTTCTCAACCCCACTGACACTAATACCTATTTCATTTATCTTTTTAGTGGTATGAGGATTAAACTGGGGTAATTCTCCTGGGTTTTCCATTGTAAAGCAACATTTGAAAATGAAGTGAAGCATTTCAGCTTTTGTTGTGTTACCCTCAATTTCAGTTTCTGTCTCATTTGCTAGAGATTCGATACTAGCTTTGGTGGCACTAACAGCCTTTACACACAACCAGAATTGCTTTGGATTTTGTGGAATGTCATTTGACAACATTCTGGCACAGTAGTCATTGAAGGCATCATGCTTTGCTGTCTTGACAGCCAAACGCGTATCTACATCTATCTACAATTCTCTATTGTTCCAGTCTCACATAGCGCACGGAAAGAATGAACACCTCTATCTTTCCGTATGAGATCTGATTTCCCTTATTTTATCGTGGTGATGGTTTCTCCCTATGTAGGTCAGTGTCAACAAAATATTTTCGCATTCGGAGGAGAAAGTTGATGATTGGAATTTCGTGAGAAGAGTCCATTGCAACAAAAAATGCCTTTCTTTTAATGAAGTACACCCAAAATCCTGTATCATTTCAGTGACACTCTCTCCCATATTTCGCGATAATAAAAAACGTGCTGCCCTTCTTTGAACTTTTTCGATGTACTCCGTCAATCCTATCTGGCAAGGATCCTACACCATGCAGCAGTATTCTGAAAGAGGACAGACAAGCATAGTGTAGACAGTCTCCTTAGTCGATCTGTTACACTTTCTAAGTGTTCTGTCAATGAAACGCAGTCTTCGATTAGCCTTGTCCACAACATTATCTGTGTGTCCCTTCCACTTTAAGTTGTTCGTAGTTGTAATTCCTAGGTATTTAGTTGAATTTAGGGGCTTTAGAATGAAATTTTCACTCTACAGCGAAGTGTGCGCTGATATGAAACTTCCTGGCAGATTAAAACTGTGTGCCGGACCGAGACTCGAACTCAGGACCTTTGCCTTTCACGGACAAGTGCTCTACCAACTGAGCTACCCAAGCACGACTCATGCGCCATCCTCATAGCCTTAATTCTGCCTATACCTCGTCTCTGTGTGCCTGTGTGGAAGGTAGGAGACGAGGTATTGGCGGAATTAAGGCTGTGAGGACGGGGCGTGAGTCATGCTTGGGTGGCTCAGTTGGTAGAGCACTTGCCCGTGAAAGGCAAAGGTCCCGAGTTCGAGTCTCGGTCCGGCACACAGTTTTAATCTGCCAGGAAGTTTCATATCAGCGCACACTCCGCTGAAGAGTGAAAATTTCATTCTAGAAAGAACCTGTAGGCTGTGGCTAAGCCATGTCTCCGCAATATCCTTTCACCCAGGAGTTCTAGTTCTGCCAGGTTCACAGGAGAGCTTCTGTGAAGTTTGGAAGGTAGGAGACGAGGTACCAGCGGAATTAAGGCTGTGAGGACGGGGCGTGAGTCATGTTTGGGTAGCTCAGTTGGTAGAGAACTTGCCCGCGAAAGGCAAAGGTCCTGAGTTTGAGTCTCGGTCCGGCACACAGTTTTAATCTGCCAGGAAGTTTCACATCAGCGCACACTATGCTGTAGAGTGGAAATCTCATTCTAGCCTTTAGATTTGATTGATTTATCATGTAACTGTAGTTTAACGGATTCCTTTTAGCACTCATGTGGATGACCTCACACTTTTCGTTATTTAGGATCAACTTCCAATTTTTGCACCATTGAGATATCTTTTCTAAATCGTTTTGCAATTAGTTTTGATCTTCTGATGACTTTATTAGTCGGTAAACAACAGCGTCATCTGCACACAACCTAAGACGGCAGCTCAGATTGTCTCGCAAATCGTTTATATAGATAAAGATAAGGAACAGCAAAGGGCCTATAACACTACCTTGGGGAACGACAGAAACCACTTCTGTTTTACTCGATGACTTTCCGTTGAACTGTGACCTCTATGACAGGAAATCACAAATTCAGTCACTTAACTGAAACGATATTCCATAAGCACGCAATTTCACTACAAGCCGCTTGTGTGGTACAGTGTCAGAAGCCTTCCGGAAATCCAGAAATACGGAATCAATTTGAAATCCTTTGTCAATAGCACAAAACACTTCATGCGAATAAAGAGCTAGTTGTGTTCCACAAGAACGATGTTTTGTAAATCCATGTTGGCTGTGTATCAATAGATCGTTTTCTTCGAGGTAATTCATAATGTTCGAACACAATATTTGTTCAAAAATCCAGATGCATATCGACATTAATGATATGGACCTTTAATTTACTGGATTACTCCTACTACCTTTCTTTAATATTGGTGTGAGCTGCGCAACTTTCCAGTCTTTGGGTACGTATCTTTTGTCGAGCGAACTGTTGTATATTATTGTTAAGTATGGAGCTAATGCATCAGCATACTCTGAAAGGAACCCAATTGGTATACAGTCTGGACCAGAAGACTTGCTTTTATTAAGTGATTTAAGTTGCTTCACTGCTCCGATGATATTTACTTCTACGTTACTCATGTTGGCAACTGTTCTTGGTTTGTATTCTGGAATATTTACTTCGTCTTCATTCGTGAAGGCAGTTGGGAAGGCTATGTTTAGAAACTCTGCTTTGGCAGCCGAGCTGTCTTCCATAGTATCTTCATTCCTATCGCGCAGGGAAGGCATTGATTGTTTCTTGCCGCTAACATACTTCACATACAAACAGAATCTCTTTGGATTTTCTGCCAGGTTTCGAGACAAAATTTCGTTGTTTAAACTGTTAGCAGCATCTCGCACTGACGTCTGCACAAAATTTCGAGCTTCTGTAAAAGATCGCCAATGTTGGAGATATAGCGTTCGTTTAAATTTGACAAGTTTGTTTCACTGTTTCTGCAACAGTGTTCTGACCCGTTTTGTGTGCCAAGGAGTATCAGCTCCGTCTTTAATTTATTTGGTATAAATCTCTCAATTGCTGGTGACACTATTTCTTTGAATTCAAGCCACATCTGGTCTACACTTATATTATTAATTTGGAAGGAGTTGAGATTGTCTCTCAGGAAGGCGTCAAGTGAATTTTTATCTGTTTTTTTGAATAGGTATATTTTTCGTTTATTTTTGGAGGATTCGGGGGTTACAATATTCAGTCTCGCTACGACAACCCTGTGTTCACTAATCCCTGTATCCGGTTTGATGCTCGTTATTAACTCAGGATTATTTGTCGCTAAGAGGTCAAGTGTGCTTTCACAACCGTTTACTACTCACGTGGGCTCATGAACTAACGGCTTGAAACAATTTTCAGAGAATACATCTAGCACAATGTCGGATGATGTTTTATGCATACCTCCAGAATTAAACATGTATTTTCGCCAACATGTCGAGACTAAATTAAAGTCACCACCAACTATAATTGTATGAATCGGGAACGTGTTTGAAATCAACCTCAGGTTTTCTTTGAACCTTTCAGCAACTATATCATCTGATTTGGGAGGTCGGTAAAAGTATACAATTATTATTTTACTCCAGTTGCCAACAATGACTTCTGCCCATACTAACTCACAGGAATTATCTATTTCAATTTCGCGAAAAGATAAACTACGTCTATCAGCAACAAACACGCCACCGCCAACTGCGTTTAGCCTGTCCTTTCGGAATACCATTAGGTTCTTCATAAACATTTCAGCTGGGCTTAGCTCTGGCTTTATCCACTTTCAGTGCCTATAACGATTTGAGCATCAGTGCTTTCTATTAGCGCTTGGAGCTCTGGTACTTTCCCAACGCAGCAATGACAATTTACAACTGTTGTACCAATGGTTCCTGTATCTAAGTTCTCCCTGTGTTCAGCACGCAACGTTTGTGACTGAAGCCATTCTTGTGTTTTCCCGAGACCCTCTAACCTAAAAAACCGTCCAGTCCACGCCACACAGCCTCTGCTACCCGTGTAGCAGCCTCCTGCATATAGTGGACATCTGACCTATTCAGCAGAACCCAAAACCCAATCACCCTTTTGCGGAAGTCGAGGAATCTGCAGCCTACATGGTCGCAGAACCATCTGAGCCTCTGATTCAGACCCTCCACTCGGCTCTGCACCAGAGGTCTGCAGTCGGTCCTGTCAACTATGCTGCAAATGGATAGATCTGCTTTCATCTTGCAAGCATGACTGGCAGCCTTTACCACTTCTGTTAGCTGCTCGAAACCAGAGAGAATCTCTTCTGATCCAAAGCGACACACATAATTGGTACCGACGTGAGCCACCACCTGCAGTTGGCTGCATCCTGTGCTCTTCATGGCACCCGGGAGCATCTGTTCCACACCTGGAATGAGGGAGTCCACATTGGTTTTATTTCCCTTCTTGGCAGGCGTGTCCCTAAGGGGCCCCATAATGCGCCTAATGTTGGAGCTCCCAACTATAAATAATCCCACCCTCTGTGATTGTCTGAATCTTGGAGGCTGAGCGGTTTCCTCTGAAACAGAACAGGCGATGGCATTTGGTTCATGGACAGTGTGAGCCACAGACAGCATCTGGAACGTGTTTGTCAGATAAACTGGGGAGGCCTTACATGCGGCCGCCTGGGAAGTCTTTCACCACCTGCTACGCCCCGGAGTGACCTCCCACTCGACCACAGGTGAGGGGTCAACCTCAGTGCGACCAGAAAAGACCAATCGGAGGACTCAGACTTGCTGGACGCCTGTTGGATCCCCATAGCTGGCCCACAACAGCGGTGCCCATCCACTGCAGCCTCAAGCTGTGTAACAGAAGCCATCACAGCCTGGAGCTGAGAGTGAAGTGTCACCAGCTCGGCTCGCATCCACACACAGCAATCACAGTCCCTATCCATACTAAAGACCATGGACAACTAAACTATGCAGATAAATGGACTATCAGGACATGCTGCGTAACTCTAGATACTGATGAAAACGCAGGAGCTGCTTCTAATAAATTAGATTAATATGCAGAGATTCAAAAACATAACTACTGAAGCACTCAGGTGAAACTAAATAATTTGCCCCGATTAGGAACTTGTAATAGTCACAAAATCGGTTTACTTTCGGATGCAAGCGAAAACGCGAGAACTGTGGCTATTAGATATTAAATCAACACGCAGAAACTCAAGAAACTAAACTATTAAAGCACACAGGTGATATTATAAAAATCGCTCCTGGTTAGGAACTTGTAAAAGTCACAAAATGGGTTACTTACCTGTTGCTGCGTGTCTCTCGGCCAGCTGCTGCTGCCTGTTTTGTTCAGCATCTCTCTGTCTATAGACCTATGCTTTGTTTTATATCTATTATGATGTAATCTCTGTTTCCTTAGACGTTTCTTTACAGTGACTGTATACCATGGAGGTTCCCTCTCACTATGAACTGTTCTACTTGGTACATTTCTATCAAGTCTGTGGTCAACTATTCTTTTAAACTTGATCCAGACCCTACATGCTCCTGACCTGTGCTGAAAGTTTCAAGATCCTCATTAAGATATGACACTATCGATATTTTATCTGGTTTGCTGAACATATATATCTTTCTGCTTATTTTAATTGTCTTTCGTACTTTGGTAATCAATGTTGCCACAACCATGTCATGGTCACTGATACCAGTTTCTACGTGGACATTCTCAAAGAGGTCAAGTCTATTTGTTGCCATTAGATGCAATATATTTCCAACGCGAGTGAGGCTCCTAATTATCTAATCTAGGTAGTTTTCAAAGATGACATTTAGTTAAGTTTCACAGGATGTCTTTTTTCATGAACACCACAAATGAAACTGCAACTTTCCCAATTAATTGTTGGATGATTAAGGTCTCCATTGATGATTACAGTATGATTGGGGAACTTACATACTGGTAACTGAGGTTTTCTCTAAAGTTTTTGGTTACATCGGGGGATGAGTCTGGTGGGCAACAGAGGGATACAGTTGTCATTTTGTGCCCACCTCTGGTGATGAGTCTTGCCAAAAAAGTCTCACATGCAGTTTCAATTTCAATACACCCATTCAGAAGTTTCACAGAAGACATGGAATGGATAATTGTCAGACATAGACATTGCATGTTTCCATAGGTCTTTTTCTGTATATATGATGATTTCTAATTAGTATGGATGTGATTTCTGCAACAACACGCTTGTGTTAGAAATCCTTTTACTGGCCAAAATTGTAGAAGGTCATGATGTCTGCTGTTATTACTTACAATACACTCAATATACAGGCTTACGGCTGTCTGCAGGTCGATCATGCAGATGAATCAGTTCTATACTGGCTTCTTCTGGTGGTAAGTGACATCACACGTTTACACACAACGGCAGTAAATTTCAGGTATAGAGCTGACGTCCAGTATCATACCAGATACATTCAGATCAGACCTATTTGATGGCTAAGACTTTAACATGAGTGTTTCTCATACCACTGTAGCACAATTGCATTACCAGTGGCACACCCAATGTTACAAGTGAAGTGTGACAAGCTGCCCCCTGCTACAGTAAAAATAGTAACAAATTACCCAATATGTCACAACATTAGACTAAAACTTAGTGAACACATGGAAACTGTGAAGCTCCATGAGAGCTCTAAGATAGGCCCAACACTACAGGTCTGTATAAGTTCTATGTCATCCACATACCGATCATAGTGATATTGGCCTATTAATATGTGTAACATCATAACTTTAACAATTGTTCAGTGCTGTTACCATAGCACCAACAAAGTTGTATTCTGCTGGGATTTTTTCTGATACCACATTGGAAGAGGTCACTTCTGCTAAGTATAGAATCCAGCCTGGCCACTTGTAAAATTCAAGATGGCATTCAGGATAGACGGTGTGTGGTGTCACAATCCAAGATTATGATCTAGGGTGACAACAATGATATCATGATCCAGGATGGTCGATCTGGCACAGCCAAAAGTAGTTGTTTCGATTTCTGTGGTACTGCAATCACTTTTCCCCAACATTTCTGCACACCAGCTAGTTATCAGATGGGCTTAGTAGACATGTTCAGTTTACCCCATTGAAAGGCTGGTCATCATAAAGTGTTATCAGAGACCAACCTCCATACAGGAGTCTGTGTGATGGTCAAATGAAGGTATGTTTGTATGATTCTTCTGCATGAAAAATTTTGTAAATTCGATATTTAAAGCTTTGGCTTTCCTTTTGCTGTCTTCTGCTGCCACACCAGACTGGTCAATGAGTGGATAGAAGCCTTAGACCACCTCGGTGATTTTACATAGGACTGGAATTTCCTTGGCAAGATCTTTTGCTAAGGTATAACTATGGTAGTGGCTTGTGAAAATGAGTAAGCTCATTAAAAACTCACCTTTACAGTTCTTTGCTACTAGAGGTTTGTTAGTGTGTTTGAAGTAAGCATGGCAACAGATACTGAACGAAATCAGGGATGTTCTTCTCAGATCGTAATAGGTATGTTTAGTCCACATGGAAGAATATGGTTAAGGAGCAGATTTTAAACTAACTTTATTGATTTACGTGCAACTTTCACTGAATACAGCAAAAAAATTGTCTAGTTTCAATATGAATGCAATAATTTGTTGTACACAGGTAGTGGTAACACTACCGTGGAGACACTATGCAATGGAATCTACTATTGTCGCTGACAGCACATGTTGTTGACATACCTACCTTACCTCAGAGCAAATGGTCTCGCCCGTCGCACTCACCGGTGTGTGCACAATCGAGGGAAACACAGTCACTTGTGACTGAGCGGTCTAATGTAAAGGTGTCACTATGTTTCCGAAACACGGACAGTGGAGTTGGATCAATATTGAATGTGCCAGATGTCGTACAGCACGGCTGTCATCAAGGCATGCAGGGTATCAGCATTGCCGTACAGAACAGTGGCATATTGGCATGTTGGGTAAAAGCCTTCAACTACAGTCGGCAAACTGTGGCAGACATGCATTGGGTAGGTCGTCCTAGCGTCTCTGAAGATGAAGTGCATGGTGTTGCCGCATTAGTGGACAGTGATCGACGCCATACGATTCGTGAGTTCACCCACGAAACCGGATTAGTGCATACGACTGTGCTTCGCATCCTGAAGGAATGCCTGGGCATGCAAAAAATTGCATCACGATGGGTTCCGCACGACTTGACGGAAGTGCAGAAATGGATGCGTTACGACACTGTTCAGTCGCACTTGGACCACTACGAGTGTGAAGGAGTGGCTGTCTTATGCTGTATTGTAACACTGGGTAATGACATGGGCCACATCGTACGAGCCAAAATTGAAATGCCAATCGAATGAATGGCGTCATTATGGGTCGCCGCGAAAGTCGAAAGTGCGTCAGAGCCCCAGTATTGTGAAAATTATGGTGGTTCTCGTGTACGACTGTGATGGTATTATCCTAATGCATTACATTCCCCTACGGCAGGCCGTCAGTGCACAGTATTACTGTTCGTTTTTGGAGCATCACCTGCGACCAGCTTTGCGAAAGAAACGGTGACACTTTCTGCACAATCCGCCCATCATTTTGCACGACGATGTGTGGGCACTTACAGCGCATGCTGTGGGCGCTCTGTTTGGTCAATGGGACTGAGAAGTACTGTACCATCCTCCATACTCCTCACACTTATGTTCTTGTGACTTTGATTTGATTCCAAAGATGAAGGAACCACTTCGTGGCATTCTTTTCAGAACTGTTCCAGAGATATAACAGGCAGTAGACCGCTCCATCATGGCCGTGGCTCCATTCCCACCATCAACAGAACAGGCTCTGCTAACGGTATACTACGCCTTCCACATCACTGGCAACGGTTTCTACACAATGCTGGTGACTACTTTGAAGGACAGTAACAGGTGCAAACATGTAACTCTTTTGTATTGGTTGTGAATAAATAGTTTCCACTATTTAAGTTCCAACCCTCATATTTACTCGCTATACTGTGAATTTCTCTCATTGCTACCAAGCAGGAGTACCAGTCAATGCCACCCACTTATGAGCATGAAAAGTCTTGCATATCAGTAGCACTTGACTCCTGTCACTATATAATGCAGCGCTGAGAGTCTTCTATAGCCTATCAAGCACCCTTTCACTCACACCCATGGCTGGCTGCAGGCACACAGTGGCTGGTTAGCTATGGGTGCACAGGTGTATAAGTTAATGCAAAACAACAGTGCTCTTCTCAGATCTAAAAGTCAAGGCGTGGTTAAAGCTTGTTAAGTGGTGGTCTCTGGTGGAATGTCCTGCTAGCCCCAACACGCTAGTTGTGGATATTGTGAGGGTATTGTACTGAGTAAGTGCATGAGGAGAAAGGATCAGTGAGCACAGGGTAGTCAGGTCAATACAGGTGTGCAGTCCTTAGGCTCTGACACAAAAGTAAAATCAGTGCAATGGTCCACTGAAGCTGTATTGATGCCTTTGGTGGGGTAGTCAGTGGGGCTTTTTTCGGATATTCATATTCAGTTCTGAATACAACACTGCTGTGGCAGATCGTCAGGCAAGCACTGTAACCTGCCTGAGCATGTGACCCAGTGGACTCACAGCAACTTGTGTGCTGCTCCCATGAGCCCTGTAATGCATGATACGGAGTGGCTGTTGACTGACAGCCGTGGATGTTGGGTGGAATTCTGTGAAGGGATCAGTGAGGCATGTTTAAACAAATAAAACTGAAGTGCACACCTCCCACATTCCAGTGCTGCTATGTGTACACACAACAGTGTCAGTTGGTTGACTACCATACTGTGGGTTATATTGTTTTAAAGTTAATCCAAGTGCTCTAGTTCCGCCAACCAATGCGCTTCCTAACAATATAAACTTGCTGTTGGTGTATGTAGGATTTGAATTTGTTGCTATTTGAAACTTAGGGTAAGTGAATGTTTTTAATTTTGCCACCATTTTAAACTTAGAAGTGAGCTCTTATGTTTCAGACTTAAGGTAACTGGGGTGGGTTAAATTGTGAAACTGTAGCGTCAGAGGGATGGGGAACTGTTTAAGTTTGGGACAGGTGACCTGGCAACTATGCAGGCAATACTCATATGCCTGGGTCCACTATCCTCAATTTTATACTTAGCAAAAGTGGCCTTTCAACCACGTAGGCTGGGCTTGTATTCCAATCTTGAATAGTGACATAACAAAGCTGTGCTCGTGGTCCCAGGTCCACCATCTTCGTTCGCCATCTTGGATACTGATATCACAGGGCTGGAGCGATCTGATACCCATGCAGCCTGTAGCTGTTTTCCCAGATCTTTCATCTTGAATTGTAATGTCACAGTGTTGCACTTGTATTCCATGTTCACCATTTTAGATCGCCATCTTGACTTATATGTATTTCACACCAATGAGACAATGCCCAATTTTGGATTTTTGAATTTGCCGCCATTTTATAAGTAGAACAACTACCCTGCTTCCACAGTGACGGTATAGAAGTGGGGTATCAGCTGCAGCACAGTTGGGCTAAATAATTTTTCCTGCTATTTTTGAATTTCCTGTGATTTTGTACATAGAGCTATTGGGCTGCACCAGCTGGAGGAGGAAAGGGTAAGTCTAGCAACAGCACTTGACATCATCATTGGGGAAGGAAGAGGGGAGAATTTGGCAGCAATGCAGACTAAACTCAAAGTGTCCCAGCCCCATGACAGTACAATCTT